>NC_058081.1:483565408-483872986 GCF_014858855.1 Bufo gargarizans | reverse complement strand
TGGCATTCTCTTGATGAGCTTCAAGAGGTAGTCACCTGAAATGGTCTTCCAACAGTCTTGAAGGAGTTCCCAGAGATGCTTAGCACTTGTTGGCCCTTTTGCCTTCACTCTGCGGTCCAGCTCACCCCAAACCATCTCGGTTGGATTCAGGTCCGGTGACTGTGGAGACCAGGTCATCTGGCGCAGCACCCCATCACTCTCCTTCTTAATGGTCAAATAGCCCTTACACAGCCTGAAGGTGTGTTTGGGGTCATTGTCCTGTTGAAAAATAAATGATGGTCCAACTAAACGCAAACCGGATGGAATAGCATGCCACTGCAAGATGCTGTGGTAGCCATGCTGGTTCAATATGCCTTCAATTTTGAATAAATCCCCAACAGTGTCACCAGCAAAGCACCCCCACACCATCACACCTCCTCCATGCTTCACGGTGGTAACCAGGCATGTAGAGTCCATCCGTTCACCTTTTTTGTGTCGCACAAAGACACAGTGGTTGGAACCAAAGATCTCAAATTTGGACTCATCAGACCAAAGCACAGATTTCCACTGGTCTAATGTCCATTCCTTGTGTTCTTTAGCCCAAACAAGTCTCTTCTGCTTGTTGCCTGTCCTTAGCAGTGGTTTCCTAGCAGATATTCTACCATGAAGGCCTGATTCACACAGTCGCCTCTTAACAGTTGTTCTAGAGATGTGTCTGCTGCTAGAACTCTGTGTGGCATTGACCTGGTCTCTAATCTAAGCTGCTGTTAACCTGCGATTTCTGAGGCTGGTGACTCGGATGAACTTATCCTCCGCAGCAGAGGTGACTCTTGGTCTTCCTTTCCTGGGGCGGTCCGCATGTGAGCCAGTTTCTTTGTAGCGCTTGATGGTTTTTGTGACTGCACTTGGGGACACTTTCAAAGTTTTCCCAATTTTTCGGACTGACTGACCTTTATTTCTTAAAGTAATGATGGACACTCGTTTTTCTTTACTTAGCTGCTTTTTTCTAGCCATAATACAAATTCTAACAGTCTATTCAGTAGGACTATCAGCTGTGTATCCACCTGACTTCTCCACAACGCAACTGATGGTCAGGCAAGAAATCCCACTTATTAAACCTGACAGGGCACACCTGTGAAGTGAAAACCATTTCAGGTGACTACCTCTTAAAGCTCATCAAGAGAATTCCAAGAGTGTGCAAAGCAGTAATCAAAGCAAAAGGTGGCTACTTTGAAGAACCTTGAATTTGACATATTTTCAGTTGTTTCACACTTTTTTGTTATGTATATAATTCCACATGTGTTAATTCATAGTTTTGATGCCTTCAGTGTGAATCTACAATTTTCATAGTCATGAAAATAAAGAAAACTCTTTGAATGAGAAGGTGTGTTCAAACTTCTGGTCTGTACTGTACATTTTTTATGGCAAGAGACTGTCTTTTGGATATGTTATGTCTTACCTTGATGGTCGAAGATCTTGTTTCTAAGGTCTTAAAGTCTTGTGAGACATGCGAGATGTATTCTTCAACCACCTCGTATCTTGAAGGGGGGATGAACTTGCTTGGTGGTTTGCAACCTTTAATGCAATCCTTGAAGGGCGAAGGGGCGTCTTTGTTCTCTAGGGTCCATGAAGGTTTCTCGATTTCTATGTAGGCCCGTAGTCTGATAGCTCTGAAGAACTTTGACATTTTTTTGTCCAAAAGGTAAGGGTCGGAGAAGTTGGTGGGGGCAAATCCAAGCCCTAAGTTTAATGCGGATATTTAGTCACTTGTCAAGGTTTTATTTGATAGGTTGATGACTAAGTCATTCGAAGTGGCTTGGTCGGTCTGAGATATCATATCTGGTGGGTGGATCTCGTTCCGATCGGTTCCCTCTGTTGTTGGTAATAACCTCGTCCTCTTCCTCTTGTGTTTCTTCTCCTTTGCTCCATTTGTTATACACATCATGTATATTATTGCCACCTGGTGGTCCCTCTGTCATGATTAAATATCATGTACTATGTAACAGTATATCACATTTAAGTAATATTATGTATTTTTGGACATGTAATTGTCTGCATTATGAATTTATCAGTCATATTTAAGTTATATTGCGTATTATTTTTGGATATGAATTTATCTGTCCCATGGATGAAATGGGACTACAAATAGTTTTCTCTTTTTTCCCCTTTTTTCTGTAATCATGTATCACAAGAATCATGTATTTACATATGTTTTATTTATATTTTACACATCAGCCTGATGAAGGGCATTCTCTCTGCCCGAAACATTGTCTAAGGAACCACCATGTCCGGCTAAGCAAATAAAAATCATCTAAGCAAATTTCGGAGTGATGTCTAAATTGCTGAATATTTATTATAGTTCCAAGAGGTGGAGCTAGGAACATACCACGACGTGCACCCAAACCAGTCAGAATAGATAGAGTGCTGTGATCACTGCGAGATGCCATTACACCTAGAGGCTCTGCTCTCTCTGCAACTATCACGCCCGCTCCACTTTGATTGACAGGGCCAGGAGTGATCATGTTTACAGTGCCTGGCCCTGTCAATCAAAGTGCAGAGGGCACAGCTGTTGCAGAAAAAGCTTAGCCTCTAGGTGTAACAGCAACAACCCCATTGCTCCCAGAGGCTTATTTGCACATATTAACACTTCATTTTAATCAGAAGTATCACATAACTGGATTCTACTTCGCCCAGAAACTTGTAGGCCAAAAGCCCAGGAGAGGCATGTGTTAGAGTAGGTCCCGTCTGTTGGATGCCACCTTGTCTCGGGTAGATGGGCCCGACATATTTTTTATCAAAAATATGCGCAAAGAGCTTCTATTTTTCAATCAGTAAGTATAGCAGTAATGCAGTTTACCTTTTTATATTTTCACCATTCACCTGCATACCTCCCAACTTTTGAAAATCGCAGAGGGACAATATATTGTACACGTCGCAGCAATTATTTTCATACTAGGCCACGCCTCTAACTCCGCCCAAAGCATAATTACTGACTCTATCAGAACTGCAGCAGCTGGGACTCAGTTAGGTGAGTATAAGTTCCTTTATTTTTTTTACAGCATGTGGAGCCCCTGGGAAAAATGTTTTCCTGTGCTTCAATATCCATTTAAATATTATCACATAAATCATCCGATTATAGATATTTTAAGGTCCAAATTGCACCAAATAATGAAGTTATTGTCTAATATACAGGTAGAAACCATACAGATAGTTTAGTAAGGAGCAATTTAGTAAATGTATTAATGCATATTTAAGCATTAATTCCCCAGGTCAAAAAGAGGGACATTTAAGGATCAAAGAGGGACAGAGGAACTTAGGTAAAAAAAAGAGTTACAGGGACACTTGGGAGGCATACACTTGTGTATTTGTGCATTAAGCAGTGTGCTGCTACTTATAGTTCTAAGCATTATATTGCAGCTAAGGTAGCGTGCACCTGCCGTGTCGATTCTGCATTATGGATGCGGACCCATTCACTTTAATTGGTCCGCAAATCCGGAGATGTGGTGCAGTGCGAATAGAAGGACGGAACGGGAGTGCTTCTGTGGTGTTTCGCAAAAAGATAGAACTTGCTCTATCTTTTTGCGGAATGAACGGATCGCGGACCCTATTCAAGTGAATGGGTCTGCGATCCGCATTTGGCTTCCCCACGGTTGGTGCCCGTGCATTGCGGATCACAATTTGCAGTCCGCAGCACGGCCATGGGGGACGCACATTCGTGTGAAAGAAGCCTTATACTTACAGTTACCTTCTAGGCTGCATCTGTCATAGCAGCCATTCTTCTCAGGAAGGCAGCAGGTGCCATGATACTCCACCATCCCAGAAGAGCAATGGCGGTGTTCTGTGCTGATAACCAGCTGTAGGCATGGAAGAGAAGGGGTACATTGTGCTGTGCCCCCTCCCCCTCCTGTTCACTGAAATGACTCTGCACTGTTCAAAATGAGGACTCTGAGGAGGAAAGGAGAGATGCTGTTCCTGTGCACCTGAGATTGACGAGGGCATTCTTTGGGTCAGTTCACATGGCTGATTTTTAAATTACACATGTAAAAAAAACTCAGCACTGAATCCAAGCAGATTTTTAGGCTTCAAAATTATGTGCGTTTTTTGTAAATCGTTTTTCAGAAAGATTTTTTAATGTTTTTTTTTAGACTCCACAGATGGGTTTCTATGCCAACCATAGAAACTACACCCTTCTTCTTCATCCCAGGAACCATTTTAGATAACATATAATAGCACATCTGTATGTTCACAATGAGCTCCAATAATCGCATTAAAGTACATATCAATGAAATGCGCTTTTTAATGAATATTTTAGTAAACATATCCAGAATTGCACTTTTATGTACCAAAACAAATAAAACTACACTCCCCTTTTTTAAAACGTATTCAAAACTTTATTAAATTCTATAGTACTTTTCCCACAAGCATTTTTGGGGTGTTTTTTGGAGCGTTTATGTGTAAAATAATGCGCATATGTGCACATCGCAAATGGTGCATTTTTTTGCTGCTTCCTGTTAATTTGAATGGGATAATCATCTCCTCCCTCCTGAAGAAGCAATACGCAAAACGCGAGTTGAGGGGACGCCATCTTTTACATCTTCTAAGTTCACGTATGTTACCTACAAATAGGTATTAAGTACTATGGTGTATTCCTTATCTTCCTTATTACGTACAGAATCTATGGATCTATAGCAGGGATGCTCAACCTGCGGCCCTCCAGCTGTTGTAAAACTACAACTCCCACCATGCCCTACTGTAGGCTGATAGCTGTAGGCTGTCTGGGAATGATGGGAGCTGTAGTTTTGCAACAGCTGGAGGGCCGCAGGTTGAGCATGCCTGATATATAGGATAAATGCGAGGGATATTCTTTATGGCAATATTTTACCGCCCTAGTATTTGTTACGATATATCCCCGCGCCGGCTACATTAGAGGAAGAGGAAGTTTGAAGTAGATTGTTATACTCCATAGCAATGCAATATGTGTTAGGCTACTTTCACACTCGCGTTTTGGCTTTCCGTTTGTGAGATCTGTTCACGGCCCTCACAAGCGGACCAAAACGGATCAGTTTGCATTCTAATGCATTCTGAATGGAAAAGGATCCGCTCAGAATGCATCAGTTTGCATCAGTTCAGTCTCCATTCCGCTTAGGAGACGGACACCAAAACTGGCACACAATGTAAGTCAATGGGGACGGATCCGTTTTTACTGACACAATCTGGCACTATAGAAAACGGATCCGTCCTCCATTGACTTTCAATGGTGTTGAAGACGGATCCGTTTTGGCTATGTTAAAGATAATACAAACGGATCCGTTCTGAACGGATGCAGACGGTTGTATTATCTGAAAGGATCTGCACAAAACGAGAGTGTGAAAGTAGCCTAAGATATTAGTCATCACCATCAATTTGTTTAGTACTCATAGACTCTTTTGGGAATACAATTTAAATACAGAAGATGTGATATGATGTGACACATTTGTATCCCTACTGTTATTATAATATAATCTTTTTAATTGTATTTAATAAAAAGTGAATTTTTCTAGGAATTCTATAGTACTGATTAATTTGTGATCTATAGTATATAACTGAGTATTCCGGTTAGAGGTGGAGTTAATCACTTTGTGGATCTAACATAGTGTGAATTATAATCTCAGTGTGTGTAAACTTTTGACATTGCAGAAAGTAATAAAAATGCCTTAAAATATTCACTCTCTCTGATTATTCTGGCATTTGGCAAATAATAATAATTATGGTAATCCTAATTGACCAAAAACAGGATGTAAACTTCTGGTTTCAACTGTATGTGGTTCAGAATGAGCACTTTTGAGCCAATGAGCCATATTTATGAAGAACTTGCTCGTCTTTTTCCAACATGAAAGTCAGCTAAAGTGGGTGAGATGGAGGGTGCCTTTTCTTTTTATTAGAAATTTTTTCATCAAAATTTCTTACACTTTATAAATAAATCGAGTTGCGCTTTGTGTTTCACTTAGCCTTAGAGTGATTGACTACATGTACTGGGAAACTGGGGGACCATACTAAGTTTTGCTATGTGGCCCTATGAGATGTTTTCCATGTGCAACAAGCCGACTAAGACGTTGTAGAGGTTTTGTCGTGACGCCAGTTGCATTTCAGCAATGAGGGACTAAGTCCCCCTATGTAGAAGGTGATGGTGGAACCCAGGTGTAGGAATGCCAGAGTGGTATGAGGGTGGCCTAAGATGTCCGTCTAGGTGCGGCTATGCACTTGTCACTATGCTCCTACCTGGATATCCGGGAACCCCAGACGTAGTCGTCCGAAAAAGTGAAAATAGGGTTAACAGTTGAGGGATTGGTAGACTAAATTGAGTCCAGACTTGTATTGAAGTTGAAACAGCTTTACTTGGCATAAACTTTCATCAGGGAACAATCTTCCAACTTTATCTTGGTCACCAGTGTAAGACTGTGTACCGGGGTGGGCTCCCCAGGATATAGCGAAGTCACGAACAAGGACAGCAACACCGACACCGACTTGTGCAAAACAGAATTTTCTTTACTGAAAGATATAGCAATGAACACAATCCCAAATTTGGAGGCAAAGAAAATAAAGTTACATACACTCAGCCACAGCACTCAGCCACAGCACCGAGATGCCCCCTGGTGAATACCGAGGAAACAATACTTTGACTCCAGACAGGATCTGGGTATAGGACAGCGATCAGTCCCTCTTTGCTGCTACTCCGGACACTTTAGGACACCATGAGGCCAGGACGCGCAATGTCCCTTTTAGTTATGGAGTCCTTGTAACAAACGTGGCAAACACTTTGGCCTTATATAACACAGAATTCTTATCTAACTAACGGAGTCTCTTAGGTGCCAATCTGCAATTAGGTGCGTGCACAATTTTACTGACCCAGGTCTTGTGCTGTATCCGATGATGTCTTTAAACTGAACAGCAACAAGTCTCTTCAGCAAACATGAGGTCCTGCAGGATAGGCACCGCTCCGGCCACTCCAGGACACCCTGACGCTAGGATTCGACCAGATTTTGTTTCACACAGTCCTTCTCTGCTCCTTTCAAGATGGAGGCAGCTGCAGCTTCCTGGTTCTTCTCTAGAGTGTCCAAACCGCATCTCATATGAATATTCAAACACTTGCAATATGTTAGCTGTGTTAAGAAACAGCGGCATCTAGGGGCAGAGCGAGACACACATGGAATTGTGAGCTCTGCTCAGGGCCGAGTGGAACGAGCACAATAAGCTGACCAAACCAGCTGAAGATGGGTAAAACCTCAAGAGACAGATCCAGAGACACAACGGACCACTTAAAACTGGACCCAACCAGGGAGAAATGGACAAATTTGTTGGAAAACAAACTGTACGGGCCGGGAAGCATGGAACTAAGATGGCGCCGAGAGCAGAAAAGACCGCCGCCTCTGAATATTCCACAGATTCAGACAGAGAAAGCGAACAAGAAACAGTACTAGAAAGAAAAGACCTTTCTGTCTCTCGACGCTTTATAAAGGATCTTCTTGCTGATGCTATAGCACCATTGCGAAAAGACCTGCTCGACATTAAGAGAGACCTCAGGCAAGTCAATGAAAGGGTGGAAACACTTGAGAGCCGCCAAGAGATGATTATAAATTATAACACAGTGGTCTCACATAGTCTAGACAGAACGCAAGCACATATTAACCAGCTCTACAACCTGGTAGAAGACCAGGACAATCGAGGCAGGCGCAACAATCTGCGGCTAAAAGGCTTGCCTGAAGCTATTGGAATAGACGACCTGAGGGGATCAGACAAGGAACTCTTTACCATGCTTCTATGCCCCGACTCAGAAGCAGATCTTACTATGGATGGGTACATATAGCCTTAAGGCCTCCTCCAAACATGGAGACCCGCCGAGAGACGTGATATGTCGCCTCACTAGCTTTCAAGCTAAGGAGAACATATTGAAAGCCTCCAGAGCTAAGAAATCCATAACATTTGCTGAAGCTGATATATTGCTCTTCCAGGACCTGTCAGACTGGAATTCTGCTAAAGATTTGACAGACTTGCCAGATCTTCCTATGGTGGTCCCGTAGGCACCAGTAAGCCGCTCTGCTGACAAGTGGGGGAAAATGAAACCAGGAGTATTAACACCCAAGCAGCTGGTTACAGATATGGAGGGACTCTGATAGTCTTGTCTTCACTCAGAGACTCACTCAATTTCTCTGGAATTATTATTAAAACTCAGGGACTCACCTGAATATGGATTTTGAAGAATTACAGATAAGTAGAGGTCCAACTACATAATAACAAAAAATAAAATAAAATGTTATATATTGTGTAAGACAAAGTAATATAAGCATTTATATCAAGGCTAGGACCCTTACATATATACACATTTTTTATATACTTGCTTGTTCACCACACTACGGACTCTGGTTTTGGTCCTCCCTCTTTTCCCCCATCTCACAGGGGTATTGCATAGATGCTGCTCCTGGGAGATACAACGCGATTTGTATAGATTTTATCACAAGGTTTGAACAAAACCTGCTTTATAAGGGCTACAGTTTGTTTCCCTACCTTCCTTACCCCGCTTCCCTCATTACTTCCTTCTCTCCTTCGGGAAAAAAGCTGGGATGGGCAGAGGACCTAGATGGTAATGAAATAGTTGACCATGGCTGACATAAAAATATGTACTTTTAACGTTAGAGGGTTGAATGCACCACCTAAGAGAACACAGATCTGCCAATTTCTGAAAAAAAACAAAAGGTGAATATTGCTGTCCTACAAGAAACCCACTTTAGACAAGGACATATTCCACGCTTATCTCATATGGCATTTAACCACTGGTTTCACAGCACCTCTTCATCAAGTGTTAAGAACGATACACAAAAATACACCTTTGGTGGTGCAGTCAACTCTTGCAGATGATGAGGGACGTTATTTGTTTATAAAAGGGATATTGGGAACACAAAAAATGGTAAACGTGTATGCTCCCATTGTATCTCAAGCTGATTGGATTAAAAATACACTGTCCAATATTCTGAATTCAAGGACAGCTAAAGGTCTGCTAAATTCAAATACTATGCCCATGGAGACAAGGCCTCAAAATTCATGATGACTAGTTTGAAAAAACATAAAACATGCTCATCTATTCCATTAAAAACGCTTCCCCCCAGACATTAATGTCCACCGACCAAATAGCTGCAAGATTCAGTAAATATTACCACTCTCTATATAACCTTAGAGAGCAACTGGGCCCCCGAGAAACTATAGACAGGGAAAAAAGATAGAACAATGGCTCTCAAATATTTGCCTTCCTTCCCTTACACCGAGGCAGACTATATCCCTTACGCAGCCTTTTTCTTTGCAGGAGTTGGAGAAAGCTGTTAGAACAACCCCAGCTCATAAATGCCCAGGACCTGATGGGCTACCTTCTACTTACTATAGTGTATTCTCAACGCTGCTACTACCTAGATTTTTGTCAGTTTGTAATGAGGTGTTAACTAAAAATACATTGCCGCCTCAAAAAGGGAATAGGGCCCAATACTGACCCCTGAGGTACCCCACTAGTGACAGTGACCCAATCTAACGGTACATACTCAGATTGGGTCACTGTCACTAGTGGAGTACCTCAGGGGTCAGTATTGGGCCCTATTCTCTTCAATATATTTATTAATGATCTTGTAGAAGGCTTGCATAGTAAAATATCAATTTTCGCAGATGACACTAAACTGTGTAAAGTAATTAACACTGAAGAGGACAGTATACTACTACAGAGCGATCTGGATAGATTGGAGGCTTGGGCAGATAAGTGGCAGATGAGGTTTAACACTGATAAATGTAAGGTTATGCACATGGGAAGATATAATGCAAGTCACCTGTACATACTAAATGATAAAACACTCGGTAACACTGACATGGAAAATGATCTAGGAATTTTAATAAACAGCAAACTAAGCTGCAAAAACCAGTGTCAGGCAGCTGCTGCTAAGGCCAATAAGATAATAGGTTGCATCAGAATGCGCATAGATGCCCGTGATAAGAACATAGTCCTGCCACTTTACAAATCACTAGTCAGACCACACATGGAGTACTGTGTACAGTTCTGGGCTCCTGTGAACAAGGCAGACATAGCAGAGCTGGAGAAGGTCCAGAGGAGGGCAACTAAAGTAATAACTGGAATGGGGCAACTACAGTGCCCTGAAAGATTATTAAAATTAGGGTTATTCACTTTAGAAAAAAGACGACTGAGGGGAGATCTAATTAATATGTATAAATATATCAGAGGTCAGTACAGAGATCTCTCCCATCATCTATTCATTCCCAGGACTGTGACTGTGACAAGGGGACATCCTCTGCGTCTGGAGGAAAGAAGGTTTGTACACAAACATAGAAGAGGATTCTTTACGGTAAGAGCAGTGAGACTATGGAACTCTCTGCCTGAGGGGGTGGTGATGGTGAGTACAATAAAGGATTCAAGAGGGGCCTGGATGTATTTCTGGAGCGTAATAATATTACAGGCTATAGCTACTAGAGAGGGGTCGTTGATCCAGGGAGTTATTCTGATTGCCTGATTGGAGTCGGGAAGGAATTTTTTATTCCCCTAAAGTGGGGAAAATTGGCTTCTACCTCACAGGTTTTTTTTTTTTGCCTTCCTCTGGATCAACTTGCAGGATAACAGGCCGAACTGGATGGACAAATGTCTTTTTTCGGCCTTATGTACTATGTTATGTTATGTACTATGTTATGCAAAAATGCTGGCACTTAGACTCCAACATTACCTACCGCAGCTTATACATGCAGAATAGGTGGGTTTTGTGGCTGGCCGGGAAGGTAGGATAAACACAACCCGATTAGTAAGCCTTATCCAATTTGCCAGGAGTTCTCAACACCATTAGTTCTCCTAGGAACATATGCCGAAAAGGCATTCGACCATATAGACTGGTTATTTATGCAGAAAACCCTGTTCAAATTTGGATTACCCACACAATTTATAAAGGCTATTGTGGCTATCAGGAAAAATAGGAAAATCCAGCTCAGAGATGGTGGAAAAATTGTAGCTTTATTGCGGCATAAAATCTTCAACAAACAGGAACAGTTCGGTTACGCGTTTCAGACCATAAATAAATAGCGGATTTTCCTATTTTTCCTGATCTACTGTTGCGCATCCAGGTGCGCCATCCGTGCTCGACTGGTGAAGAGGAAGGTGAGAGCTGCTGTGTGCTTTAATGTGATCTTCTATTATGACTATGTATGACAACCCCACTGCTCGTGTGATGGTTAATAGGACTTTATCCCCCCCCCCCCCATTTTCAATACAAAATGGCACAAAACATGCCTTTCCCCTTTGTTATTCATCATGACAGTAGATTGTCTCTTTCAAGCAATACACCAAGATGACAAAATTGAGGGTCTAACACTAAAAGGGACCTGGCATCAACAAGCAGCATTTTCTAATGACTTATTAGTTATAATTACTAACCCAGATGAGGCTTTACCAGCGAATCACACACTTTTCCAAAGGTTTGGGGAACTATCAAACTTTCTAATCAATCCCACTAAGTCACAAATACTAAATGTCACATTAGACCAACAAACACAATTAACACTAGCGCGACACATCCCTTACAACTGGTCCTCTAAGGCAATAAAATTCTTAGGAGTGAACGTAACTGCAGACCCTAGAGCTCTATACAAAGAAAATTTCCAGACCCTACCACAAACCATCAAAGACACAATAGACTCATGGGAGATCCAGTTCACATCCTGGTTCGGGATGCGCACGCTAATAAAATCTATCCTAGTACCTAAAATTCTATATTACATGCAAACTTTGCCAATTTCTCTTCCAAGATCCTTCCTCACACAAATAAGACAGCACTTCTCCTCATTCCTATGGAAGAAAGCCAGCCCACGCCTTCCTCACCGCACACTAATCCAGACAAATAGAACAGGAGGTATAGGCCTCCCAGATTGAATGCTATATTATAGGGCGATTCATGGAAGGAGATATTTACAATGGCTTAGGGCCACAAATGATAGGTTAGACATTCAAGCTAAGACTCGGCAGATGAGACCTCCTCTACGAACACACTTACCGTATTTGCATCACTGAAAGATTCGATCCAGTGCACTAATACTTTGAGCAATATGACGACAACTACTATTAAGATATGGCATAAGTACCTGTCCAACAACTTGCTCTCCTCAACATAGTTGTCCCCAATAAAACAAGTAAGAGATGTCTCAGGGAACTCATCTCAAACCTTTAAAGCCACACTGTCTAGAGAATGCGCACACCTATTGGTTCCAGTGGTGGACCTATTAGATACAACAGGCTCTCTCCAGAAGAATTGGGAAGTACACCCAAAACTACACGCACTTACTTTTCTACAAAAATTACATTTCAAGAGCCAGATAGAGAAGGGGGTAACCACATCACACACCTCCAATATGCGATTTGAAACAATGGTTTTATCAAACACCATGCCTACAAAGAAAATCACTACCATATATGCTGGTCTAGTCTCCCAGAACAAGCCTGAGACATATGACTTTGTTAGTCAGTGGGAGAAGGATTTAGGTGCTGCCCTTTCAACTATGGATAAAAAATGCTTCTTAGTACTTGCCTCGAAAGTGTCGTGCTGTGTAAAATTACAAGAGAATTTATATAAATTTATTACAAGATGGTACTATACGCCACAAAAACTTAATTCCCTTTTTCCAGAATGTGATCCTAGCTGTTGGAGATGTCGGAATTAAGTAGTCACACTCTTTCATATATGCAATGCCCGGTCATGGCAAACTACTGGCGACAAATCTGCATAACCCTGACAAACATAAGCAAAACTACAATAACACCGGAAGCAAAAAGTTGCCTGTTAGGTCTACTGGGAGATATAAAATGTTCTAAACAAATGAAGACTCTGCTTTCTCTATTGTTGGCAGCAGCCAGAGCGTTAATTGCTTTTAAATGGAAATCTAGAGAGGCCCCAACATACTCCCAGTGGCTGATCAAGTGTGATGATATATACAGAATGGAACAGATTGCAGGTTGGGAAATGAGAAGCACGAACAGTGTTCAGTCCATATGGTTGCCCTGGAAGACTTTCAGGAAATTCTCTTAATACTCTGCAACATCCTCTGGAAAGAGAAATTATCAATCAAATTTCCCTATCCCCACCTCCCTTCCCCAAGTTTTTACTTACCCCATTTTCCCAGTTACGGTTATGAATAACTCTGTTGCTGTAATATAATGTTACAAAACAATGTATGTAACACGCTTTACTTGTCAAGACTGTTAAACTGAAATTGTAACATGCAGACATAACATGTAATTTTGTCAATTTTCACAAACAAGTTTAAAAAGAAAAAAAGAAAAAAGAAACAGCAGCATCTTGTGGTTAAAGAACAGAATGACAGTGCTAATGAATCAATATGCCCCTCCCTATACAAACTTGTTCTGCGCATAGTGCTGTGGTGATATACCAGCATTGGCCCTGGTTGACCTTCGCAGAGTGAAAGGCTCAAAAGCACTGGGGACGTCAGGCACATCTGACGGGGAAGGATCTGCTGACTGCTCAGCATTCTCTCTGGGTGGCAAACTTGCCATAGCTGGGGCCTCTGTGGGTACTAGGGCAGGAGCAACCTCCCTTTTTATCGTGTATGGGACCACCTCCCACCGCCCATCCAACCTCCCCGATGGACGTTTGGCTTTGACCATCACCCATGGCAGACGTCCCGCCATACTGGTTTTGGGTTAGGGTGTCGCAGGCGTTCTCCCACAACCTTGTGGATCGCTCTCAACCGCCGGTGGTGCTCCTGCACCCATGTGGTGGCATTTCTTGGTGGTAGTCCCATCAGATCAAGCATGTGGAGGTCTTCAACCTCTTTCGTCTGGTGGTACTGTGTACCCTGTTGTTGTAGGCCCACATCGGCTCTGGTGACGCTGAAGTCCGGATGGGATGGACAGGAGTCCACTGTTCAGTACTCTTACTCAGCCCACAGGGTCAACACTTAAGACATGTCTCAGCTACCATGTCTGCCAGACCTGGACAGTATACCAGCCATTGGAGCCACTTGAACGCCTTGTCGCTCCTGAAATGGGCGACCCTTTCATGGGCTTCCCGGGCGGCCTCTAGTCCCAATGACATGGGGATGACAATCTATTGTCGGTACTGCAGCTCTGGCTTCAAGTATATGGTCCGGCACAGGAGGCCCTGGGTAACAGTCAACTTATCCTATTGTCTCAATATTTTTTGCCCTCTGGGGTGAAACGAGCCTGCTCTTCTGGCCGAGGCCATATCTTGGTCCGGACCCATTGTTTCACTTCGCTGGTATCTTCGCCGGGGTCCTTTGCGGCACCTTCACGTCTCCAATGGGCCAAAGGGACATGTTGCTCTTTTGCAGACAACAACCTCTGACTATCAAGTTTAACGTCGGCTCGAACTCCGCCTGTTCTGGGCTCTCTCTGGCCACATGGCCATACAGCCAAGAAGCCCAACAGCAAGGCCCTCTCTCCTGGATGAAGTTGCACGAGGTGTTGGGGACATTTCCTACTAGGGCGGTCATGGCATTGGGGGCAAGCTGGTCTTGCGCAGGCGCACCCTGATCCGGTGCCATAGGCGCCAGGGGAAGGTCTCCCGCTGCGTTCCCATCCATAACTGTTGCTGTATCCTGCCGACTATGCCAAGTTGTAAGACCGTGAACCGGGGTGGGCTCCCTAGGATACAGAACAGAACGTTCTTTACTGAAAGATATAGCAATGAACACAATCCCAGATATGGAGGCAAAGAAAATAAAGTTACATACACTCAGCCACAGCTGAGAACCCCTGTGCTGCACAGTGAGATGCCCCCTGGTGAATACCAAGGAAGTTTTCTATAATTTACCTACTGGCGGGCACACTAAAACTACCCCACCATACCTGTTATTACCCTGTTGACCACCCGAACGATTGAGTGAGTGTTTAGTACGGAGTTATCTGTGGTGCAGCACAGCAGCTTACAATCTTATCAACTCTAGAACACCTCCCCTCTCATAACTAGTCCAGGAACCCGTATCAGAGTATTGTTCCTGAGCAATGTGCTGAGCTGAATTGAAGTCATGGGCCTGTTGTTATCTCTCAATTGCGCAATGTCCCTTTTAGTTATGGAGTCCTTGTAGTAAATGTGGCAAACACTTTGGCCTTATATAACAGAGTTCCTATCTAACTAACTAACGGGCCTAGTCGCAGTCTCTTAGGTGCCAATCTGCAATTAGGTGCGCTTCGGCCACTCCAGGACACCCTGACGCTAGGAATCGACCGGATTTTGTTTACACACAGTCCTTCTCTGCTCCCTTCAAAATGGAGGCAGCTGCAGCTTCCTGGTTCTTCTCTAGACTGTCCAAACCCCACCTCCTATGAATATTCAAACACTTGCAATATCTTAGCTGTGTTAAGTAACAGCGGCATCTTGTGGTTAAAGAGCAGAATGGCAGTGCTAATTAATCAATATGCATGTATACAGTATTCAGACAATGGTGACTGTTTCTCCATCTGACACCAGCAAGCTTTGGCATAAGTTTTGGCAGGCAAACACGTTTGGCTCTGCTACTGCTTAGACAATGGGGGTATATCCCCACCTTAGACAATGGAGGCATATCGCTAGGATATGCCCCCATTGTCTGATAGGTGTTGGGACCCGCACCTATATCAAGAACGGAGCGTGAATCGCTGTGGCTGGAGGACCCCACAGGATCCCGCCTCTCCCATAGAAGTGAATGGGAGCGTGCCGCGCATGCACAGCCCATGCTCCCATTTATTTCTATGTGGTAGACAGTAATAGCCGAGCCAGTGCTCGGCTATTTTCGGCAGCCCCATAGAAATGAATGGAGGGTGGCTGCACATGCGCAGTGCGCTCTCCTTCACTTTCGGTGCTCCGTTCTCGATATAGGTGCGGGTCCCAGAAGAATTGAAGGTTCTCTGGCTGGCTTTGGCAAGGCCTGTCCAACAGGGATGAACATAACATTTACAAGGCCAGTCCCACACTTTGACCTAACATTTACATGGAATTGAAACACACATTGGGCAGGATCAGGAATAACTACACATGATTGCATTGGGCCATCCTTTGGGTCATTCTAGAGGTGAGAGGAATCACTATACCAAGCACCCTTGAAACCAGTGTTACTTTTCTGCTTATAAAAAATCTGTAGCACAACATCTTCTACATGCAGCCAAGTTGGTCATTCCCCCATCACTGAAGGTCCCTGGACCATCCCAAATTAGAGGAGTGGTAAAAGGAGTTTGCAGTGACGTAACAAACGGGGGAGCCTGTGGATCAGTGGCCTGAGAAGATCATGCAGCAAATTAATTCATCATTTCACTAGAATGATTTCCGTTCATCCCCCACCTTATCTTTCCTTCAAATATACACTCTTTGTGGCTCTGGGAAACACGGTCCGGGTGTCTGCCGGATCTCTCAGGCCGACTGAGGTGCCCTTGAACTGAACCAACTGTATCATAGTGTATTATGATGCATTTGATTGCGGCTCTCTTGTATTGTACTGTCAGCAGAAGAGATCCACGATCAGATATGAACTGACTGCACCATAAAACATTATGATTAGGGATGAGCGAATCGACTACGGATGAAATATCCGAAGTCTACAGTATTTGCATAATACTTTGTTTGAATACTGTACGGAGCGAGTGATCCATACAGTATGGAATGTATTGGCTCCTATGAAACCAAACCCGAGTTTGGGCAATGTTTTTTTTACAGTAGAAAATGATTTATGAAGTTCATACGCAAAGTCTCACAAGACTTTGCGAAGTAATAACTTCGGCTCCTAGGAGCCAATACATTCTAATACTGTACGGAGCGCTCGCTCTGTACAGTATTCAAACAAAGTTTCCTCCAAAGTCGATTCGCTCATCCCTAATTATGTTACAGACAGTTTGGGTCGTGGGCGCCATGGTCGGTGCAGGAGATTCGGCAGACACACAGACTGAATTCCCAGGCCGATCACGATCGTGCGCATGAGCCCTTAGACTAGGTTGGTGCTAACTAGATAACACTGGAAAAGGCCATTGATGCGGCGAATTGGATCTACCCAACAAAAATCTCCTGGCTGGTAAAATTGGAGGTGAACGAAGTCCTTGAGCTGTCCGCTTTGGCAAAGTGGATGGAGGAGATTTATCAAAACTGGTGTAAAGCAATCCAGTCAGATTGTTTTCTATGGGCAACTAAGCCTGTTTTCCTTTACACCAGTTTTGATATATCTCCTCTGAACAGCAGATTTGTTATCGTGGAGTCCACAGCACTTGTAATGGTGTCCATATTGTTTGTCACTTGAGTTAAAAGACGACCTGTCCTCTTTCCTCACATGCTTGTTCTAGTAAATGCTTATATTCCCTATGAAAGTACAATGGCGAACACATGCGGGCTGCCATCTTTAGTAAGGTAGACTCACCCGTCCGGCGATGCACAGGTAAGCCCTTACCTGTGCCGGGAGCCGGTCTGAAATCAAATGCAGTCACCGGGAGCAGGCAGTTCCGAGAACAGCTGCTGGGTTCCTTCATCGGGCTGTTCTCGGAACTGCCTGCTCCCGGTGACCGCATTTTATTTCAGACCGGCTCCCGGCACAGGTAAGGGCTTACCTGTGCATCGCCGGACGGGTGATTCTACCTTACTAAAGATGGCAGCCCGAATGTGTTCGCTGGCGAACACTGCAAACTGACCATCACTGCTTAATAAAACCATTAGGTCAGTAGGGTGGAGAGCTCCCATCCGAGAAACAGCCGAAAAAAACTGTTAAACTTGACAACACAGGACAACTCAAGGACTAAGGCCTCATGCATTTTATTAGCGGATTGGATGTGGACCCATTCATTTCAATGGGGCCGCAAATAATGCAGACACCACATTTGTATGTCCCTTCCGTGGCCCCCGGACAAGGATAGGACATTTCTACAGAAGTAAAAAAAAAAGTTGTCGACCTGCACACAGCCAGGATCCGTGCTTTGTGGATCTGCTTTTTGCTGAGCGCAAAACGGATCCAGTTGTCTGCATGAGGCCTTAGAGTCCTCTCGGATACCACAGATCATTACAAATGGATATACATGAAAGGACGTTCTACAGTAGCAGAGGGTCAGGGATGAAATCCCTGGTGTCGCAAAATGGTGCATGTGAGGCTAAAATGGTACAATAATCATCCGTTTTTTTATCTGAAACGTCATTCTCTGCATCTTTAAGTGCTGAAGAGCACTCGAATATGTGTTCATGACGCCCCTCTGGGAAAAATGCACTGACCCCTGTCACTCGACCTCCTCCAATTAGGCAAATGTAGAAGCGGTGTGAGGTGTTAATCACCAGGCTCTGGGCATCACACCGTGCAGGCTGACAACACACCCAAAATGAGCTCATTAGAGGCTCCCGTGGCACGTCAGGACACAGCTGAATCACCACTAGTGGGTGTGAATGGCAGAATGTCATTTGCTGGAGGTGTAATTTACATCCATGTACAGACTCGTCCCCACAATCTGCATTCAATGTGAAGAGATCTCTTAAAGGGGTATTCCAGTTTCAGCAAATAAAGCTTGTCTTTCGTACAGTATAATGAAAAAATATAGTTTTTGAATATTTTTTGCTGATCAAATCCTCACAATGTTCAAGATCTCTGCTTGCTGTCATTTAATAAGAACCTTCATTGTTTTCTTCCAGGAGATACAAATCTGTCCTGGTGATTTGATGGACACACAGATGCACGGCCTGCTATAAGACATCATCAGAGTTCTGTATGTAATGATCCATGCACCAGGGTGAACAGAATTTTTGTAATGGTTTCAGCTTGCTTTTTTTTTTCTGCAGTTAAAACAAGATAGCGACACATATCCTGTTTTTTCTTTTCTTTTTTAATTTTTTTAATTTTATTTTATGAATATGATTATCGAGGCTACCATCTTGCCTGAGCTGTTCTTAACAGTATTTGGAGAATTGCTGTACAGAAGCCACCATGGGCCACAGACACATTAGACCACAGGGGACCTCACGGACTTCCATGGGAGAGTTTTCTAGGCATGACCTGTGCAGAGGTCAGGGGGGAGTAGATAAGCTTCGACAATCATCTATCGTGGATGATGTTATCTTTACAGAAAGGTGATGTCTGTCATTCTAATCTTGCCTGTAATGATAAGCAGATAACTTCAGTAAAGTAATCTGTACAGACCATAAAGTCGCACATATGATTAAGCTTAGTGGCCGGTGGGAAAACTACAGGATTTTATAGTTTCTGTAGAAATAGATAATATTGACATGGAAAACTAAAAATAACATCAAAAATTCTTTAAAAATGTGTTTTAACATAAAAACATGTTTTAAAGAATAGGTCATTATCTCATGATACATTCCTTTAAAAAAAAAAAAAAAAACATCCAGTTGGTACTTGTGTAGGGGAGACGATGGAATTGGCAGCAAGACAGAGAACTAAGTACTGAGCAGACTATCCTCCCTTCATAGGTCAGCACACAGCAAGATTTACAAGATTGCCCGGAGACCCCTTTAAATGTGACACATTGCAAAAATGCACTTTTATAAATTTGCCACTAGAGGGCAGCAAAGTACTGTAGAGCTCTTATACTATGTTACTTTTATCCTGCCTGATAATGTAGATACAGGAAGGCAGATTATAAATATGAGGCAAGGTAATTTGTTAAAGAGGGTTCTAAATGCCAGTAGATCTGTGTCATATTATGATAGTGTCAGGTAAAGGGTCATTTAGGGGATTTTATTAGTGATCTTTCTTCAATTCTTTTTCCCAAGAAAAAGGGTTAACCTGCTAGAATGAATGGGACTGTAATACCAATGCCTTATTCTTTCCAAGGCTGGAAGCTGCAGGTCGATTCTCGGCATATTTCCTGGGTTGCGGCCGTATCTCCACCAGTCACCATTATAGTTAATAGGGCCAGATGGCAATCATGTAGTATCCGGCATTGCCAGATCCAGAGAGAACCAGCAGCCTGCCGTATCTTACTAACGCTAATGTGAAACAGTGGCGTGTCTAGGGTGTTTTGCACCCGGGGCAGGTCTTTTCTCTGCCCCCCCCCCCCCCCCCAATACTTTAAAAAAATGGTACCACCTCACAGTAGTGTTGCCCTCACTGTACAACCTTCACAGTAGTTTTGTCCAGATATGTGCCCCCTCACGGTAGTTATGCCCATATTGTGCCCCCTCACAGTAGTTATGCTCACATTGTGCCCCCTTAAAGTACTTATCACTTTATTGTGCCCCTTTACAGTAGTTATTCCCTCATTGTGCCCCCTCACAGTAGTTATGCCCTCTCTGTGCCCCTTTCACAGTAGTAATGCCCTACCTTTGCCCACTTCACAGGTGTAATTCCCTTTCTGTGCCCTGTGGGGATTCGCTCTGGTAGGCAGGGTGAGCGGACGCAGAACAGAGGCACCAAAAATTGTTCTTGATAAAACTGCAGTGTTGTATTCACACAAGCAGGTTTAAGGCCCCATGCACACGGCCGTTGTTCACAGCCGTGTGCGGGTGTATTACAGTGTATTACTGTATTGCGGCGGCAGCAGGGAGCGCACGGCGTCATAGCAACCAGTGACGCCGTGCGCTCCTGCTCTCAGGAGGGATCCAGGCCGCGGTTCCACGGCCCGCACACGGCCGTGAACAACGGCCGTGTGCATGGGGCCTAACAGCTCAGCAAACAACTTTGGTGCATGGAAATGGTGCATGAAAAATAAATATAACCAATTTATGAACAGCAAAGTATGATGAAAAGTATACTGATATATACACATACAAATAACTTATTTGATAGTTTTAATGGTTTCACTGGGGCCGCCCAGGAACTCGGTATAAAGCTTGAAAATCCAATAGGATTCTCTATTTATTAGTTTTTTGTATATAGATGACTGGGACAAAGGGGTATGATCGATAACCACTAGATGGTGATGGTGATTTTTCTCATGGACTTGGGCGAACTGTCTAGACACACTGGGCCAGATTTATCATGACTGACAGCTCACTCCACTTTAACATATGGCTAAAGTCAGTTTTAGCCAAGTCAGATTTATGATCGGCCCTTTAAGGCCTCATGCACTCATGCACGTTTTTTTTCGCGGATCCATTGACTTTCAATGGGTCCGTGGAAAAATCGGAAAATGCACCGTTTTGCAGCCGAGACCGTGATCCGTGTATCCTGTCCGTCAAAAAAATATGACCTGTCCTATTTTGTTGACGGACAACGGTTCATGGACCCATTCAAGTCAATGGGTCCGTGAAAGAACACGGATGTACAGAAGATTGGCGTCCGTGATCCGTGGCCGTAGGTTACTTTCATACAGACGTATCCAAAGATCCGTCTGCATAAAAGCTTTTTCAGATCTAAGTTTTCACTTCGTGAAAACTCATATCCGACAGTATATTCTAACACAGAGGCGTTCCCATGGTTCTAGTTAGAATACACTACAAACTGTGTACAAGACTCCGCTGGGGGAGGTGTGTGGCACCTGAAGGGGTTAATTGTACTATCATATCCCCCTGTAAGAGATCAGGGCTGCCAGGCAGCAGGGGGCAGACCCCCCCCTCCCCAGTTTGAATATCATTGGTGGCCAGTGCGCCCCCCCCTCCCTCCCTCTATTGTAATAATTCGTTAGTGGCACAGTGTGCGCCCCCCATCGCCCCCCCCCCCTTCCTCCCTCTATTGTAATAATTTGTTGGTGGCACAGTGTGCGCCCCCCATCGCCCCCCCCCTCCCTCTATAGCATTAACAACATTGGTGGCCAGTGTGCGGCGTCCTATCCCCCCCCCCCATCATTGGTGGCAGCGGAGTTCGCTGGGGCTCCGATCGGTAACCATGGCAACCAGGACGCTACTGCAGTCCTGGTTGCCATGGTTACTTAGCAATAGTACAATAGTAGAAGATTCATAGTTACCTGCTGGCTGCTGCGATGTTCGTGTCCGGCCGGGAGCTCCACCTACTGGTAAGTGACAGGTCTGTGCGGCGCATTGCTAAATGAACTGTCACTTACCAGTAGGATGAGCTCCCGGTAGTCCTGTGACTCCAGCAATGAGCGCTTCCATCTGTATTGATGGAAGCTCTCATTGCTTCTAGGCTCTGGACCGCCCCCCACATCCCCTTCTTAGCACGCCACTGGCAGGTGAAATACAAATGTTGATGTCACAGCACAAGATAATGCACACAGCAGGGTAATCATGGTAATCAATAGTAAAAATTTTGATTGGGGAAACATTCAAGTTTCTATCGCACCTAACATTCATTTACCAATAACACCCTTTTAATTGGCAATAGGCTTCCTTAGTTTTCAGGCCCTATAGCAGCTGCTACTGTATGTCTGCTTCCCTGGTAGTTACGCCCATGCTATAAATTTACCAGCAGCCCTTGCCACACAATTTCAGTCTGCAGATGTTTGGAGCAGAAATGAGGAAACAAGTACAGACAGACATATATATGAAAGCCTTGTCTCAGCAGAAATGCTAATGTACATTGTTCATAAACGATAATAGACGCAGTACAAAGAGAATAAAACATCAACATACTGTATATAACAAAAGCTATCTAAATAGTAGCTCCATATTTGGAAATAGCTTTTTAAAAAAAAAATCTTAAAAGTCCCACTCCTGGTATATCTGTTTCTTATGTATAAGAATATAAGTACTATAATACTGCCTCTCATGTACAACAATATAACTACTACAATACTGCCCCAGATGTACATGAACCTCTGCACCTATGCACAAGAATATATTTACAATAATATTGCTCCCTATGTATAAGAATATAACCACTCTAATACTGGTCACTATATTCAAGAAATTAACTACTATCATACTGCACTGTGTACAAGAAAATAACTACTGTAATACTGCCCCCTGTGTACAATATGACTACTATAATACTGCCTGCTATGTTCAAGAATATAAGTACCATAATACTGCGCCTATATACAAGAATATAACTACTATAATACTACCCCCTGTGTACAAGAATATGACTACCATAATACTGTCTCCTATGTTCAAAAATATAAGCACTATAATACTGCACCTACAGGTAAGTATAATAATTTAACTACTATAATACTGCCTCCTATGTACAAAAAATTAACTACTATCAATCTGTCCCCTATGTACAAGAATATGAATACCATAAAACTGCCTCCTATGTTCAAGAATATAAGTACTATAATACTGCCCCTATATACAAGAATATAACTACTATAATACTGATCCCTAAGTATAAGACTATTACTACTATAATGCTGCCTCCTATCTACAATAATATAACTACTATAATACTGCCCCTATATACAAGAATATTACTACTATAATATTGCCCCTATGTGCAAGAATAAAACTATTATGTGACAAAGACACAGTGGACCCTCTGACTATTCCACCAAGGGGTATCCACATCTAAAATTGTTATGGTGTATCACAAATGAATGGGCAGTGCTGCAGTTCCCTGCACAGCGATGTTCCCTGCACAGTTCCTGTGTAGCTACAGAGTGGCAGCTGCAGTGCTTCTGATCCTCTTATCAGAGGGAACCATTTAAATTTGTCCTCAAGTAAAGCCTTGAGAGTCCAGACAGTCGAGTGACCTGTCACTCCTGCATCTACAGACACTGCTGTAAAGTGAGGGACTACAACCAAGCCACCCATCACCAAATAACCACTAGGCCATAATCACCTAAGTGCAGAATTGCCACTAACCAACCTGCCTCCATTTCCTTGCTGGTGTCAAAGAGAAATTGCACTGAAGCCTGCTGCTACTGTATGCTTTTAAAGTTCTACTTTGCACTCAGTAAAAAATACTTTGTTAAGATTAAAGAGGACCTTTCACTGGTCCTGACGTAATAATATTAGCACCTGGCAGTGTAGGGCATTATTAGTAAATGTCAGGGCACTTTTTTTCAGATGCACTGCTCTTTTCTCCCGCTGTGCCCCCCGTTCAGTTTTGCCACCCTGTATGCTAATTAGTAGCATCGGAACAGGAAGGAGGAGATGGCCGCTTTTCTCAAGGGGCGTTTCCTTCTCCCTGGCTGTGAGCTGCCCAATCGCAGCGGAGAGCATCACAACCAGGGAGAAAAAAAAACTCACCTTCTCCCTGGCTGTGACGCTCACCGTTGCGATTGAGAAACGCGGCCGCCTCCTCCTCCCTTTACCGATGCTACAAATTAGCATACAGGGCGGCATAAGTGAACAGGGGGCACATCGGGGGAATGAAGCAGCGCATCTGAAAAAAAAAAGCACCCTGACATCTACTAATAATGCTCTACACCGCCAGATGTTAATACTGTAACGTCAGGACCAGTGAAAGGTCCTCTTTATATCTGGCTGCATTCTTCAAAAAGATATTTCCACTACTTTGATCCCCAGGGACCAATGGCCTGAGGGTGTACACACATGACACAACACGTCATCAGGGCCACTATCCTCCACACTGACTCCTCAGGGAGTGTACCCCATGGAGGCCCTCAGAATGAACAGAACACTCTGCAATTGAAGGAACTCCTATATAAATTAATAGAGCAGCAGGGGGCATGCCTGACCAACTGCTTTATTCATTTTGGGGCGGGGCTTCACGAGATATAGGATCCTCACGGGGCGGACTGGTCAAAGACCCTACATGGAAATTTCCCGGTGGGCCAATGTCCAGAGATGCCCGAGCCCTCCTCATGGCCACTGTCCACGTACATAATGATCTAATGCTCTTAGCATCAATTAAAGGGGTTGTCCCACCAAAAACATTCTACAGTTTTTAAACCAGCACCTGGATCTGAATACTTTTGTAATTGCATGTAATTAATAATTTAGCATAGCCACTGAGTTATTCAATAAAATATATCTGTACAGCGCCACCTGCGCCTGAGTTGTGATAGGGTCGGAGCTGCAGCAGAATGGACACACCCCCTGAGCTGCAGCAGAAAGGACACTCCCCTTAAGCTGTCAGCTTGATATAAATCTAGCAGAGCAATGAATGAGGAGATCTCTGGATCCATGTGAGGCACAGGGCTGGTTCTAGCTTTGTTAGAAAGAGGTTGTCATGGACTATATGATGTCTCATTTTCTAAATTAGTCATGGGACAACCCCTTTAACGCTAGGAGCATTAGGTACTTATTCACCTGTGTCACCATCCTCCTGTGGTATTTGATTTTGCTGGGGCGGTATTTTGTGCTGTACTATAGTATCGCTGGCCCCACCTACTTCTGTTGGCCCCGTCTACTTGTGTTCCTCCACCTTATGTCAATTTGGACTCACCTACAACATGGGGCCTCTTAGGTTTTTTCCAGGGACAATTCAAGTTCTCAATCTGCCCCTGGATCTAATAGTTATCCCTTAAGCTACATGCACAAGACCGTATGTGTTTTGCAGTCCGCAAATTGCGGATCCACAAAATAAAAAACAGATGACATCCGTATGCCATCCGTTATTTTTGCGGATCCATTGTAACAATGCCTAAAACGGAAAAGAATATGTTCTCTTTTTTTTTGCAGGGCTACGGAACGGACATGCTGATGCGGACAGCACACGGAGTGCTGTCCGCATTTTTTGCGGACCCATTGAAATGAATAGGTCCGCATCCTATCCGCAAACAAAACGGAACGGACACAGAAACAAAATACGTTCGTGTGCATGTAACCTAATCCTGTGAATAGGGGTAACTTTACACAAACGAAATACTTAAAGGAACACTTTCATAAAATGTTTTAATGACCTATTAAAGTGTACCTAAATGTTTAAACATTTTATACCTTACAAATGCCCTATAATTCTGCAACTTAGACAGAATAATGGAAATTGCTCCAGAGCTCCAGAGCGGGCACCATCCTTAAAGACCTGACATGCACCGGATTTTCAGCGGACCAGTACCTCATATTCTCGGAATTTAAGCGACCTGATAAATGAAATCAAGCTTTATCCGACATGAAGTACAGCAATGGGTCCAGATGTCTGTCAGCAATCATAGCAACCAAGTCCGGTAATTTCCGCGTTTCGCTATGTCAGCCTCTTTCAGTTCCTGCACACACGTTATGTGGTTTCAGGTTCAGAGATTTCAGCACTCGCTGACACATTGCTCGTGATACACCAAATTGCTAGAGTCTTCAAGTTGATTTTTGGGGGCTACTTGCAATCCGCTGCTGAATTTCAGGCACAACTTCAGCCGTCCTGATTGATGGAGGCCTCGGTTTCTTCATGTTTGATGCCATTTCTGGACCAGACTCCATGAATACATTTAGCTGGTGGTTTTGTTCCTGGGTACTTGTCGGCAAAGGTCTCCAGAGTTTCCTTAATCACTCTGCTTCGCACGTAGCCTTCCACAATCGCTATCCGCTGATAGAGGGAGAACACCATCTTTCTCACACAATAGGCCTGTCTCAGTTGCCCATAGCAACCAATCAGAGCTCAGCTTTCAGTTCCTACAGGGCTCTGAAAAAATGAAAGCTGACTTCTGGTTGCTATGGACAACTAAGACAGATTTACTATTAGGCAGTTTGATTTGGAGACATTGGAGGCGGCTATTTTTTCGTGGGCCACCCTGCACCGTCAGGCAGGAGCCCCAACATCAGGGTGTGCCTCAGGGAAGAAAGGTTGTGCCCTTCTATCACTGCCCTAGCCCTAAGGAGCATCAGTATGAGGACTGCCACTATGAATAATTATTGCCGTTCCCCCGCTGTGCCCCCCGTTCACTTTTGCCGCCTTGTATGTCAATAGCATCGGTACAGGGAGGAGGAGGTCTTATTTGTATTGACTGCTACAGAAGGACAATATTTTTGTTTTTCATTTTCAATAGCATATTACTGCTGAAATTGAAAAGAAAAATAGCCAAAAATGTTTTCCATGGACATTAAGTTTAAAAAAAAATACCCATTTCCGATGTGTGGCCCTTTAAATGAGTTTAGCATAGCATTGTACAATGCACACAGCAACCACCAGAGGGAGATATCGATGTGTACAGTAACTGGTATGAACTATAAGGAGTTATAACACGGGTTCATTTTGAGCTATTTATATACAACTTAGGCCTCTTTCACACTACCTTTTTCCGTTTTGAAGGCCGTTTTTTGCGTTCCATATACGGTCTGTATACGGAACCATTCATTTCAATGGTTCCGCAAAAAAAACGGAATATACTCCGTATGCATTCCGTTTCCGTATTTCCGTTTTTCCATTCCGTTGAAAGATAGAACATGTCCTATTATTGCCCGCAAATCACGTTCCGTGGCTCCATTCAAGTCAATGGGTCCGCAAAAAAAAAAAAAAAACACATATGGAAATGCATCCATATGTCTTCTGTATCCTTTCAGTTTTTGCGGAACCATCTATTAACAATGTTATGCCTAGCCCAATTTTTTCTATGTAATTACTGTATACTGTATATGTCATACTGAAAAACGGAACGGAAACACAACGGAAAAAATAAAATAAAAAAAACAACAGATCCTTGAAAAACGGACCACAAAGCACTGAAATAGCCATACGGTATTGTGAAATAGGCCTTAGGGTAGCTTCTTGAAGGGGTATTCCCATCTTAGACAATGAGGGCATATCGCATTGTCTGAAGGGACCCACACCTATATCAAGAACGGAGCGGGGAGCGCTGTGGCTGGAGGACCCCAGATTTCCCGGGGTCCGTCCACCACCAAGCGCTAATCCCCGCCTCTCCCATAGAAGTGAATGGGAGCATGCCGCGCATGCGCAGCCCATGCTCCCATTCATTTCTATGGGGCAGACGGCAATAGCCGAGCCAGTGCTTGGCTATTTTCGGCGGCCCCGTAGAAATGAATAGAGGGTGGCTGCGCATGCGCAGTGCGCTCTTCTTCACTTTTGGGGCTCCATTCTCGATATAGGTGCGGGTCCCAGCAGTGGGACCCGCACCTATAAGACAATGGGGGCATATCCTAGCGATATGTTCCCATTGTCTGAGTTGAGAAAACCCCTTTAAAGGGAACCTGTCACCGGGATTTTGACACAATAAAAGCACACAGAGCTATGGGAACTGGGTATTGCGGATGTGCTAGCGGCCATCTAGCAACTCCTGTCTTCAGCTCTATACACAAAATCCCGGTGACAGGTTTCCTTTAAAGGGCTTGTCTCACTTCAGCAAATGGCATTTGTGATTGTCCATATTTCCTCCTTTGCTGGCTTGATTAATTTTTCCATCAGATTATACACTGCTCATTTCCAGGGGTTACGACCACCCTGCAATCCAGCAGCGCAGATATGAGGAGGCCGGGACGAGAGCTGCTGTGCATGTGTGCCTATGTGTGCTCCCGGCCACCACATAGGCCATCACTTTGTCCTATAGTGTGCAAGCACGACCACCACTGATTGATTGCAGGGTGGTCTGTAACCATGGAAACGAGCAGTGTATAATGTGATGGAAAAATTAATCCAGCTAGCAAAGGAGTCAATATGGATGATCACAATACATTAGTAAGTGCCTTGTAGTAACTTTCCCTACATGATAAATGCCACTTGCTGAAGTGAGAGACCTTTTTAAAGATAATTCCCTAACGCTGGGTTCACACCTGAGCGTTTTACAGCGCGTTCCTACGCGCTGTAAAACGCACAACAGGCAAGAACCAATGATTCCCTATGGGAATGGTTCTCACCTGGGCGTTTTACAGCGCGTACGATCGCGCTGTAAAACGCCCGACGCTCAAACAAGTGCTTGAGCTTTTTTTTGGGCGTTTGTCGCGCGTTCCCGCACATAGAAATTCGGAAACGCGCGACAATGTGTGCACCCCTGTCTCTGTATGCGCGATTGTAAACGCCCGTACAATCGCGCATACAGAGCGCTCGTTTCACAACGCTCAGGTCTGAACCCAGCGTAAGATCACACAGCAGTCACAAGCTGTACAGTACCTGCTAGCATTAAACACCCACATGAAACACCCAGTATGTCATCAAGTATAAAGATACAGGGGAAGATTTATCAAACTGGTGTAAAGTAGAACTGGCTTAGTTGCCCATAGCAACCAATCAAATTCCACCTTTCATTTGGACAGCTCATTTGGAAAATGAAAGGTAGAATCTGATTGGTTGCTATGGGCAACTAAGCCAGTTCTACTTTACACCAGTTTGATAAATCTCCCCAAATTCTTCTTCATTATATCAAATAAAATAAAAATAAATAAAACGGCAGCAGGCACTCACAAAGAAGTAGCTGCATAAAAGGGATCATCCCTTTAAGGAATCATGGACAGCCACCAAGTACTGTATATATAATATGGTACAGAAAAATCATAGCAATAATTAAATAAAAAGCCCAGAAAATAATATATTGGCAATTGTTCTGGTGACTGATACAAAATGACCCTGGCTTCAGCACTAACATACAGTCCCAGTTAAACAACCACAACACTAAAACCTTCACTTACCTCTCCCCATGTAGCAGACATCACCACAGCTTTTTCCCCTGAACTTCTCCACTTCACTGCTGAGTGCCATCCTCTCCTGCACTGGTCACATAAAGGTGACATCATCGCAGGTCCTTCTCAACCACTACCTTCAGCATTGATCACATGGACTGTGATGTCATCACAGGTCCTTCAGCTCCTACAGTGCATTAGATTCAATTGTATTTCCGTCCTGCGGAAGGCAATACAGTTGTATCTATCTGGCAGGCAGTACATTCGGGCCCATTATTTTTTTTTTTTTTTTTTTTTTTCATGGTAATGCAAACGGATCCGTTCTGAACGGATCTAAGCATTTGCATTATAGGTGCGGATCCGTCTGTGCAGACACCAGACGGATCCGCTCCGAACGCAAGTGTGAAAGTAGCCATGTGTGCATTACAAGGTACTTCAGTTTTGTGTTAGATTCTTGTATTTCTGTACAAGTACAGGATCGGATTGAAATTAGATTGAGTTTTCACATTAATATTGGGGCGTATTCTGTACCGAAATCCACATAAAATCCTCATGCAGTCCGCTTCCCATGCAAGTGAATAAGGTTTCGGCCACCCATCGCGTGTCACGGCTGAGGATGGGGAAAACCCTTAGCCGTGTGATGGCAGATGATGATGGTCGCTGCTCGACCAGGACGACAGAATTAGGGAGCAGGTCACCTCCTAATCGCATCCCTAATCTGACCCTGACTCCTAGCTGTATGAGCCGACCCTGATGGTAGGAGGGCTCATACCCTGCTAGCCCTCAGGGGGTCCCTAAACTAGATGCAGGGTAAGACGACCTGTTCCTCCTGGACACGGAGGAACAAGGGTCTCACTGGCCAAGCTGCAAGGAAAAGGGGAACACAAATACAACATATAGATATGGCAGGAGAACTAAAGCAGTTCCAAACCTACCTGCCACAGCCACGCTGACTGGAACCCGTGCATGACAACTGATGTCCACAAAACACTAAGGGACACAGCACACAACACATATCACACAGGTAACCAGGACATCCATAGTTGTAATAAACAGATAGACCATAAAGACATCATCTAACACCAGACATAGAGTTTTATGACCACAAGGGTGGCCCCCACTGGCAGTAGGTAAATACCAGGCGGCTGTCTCCAGCAACCATGGCTGAAGAACCCCTCAGCTAACTGAAACCAGCAGAGGCTTTATACCCCAAAGTAGCCACACCCACACTCAGACACACCCAGGGCACACACACTGAGGGAGTTAACCCTTCCTTAACCAGGGAGTATAGTGAAACCACATAAAGGGGAATACACAAACAAACTCTCACTGCAGCTGTTACCGTCGACAACGACATGTGTAGCAAACGTGTCCTGGGAGCCGGCCAAAAGGCAGAGACACTGCCACCACATGTACACAACACCACACGTTGCGACGGGCAGCCACAGGCGAAGGGAAAATGTCAGAGTGCACACATAACATAAAACACAGTGCACACCATACATTCAAAGTGCATACAAACACCCACACATAACCAAAGGCAACCGCACGCATACCTGTTGTCTGCGGCAACCGCACTTGAGGCAAACAACAAAGTGCCCCCAGCTGCGGTTGACACAACACCAGACCGCGGGCAACTGCATGCGGCTCCCAAGGAGTCACGGCCATGAACATGGTCGTGACATCGCGCACATAGAAAAATCTCAACGTGGATCTTCAATATCTTTTGTAAGGATCTGCAGCAAAGCAAACAGCAGCACAAATTTCCTCTACAGCAAATACATGTCAGATTTTATCCTGTTATGTGACCTGACCTAAGGGCACGTCCACACTCGCCAGAACCGCTGCAGGTTTTCCATCCAGATTTGGGGGCAGAAAATCCACAGGGGAATGAGAGTTGAACAAATCTTATCAATGTGCTCGAAACATTTCTGCACGCAGACTGGGTGGTGGTGCAGGGCTCACAATGCACAGCAGGTCTGTACCTATCGTGGATTTTCCTCATTGAGTTATTGAATTTATCCTGAGAAATCCCAAAGGTTGCAAAATATCTGTGGATCTGCAGCGAAATCCGTAGACATTAAATACAAATAATCAGTTTAGGCTAGCGTTATAGGTGTCTATAGGTGTTCTCTGCTGGGGCAGGGCTGGATGTTACCACAATGCCCACTGGGCCATTGACTATAATGGGATCCGGATTAGATCTGGCCACTACCAGGCAAATATATCATTTTTTATATATATATTTTTTTTTACTTCAGCAGATCTGCAGCAGCACTATTTGAACGCAAATTTTCTGTTGTAAATCCAGTACATGGTGCAGATTTGTATGCAGAAAAAGCACACGAAAAAGCATTAAAACCACAATAACTAAATAATCCTCACTATCTATCGTGCTTTTATACGTTTTTTGTTACGGATTTTTTGTTTATGTTGACAACACTCATTGAAGTTTATGGGGAAAACCACTCTACATAGGGTGCGAAATCGCACAGTTGATATGCTGCGGATTTCAAAATCCTCATGGCAGGTCAATTTCCGCAAGTAAAAAATAGGCAATGTGTATGTCAAATATGGAAAATCTCATTCACTTTGCTGGTACTGTGTTACACTTCAGTTTTTCTGCACACAAAAAACTGCATGTAATCTGCATCATGAGAAAAGTAGGAAAGTTTTCAGAAAACCATATGGAGACATATAGAAAAAAAAACTGCAATATGTGAATAGAGACCAGTGTTTTGGTGTGACAACCAGAGACAACCAAAGAAGCATGGAAAAATACTATAATATTGTTTACCCGCACTTCTCAATGCCACTCTGACTTATGCCTCATTCACACTTCAGTGTTCGGTCAGTGATTTCCATCAGTGATTGTGAGCAAAACCCAGGTGCTGGCTCTAAACACAGAACAGGGGCAGATCTTTCCCTTAGGCCTCTTTCACACTACAGTATGTCCATTTCAGTGTTTTGCGGTCCGTTTTTCACGGAGCCGTTGTTCCGTTTTTTTGCTTCCGTTGTGGTTCCGTTTCCGTTCTGTTGTTCCGTTCCGTTTTTCCGTATGGCATATACAGTATACAGTAATTACATTGAAAAAATTGGGCTGGGCATAACATTTTCAATAGATGGTTCCGCAAAAAACGGAACGCATACGGAAGACATACGGATGCATTTCCGTATGTGTTCCGTTTTTTTTGCGGACCCATTGACTTGAATGGAGCCACGGACCGTGATTTGCGGACAAATATAGGACATGTTCTATCTTTCAACGGAACGGAAATACGGAAACGGAATGCATACGGAACACATTCCGGTTTTTTTGCGGAACCATTGAAATGAATGGTTCCGTATATGGACCGTATACGGAACGCAAAAAACGGACCGCAAAACGGAAAAAAAACGGTAGCGTGAAAGAGGCCTTATACCTTATGTCTGTGGAGGCTCCGGTCCTGGTTTTGGCTCACAATCACTGATGAAACACTGACTGTTTAACTGAGAACTGACATGCAACAGTTTGACATTTGTGTGCTGACAGTGAACCAAAATAAAATAAAATAATTCAAGTCTCCTTTAAATCCTGTTTTATTGTAAAATGACACGTTTCACTCTGAATTCTGAGAAATGCCCACGTGACCCATCAGTGCCAGGGAATGAGCTTGTGGGTGTGTATTGGGCAACATCCTGACTGGCTGAAACCTTGGTGTTTTGATTGTCAGCTTTGTCCTCACATTTCATACCAGATGTTTTACATTGTAAGCAATGTCTGCACCCAGTATGTGTAAAGGGGGGCTTCCGCCCACAGTGAATGCATCACTCGCTGCATAACTGAGTCATGATTCAGGAGTCTGGACGTGGGAACGTGTCATGATATTAATATCCAATAGCAGGTACAGATACTGGACATGTCATTTTATGGCTTCCTACTATGTGTATTATCTATTCCTCAGGTACATCAGCTTTTTAAGCTATGGTCTAGATTAGAGTTTTGCTTAAATGGGGTGCTTGTTTGTTTAAAGGGTCCCCAGACGGTAAACCGAATAACAGGTGAACTGAGGGAGGGACATAAGCAGTCGGCTGTAACATGCGCGGCCCGCGGGAACTGGGCAGTAAGTGTTAAATTCTAGCAGTGCCCCCACAGGAGATTTTAATCCCTTCAAGACCCTGACATTTTTCACCTTAAAGGGAACCTGTCACCTCCTAAATGCATGTAAACCCGCCAGCAGTACCTCAGGGTAGCCCGTAGTGTGATACTCATCATACTTTTAGTCCTGCAGTCCGATGCTGCATAAAGTCAAAAAACGATCTTTTATCCTCTGACCGCGCTAATTTGCATGTCAGCTTCAAGTCAAGGTAACCACCTTGCCTTTGAGTGACAGCTTCGCTTTCCTAAGTCTAGCGCATGTGCGGTGCCCTCTGTTTTACTGCGCGATCCTATGTCAGGGCATGGGGTCGCACAGTAAAATAGAGGGCACCGCGCATGCGCGAGATTTGGGAAAGAAAAGGCAAGATGGGGCGTAGTTACCTTGACTTGACGAAAGGATGATGCTTTTTTTTACGGCGTTAAACAGAGTGGATAGATCATGTGATAGTTTTATAGAGCAGATGATTATGGACGTGGTGATACCTAATATGTCTATTTATTTCAGTTTTACAAAATAAAAGCATTTTTGAAGAAAAATAAATCATGTTTTAGTGTCTCCATTTTCTGAAAGCCATATTTTTTAATCTTTTGGGCGATTGTCTTAGGTAGGATCAAATTTTTTTGTGGGAAGAGATGACGGTTTGATTCGTTCTATTTTGGGGTACATATGACTTTTTATCGCTTGGAATTACACTTTTTGTGATATAAGGTGACCAAAAAAATTGAATTTTTTGCTCAGTATTTTTATTTTTTATGGCGTTCACCTGAGGTGGTAGATTATGTGACATTTTTATAGAGCACGTCGTTACAGACGCGGCGATACCTAATATGTCTGTTTTTTTGTTTTTTTATTATAAAAATACACTTTTTTTTAACTTTTTATATTTGTCCCACTGTGGGACTTCACCTTTTCAGGGTTTGATCCCTGTTTCAATTCAGTACAATACATTCTGTATTGTACTAAATTGAACTGTCAGCGTCTTACACAGTAAGAGGCTGACAGTTGCCTAGGAGACCCAGCCCTCAGGGTGGATCTCATTAGTTTCCGTAGCTGGCAGGCCTCGATGCCTGTGTCAGTGCGGGGAGGCGATGGAGTCAGGGTCCATTCACACGTCCGTTTTTTCTTTCCTGATCTGTTCCGTTTTTTCAGGAACAGATCAGGACCAGATCTGGACCCATTCATTTTCAATGGGTCCTGGAAAAAATCGGACAGCACAATGTGTGCTGTCCGTTTCCGTTGTTCCGTTCCGCATGTCCGTTTAAATATAAAACATGTCCTATTCTTGTCCTGAAAAATCGGATCCTGGTACAATACAAAGTCAATGGATCCGCAAAAAACGGATGACATTCGGATGTCATTCCGTATGTCATCCGTTTTTTGCGGATTCCGTTCCTGGAAACACATAACAAATTTTATTTTTATTTTTTTTTTCAAAGAAATCCAAACAACTTTATTTGATTATTGAAATGTATACATGTTTCCGTTTTTTGCGGATCCGCAAAAAACGGATGACATACGGATGACATACGGAAACATTTTCAGGAACAACGGATCCGCAAAAAACGGACCGTTTTTCAGGATGAAAAAAAACAGGACGTGTGAATGGACCCTCAGAGGGAGCCGCGGTCAGCTGGCATCATCGCAGACAGCAATGCCGGCGGATGCAGCAGCGGCCTGGCTATCAGTAACAGAGCTGCAACCGCCCGATCACATCACGTACATGCAGGTGAGGATGCAGCAAGAAGCCACATTCCCTCATGTACATGTACGTGACAATGCGTGATTGGGTTAAAGGGGTTTTCCGGGATAACTATGGTGTTTAACAGATTTGCTCATGTATTTGCTTACCTGTACATCTCCTCGTGCTTTATTCAATTTGGACTCTCCTGGCCCTTTTTCCCCATGTAAACCAATCACTCTGGTATGTTTCTGCAGTGGCCAGGTTTGGGGTGGCCCCAACGCTAGGATGGGTCCACCGGACACCGTCGAGGTGTCACCACTTCAGGGCTCCAGATGGTGACCAAAATGGTCGCCAATGCGACTTAGAATTTTGAAATGGCGACAAGACTTTTGCCATTTGCAACTAGACCCTCCGCGGCAGCTCTGAGGTTGAATACAGCGGCGGGCACAGGAGATGATAGTTCTCTGCCCGCCGCCGATGTTCTTCTCAGCAGCGCAGTGGAGAAGGAGTCTCTCCCTCCCCCCCTGTGCTGCTGCCGCCACCACCAGTAAGAAGAGAGACAGGAGGAGGAGGGGAGGGGCTGTGGCCACTGCGCCACCAATGAAGATAACTGACCTGTTAATACAAATACAGGTGGTGAGTGCCAGAATCAAATAGCCGGCACCCGACCTGTATGACGGGGAGCTGCGATCAGCGGCAGTTAACTCTTCAGGTGCGGTACCTGAAGGGTTAACTGCAGCGGATTGCACCTTCCTGCCATAGAGGTCGGGTGTCGGCTATTTGATTCTGGCACCCGCCTCCTGTATTTGTATTAACAGGTCAGTTATCTTCATTGGTGGCACAGTGCCCCCCCAACACCCCAGTATAATAAACATTGGTGGCGCAGTGCGCCCCCCCAGTATAATAAACATTGGTGGCGCAGTGCCAATTAGGGTTAAAAAATAAATAAAAAATTAACTCACCTACTCCAATTGATCCCGTAGCTGCCGGTCTCCTGTTCTTTCTTCAGGACCTGTCAAAGGACCTGTGATGACGTCACTGAGCTCATCACATGGTCCATTACCATGGTGATAGATCATGTGATGTACCATGTGATGAGCACAGTGATGTCACCACAGGTCCTTTGACAGGTCCTGAAGAAAGAACAGGAGACCGGCAGCTACCCGATCAATTCGAGGATGTGAGTTCATTTATTTTTATTTTTTAACCCTCAATTGACCTTCTACTAAGCATTCTGTATTAAAGAATGCTATTATTTTCCCTTATAACCATGTTATAAGGGAAAATAACACAGTGAATAGACTTTCATCCTAGCAACCATGCGTGAAAATCGCACTGCATCCGCACTGATCGGCGTAGCGTTGTCAAGATACCAACATTTTGATTCGGTTTCGATTTGGCGACTAAAAATTTAATTTGGCTCCTAAAATTTTTCAGTTCAGGAGCCAATGGCTACTAGGTATATTTTTTTTGTCTGGAGCACTGCATTTGTTGCTGTACTCCGGAATGGATGGTAAGGCGTGGTGCACCCCAATGGGAAATAAGTCCAGAGAGTCAAGGTCTGCAGTAAACCAGGGTACTTCTTTATTGGAGGAATTCAGGTACAAAACAATACAGGCGAGGCATTGTCTAGCTTCTCCAGTCTCCTCCCTGGCAGAAGAAGGTTTTGATGCTGAGGAAAGGCCTGAGCTAGCTGGTCCTCTTTCTCTTCAGAAGGCTGGTACCCCGGTCCAAGGCTGGTGATCAAGGGTCTGTGGCAGCGTATCACCGTCTCATCGTCTTCTTCTGATCAATCAGTAGTCTGGCAGAGTCTCCACCCTAGCAGAAGAATGGTTTGATGCTGAGGAAAAGCCTGAGCTAGCTGTCCCTCTCTCTCTGGCATCCTGGTCAAGGGCCCATGGTCTGTAGCTCAATAGTCCAGGTGGCTCCTTGGTCACAGGACTAGTGACCCATGGTCTGTGGCTCAGCATCCCCATCTCAGTGTCTTCTTCTGGTCACTCATGAAGGCTGGCATGAGTCTCCCCTCCAAGCACTGGTCCCTAACTGCAGCACACTAGGGGCTCTGACTGCTCTCATTATATACAGTTTTTGCTAGACTGTAGCTGTACGGCGATGGGAATCGGGTTTACAATACCAGCGCCATAGAGCTACTACCAAATCTCTTGGTGACCAGGTGATGATGGCTGCTCAGGACGTCAGGCAGTCATCTTCCCAAGGGGCAGAAGGAGTTTTTTCCGCCCCCCTGCAACATGGATCGCTGCGATTGGCCAATTTCTGCAGGTGATTTTGTTCACAGAGCTTACATATCCACTTTTCACCAACCACTACATATTAATTTCTGTAATACACCTGTTTGGTCAAAAGTACCCCTTCCACCCCTTAAAATGTTCGTATGGGGGTGCTCTTTCCAAAATTGGGTCACTTCTTGGGGTTTTACATTTCTGGGGACCTTAGGAATATTTTAACATGCTACATGTCACCTAAAATCCATGTCTATTTATTCAGGCCTGCCAAATCCATATTTTGCAGTTTGCCTTTACAGCCCTGCTGTGCGCCCATACAGCAGGCTACAAGCACATATGGGGTGTTTCCTGAATGGGGAGAAAATGGGGAACATATACTGAGGTGCATTTTCTCCTTTAACCCCTTGTGAAAGTAAAAAACTGGGGTCTGCTAGTAATTTTTTATTTTCACAAATGCGTGCTTTGAAATCCTTTAACAAGTGTTTCTGCCTTCTGTGAGACACCTGTTTGCGGAAAAGTCCCCTTTCCGCCACTTGGGTAAGAAAATGTGGGATGAATTTTGTCCTGTTACCCCTTGTGAAAGTGAAAAATGTGCAACTTTTACTGGAATAAAATTGAAATGTTTCATTTACCCAGCCAAGTATTTCCTAATTCTCTGAAATACCTGATGGGTCAAGGTGCTCACTACACACCTTGAAATACTCCTTGAGGGGTCTAGTTTCTGGAATAAGATCACTTTGTGGGGGTTTCCACTGTAGGGGTACCTCAGGGTGTCTTCATATGCGACATAGCTTCAAAAAGCAAATGCTACAGAATCTGTCCTCCAAAAGCCCTCTGGTGATCATTCCCTTTTGAACCCTGCCATGCGCTCAAAAATCTGTTTTTCAGCACATGTGGGGTGTTTCCTTATTCAGGGGAAAATGGGTAAGAAAATATGAGGTGCATTTTGTCCTGTTACCCCTTGTGAAAGTGAAAAATGTGGGTGTAATGCAACTTTTTCTAGAAAACAATTTTAATTTTTCATTTTCACAGCCAAGTATTTCCTAATTCTGTGAAACGGCTGATGGGTCAAAGTGCTCACTACATATCTTGAAATACTCCTTGAGGGGTCTAGTTTCTGGAATGGGGTCGCTTTTTGGGGGTTTCCACTGTAGGGGTACCTTAGGGTCAGGGGCGTAGCTAGAAATTACTGGGCCCCATAGCAAAAGAATTTATGGGCCCCCATCCCGGATCTCCCACCCCCACATACCTCTCAGAGCTCCCACCCCTTCCAGAGCTCCCACCCAAACACCCCTCCAGTACCTCCCACCCCAGGATCCCCACACTCCTCCAAGACCTCCCACCCCCACACCCATCCTAAATCTCCCACTGCCAGTCCCCAGATATAATGGTCCAGACATCAAGTGTCCTGCTCCCCCCCACAATTTAATGGTTTAGACCTTGGAGATCCTGCGGCTCCTCCCTCAATAAATTGGTCTAGACCTCCAGGGTCCTGCTTCCCCCTAAATATAATGGTCCAGACCTCCAGGGTCCCCTCCTCCCAAGATATAATGGTCCAGTGTCGTGTTCCCCCCCTATATAATGGCCCAGACCATACCTCCAGGTCCTGCTCCCCCCTTCTCCTTAAATGTACTGGTCCAGACCTCCAGGGTCCTGCTCCCCCCTCCTCCCTAGATATAATGGTCCAGGACTCCAGAGTAAATTTTACCAGTCCCAGAGTCAGCCAGCCCTCACCGCCACTTGAATATCTGCGCGCCCACACTCCAGCAGTGCTGCCAGGCCCAGCAGCACGCAGCTTCGCTGTACGCTCCGCCTCTTCCACTTCCGGCCAGTGGGACTGCCGCCCAGACTGGGAGCGGGACCACTCCCTCTCCTCACTGCAGGTACACCTCTCTGCCTTCAGCCAACACCTATTGCACAGCCCACAGCCTACAGGCCCTGCAGATAGCGCTTTCTCTGTCTGTCCTGGAGGGGCCTGCGACCCCTGTAGCTATACCACATGAATTAAAAAAAAATTATAATAATCCTCAGCAGGCAGCCTGGGCCCCCAGTGGCGTAGGGCCCCATAGCCATTGCTATGGCTGCTATGGTGATCCCTACGCCCATGCTTAGGGTGTCTTCATATGCGATATAGCTCCAAAAAGCCAATGCTGCAGAATCTGTCCTCTAAAAGCCCTCTGGTGATCATTCCCTTTTGAACCCTGCCATGTGCTCAAAAATCCATTTTTGAGCACATATGGGGTGTTGCCGTATTCAGGGGGAAATGGGTAACAAACTTTTGGGTGCATTTTGTCCTGTTACCCCTTGTGAAAGTGAAAAATGTGGGTGTAAAGCAAACTTTTCTGGAAAAAATTGTAATTTTTCATTTTCACTGCCAAGTATTTCCTAATTCTCTGAAACGCCTGATGGGTCAAAGTGCTCACTACACACCTTGAAATACTCCTTGAGGGGTCTAGTTTCCGGAATGGGGTCACTTTTTGGGGGTTTTTACTGTAGGGATACCTTTCGAACCCTGCCATGCGCTCAAACATACGGTATTAAGCAAATGTGGGGTGTTGCTGTAAACAGGGGGAAATGGGTAACAAAATGTTGGGTGCATTTTGTCCTGTTACCTCTTGTGAAAGTGAAAAATGTGGGTGTAAAGCATCTTTTTCTGGAAAAAATGGTAATTTTTCATTTTCACAGCCAAGCATTTCCCAATTCTATTATCTTGAAACAAAAGCCATTGAAAAGCAATTGAAGGTGTTTGCTTAGTTTAGAGAACACATATCAAAAATCTCAGAAAGCATGAGTCTCTACTCTACTATATTGGGTACCAGCAGTTAGCCTCACATTTTTAAACTATCCATTGCATAGGTGATAAATATTGTTCACTAGCTTTATCTGGATGACATCCATATCTAAAAAAAAAAAAACAGGTGTAGACAGTGTATGACATGACCTGCTGTCGGAGTTCCCTCCAGATGATCTGAGTGTTTTGAAAGGTATTGATTTACCATTACGGATCACCATGTGCGCGCTATCTTAAGCACGGATTAGTCTATTGGACCATAGGACTCTAGGTATTCATGAAGAACATGTTCAATGTACCGGATTCATGATATCACAGATGACTGGTTATCTCCAAGAAGATAAAGATATCAGCATTGGGTTATCACACAGCTTTCCCAAATTCCTGAACAAATAAAACTGGTGGTCGCCTCTGCTCTATGATATCAGACAGATGACCCAAGACAGATTTGCTAAAGCTCTGTGGCAGCCATGGTTGTTACACAGCTTTCCCACTGTAAGATCAGCGAGGTCCGATCTCTGGAATCCCACCCAATCCTGAGAATGAAAAGGCCCCAGCACTGCAACCTCTTCACTGATTTTCCCTGCATAGTGTTTCCCCAGACACCCAAAGTGCAGGGGACTACAGAACAGTTTGTTTCTGTGATATGATTAGGGGTATTGTCATTGATGTGTAGCATGCAATCACACTATCTTATTTATGCTCTATGTCACATTTATATCTTTCTTACCTAAAACAACAGCAGAAACCACCAGAAAGTAGGGAGAGTACAAAAAAAAAAAATCCTTTAAATTTGCAGGTAATACATTTATCAGTCTCTTCCTTGCATTAAGAGACATCCTATTCTTTCTGACTGTGTATTAAATATATATGATATTTCCAAGAACTACAAGTCTGAACAGGACCTGTAAGGTCGGTAAATCTAGAAACAAATAACAGAATCCAGCAGAGACGTCTACCTGCTCCCATCTATGTTCAGACGGAGATCAGATAGGGGGTTGCTTGTTCTCAAGCAGGATTGTTGTGCATGCATGTTAAATTGCAAAGTAGCGTAGACTGGGAAGCACTGTAGCTATCCTATGGCCTGTGATGTGAGAAGACAAACTCAAGGCAGAGTAGCAGATCCTGTTACTAGTATATTTTATTATATCATAAAGTCTTGCGCCTTGTCAACGGGATTGTTAGTTGGCATATAGAGTACACAGAAAATATGATGTAGAGGCTTCAAGATGCTACAAATGACATTTTTATCAGTCATAGGAAAGTTCTGTTTCTTCTATCTAGACGGTAAGGTGTAATTACTCAATATTATATTTAAAGGGGAGTCTCACTTCAGTAAGTGGCATTTATCATGTAGAGAAAGTTAATACAAGCCACTTACTAATATATTGTTATTATACATATTGCTTCCTTTGCTGGCTGGATTCATTTTTCTATCACATTATACACTGCTTGTTTCCATGGTTACAGGCCACCCTGCAATCCATCAGCTGTGGTCGTGCTTGTACAATATAGGAAAAAGCACTAGCCTATGTGTGTTCCCATGGTCCCGGCCACCAGAGAGGCTGACGCTATTTTATATGGTGTGCAAGCACGACCACCACTGATGGATTGCAGGATGGTCTGTAACCATGGAAACGAGAAGTGTATAATAGGATGGATAAATGAATTCAGCCAGCAAAGGAATATGGATAATAATAATACATTAGTAAGTGGCTTGTATTGACTTTCTCTAAATGATAAATGCAACTTATTGAAGTGAGACAACCCCTTTAGGCTAGTTTCACACTAGCGGCAGGACGGATCCGACAGGCTGTTCACCATGTCGGATCCGTCCTGCGGCTATTTCGCCGTGCCCGCGGACCGCCGCTCCGTCCCCTTTGACTATAATGGGGACGGGGGCGGAGCTCCGGCGCAGCACGGCGCTGCACGGAGAAAGCCGCCGGACTAAAAAGCCTGACATGCAGTAATTTTAGTTTGGCGGCCTTTCTCCGTGCAGCGCCGTGCTGCGCCGGAGCTCCGCCCCCGTCCCCATTATAGTCAATGGGGACGGAGCGGCGGTCCGCGGACACGGCGAAATAGCCGCAGGACGGATCCGACATGGTGAACAGCCTGTCGGATCCGTCCTGCTGCAAGTGTGAAAGTACCCTTAAGGGGTGCAATGTTATAACTAGGGTTGAGCGAATACCTGGAAGTTCGGGTTCGTTGGGTTCGGCCGAACCACCGCAAAGTTCGGGTTCGGGACCCGAACTTGACCCCGAACTGGAACCCCATTGAAGTCAATGGGGACCCAAACTTTGGGGCACTAAAATGGCTCTGAAAAAGTCATAGAAAGGGCTAGAAGGCTGCAAAAGGAAGCAAAATGGGGGTAAGAGAGCAGGACAATTGCCCTGCAAACAAATGTGGATAGGGAAATGAATTAAAATAACAGAATTTTTTTTTTTTTAAGTAAAAAAAAAAAGATCTTGAACTAGGAGGCGGAGGTCAAAGTGGAGTAGGAGGTTGAGGAGGCGGTGGACGTGGCAGTGTAGGTGGAAGCGGTGGTGGAGGAGGAAGTAGCCAACACTATTTTTGTATTTTTATTTTTTTTTATAAATTTGGGAAGACCCCAAAACATTGGGAAATATAAAAAATAAAACAAAGAGAAAGTGCGCTGGAGTATAACAATGGCTGGGTGAGGCCGGTATACATGTCTATTCTGCACAAGGTACGGACAAGTCCTGTGGGATCCATGCCTGGATTATTTTAATGAATGTGAGCTTGTCCACATTGGCTGTGGACAGGCGGCTGCGCTTGTCTGTGATGACGCCCCCTGCCGTGCTGAACACACGTTCGGACCAGGGCCGGCGCTACCATAAGGCAGACCAAGCGGCTGCCTTAGGGCGCGCCCTGCGCAGGGCGGAAGAACGGAAGAATGAATGAATGCCGTTTTTTTTTGCACTTGCTTGTGCTGCAGCGCCGCCGCCGTCAGTGAACCTGCCCGCCCCCAGCCTGCGTGTGCCGGCCGGCAGCTGCGGCGCTCGTCATAGTCAGGGCAACATTACCACCCGTCCCCAGCCTGCGTGCGTCGGCCGGCGGCGCTCATCGTAGTCAGGGCAACAGTACACAACACAGTCACCTGCAGAGGGGGCGTGACTGGTGTGAGAGCGGCACGGCGGCGGCGGGTAGCGCAGGTACCATAGGCGAGTCTCGAGCTGACTGATTGTGTCTGAGTCAGACACAGGCAGCCGCGCCCGCCAGTAAGATGAGAGCAGATGATTCAGATCAGAGTCAGACGCACACTGGCCCTCTGGCAGCCAGCAGCAGCAGGAGACGTGGTCAGGACAGGACAGGTCAGGACTTGTTAGGGTAGGCGTAGGTCTGAATTGAATTTTTAATGCTATTTTATAATAATTAATATCAGATCATTTGTTTTAAAATTAATTCAAAATGATGAGATGAGCGCCCATGAGCAAAAAGCGCTAGGCTAGCGCACACACTGACTAGCGCCAGAGCAGAGGCGCTCAGGCTTAGCATGGCGTCAATGATGTGTTTAAAAAAATTAATTACAAAACAACAATCATTAATATTGGGGGGGTCACACACCCCGCCCCCCCCCCCTAATATTAATTATTGTTGTTTTGTAATTAATTTTTTTAAACACATCATTGATGCCGTGCTAAGCCTGAGCGCCTCTGCTCTGGCGCTAGTTTGTGTGACCGTGACATGATGGAGGGAGGGCAGGGGGGACAATGTAAATGTCTGTACTCTGAGTATGCCACTGTATGTGACATGGGAATGGGGCCAGGCCGCCAGGAAGGGTCGGCCGGGGGCCGGGGGGGGGGGGGGAATGATGTTCCATGGGGGGGTAAAATGTGACACAATAGGGGGTAATGATGTGATCATGGATGGGGCCAGAGCCGTCCGTCAGGGGGGGGATTAAGTGCCATGGGGGGAGAAATGTGACACAATAGCCTATTGTGTGTCACATTTCTCCCCCCCATGGCACATCATTCCCACCCCTCCGGCCCGGTCGGCCCTGGCCCCATCCATGATCACATCATTACCCCCTATTGTCAATAGGGGGTAATGATGTGATCATGGATGGGGCCAGGGCCGTCCGGGCGGGGGTTAATGATGTGATCATGGATGGGGCGCGGGAAAGGGGGGGGGGGCACTAAAATGTAGCTTCGCTTGTGTTGGCAAAAATCCTTGCACCGGCCCTGGTTCGGACAATATACTGGCTGCAGAGCAGACCAGCACCGCTAAGGCGTTAAGGGCAAGCTCAGGCCATGTGCACAATTTGGAGACCCAGAAGTTGAAGGGGGCAGACCTGTCATTCAGTACGTGTAGGCGTGTGCACATGTACTGTTACAACATGTTGCTGAAATGCTGCCTCCTGCTAAGACGTTCCGTATCAGCTGGTGGTGCTGGTTGTTGTGGAGTGCTGACAAAGCTTTTCCACATTTCGGCCATGCTATCTCTCCCTTCTGAGGTGCTGGCGGTGCCCCAGCTGCGTTGGCGACTTCTTCCTCCTCCTCTGCCTTCGCCTTGTGCTTCCACTGAGCCCCCGGGGTCAGGTGGGAATGCCATCAGCAGCGCGTCTACCAGCGTGTGCTTGTACTCGCGCATCTTACGATCACGCTCCACTGATGGAATTAAGGATGGCAAGTTGTCCTTGTAGCGGGGATCCAGCAGGGTGGCCACCCAGTAATCAGCACTGGTTAGAATGTGGGCAACTCAGCGGTCGTTGCGCAGGCACTGCAGCATGTAGTCGCTCATGTGTGCCTCTGTATCCCCACAGCCACGCTCCAATGATGCCCATGAGCTCCTTTGGGTGCCACCCTGCTGTGAACACGGTTCCTCCTTCTCATCATCCTCCTCCTCCTCATCCTCCAGAACTGTGCTGTGGCTGGACAGTTGTGTACCTGGCCTCTGTTGGTGCAGGAACCCACCCTCCGAGACACTTGTGAATGGCTGACCTGATAACCGTGGAAATGATCCCTCTTCCTCCTCCTCTTCCTCCTGTGCCACATCCTCTTCCATCATTGCCTCGGTGGGGAAGTGCTGCTGTTCCTCAGAGCGACTCACCCGACGTGCGTGCTGAAGCTGAAACTCCACTATCGCCTGCTGCTGGTCGCACAGTCTGGCCAGCATGTGGGCACGTCGCATATGAGGCATTACCAAATTCAGCAGATGCGCCAAGCAAGGGATGTGCGTCAAATCGGCTAGGCCCAGAGCTGCTACAAGATTTCACCCATTATCGCACACCACCAGGCCGGGCATGAGGCTCAGTGGCACCAACCACTCATCAGTCTGTTGTTCCATGCCGTCCACAGCTCCTGCGCAGTGTGGGTTTTCCCCCCCCAAACAGATGAGTTTCAAAACAGCCTGCTGTCGTTTACCCCTGGCTGTGCTGAAGTTGGTGGTGAAGATGTTACGATGACCAGATGAGTAGGCAGTAGAGGAGGAAGCTGAGTAGGAGGCAACAGGAGGCAAAGAGAAACGTCCTGCAATCCTCGGTGGCGGAAGGACATGCACCAAACTGCTATCCGCCTCAGGCCCAGCCGCCACTGCATTTACCCTGTGTGCAGTTAGGGAGATATAACGTCCCTGCCCGTGCTTACTGATCCACCTATCAGTGGTTATGTGGACCTTGCCACTGGTGGCGTTGCGCAGTGCACACCTAATTTTGTCCGCCACTTGATTGTGCAGCGCAGGGATCGCTCTCCTGGAAAAGTAGTGGCGGCTGGGAACCACGTACTGTGGGACAGCCACTGCCATAAGTTTTATAAAAGTCTCAGTCTCCACCAGACAGAATGTCAATGGGGACCCGAACTTGATAATGGGGGGTAATGATGTGATCATGGATGGGGCCAGAGCCGTCCGTCAGGGGGGGGATTAAGTGCCATGGGGGGAGAAATGTGACACAATAGCCTATTGTGTGTCACATTTCTCCCCCCCATGGCACATCATTCCCACCCCTCCGGCCCGGTCGGCCCTGGCCCCATCCATGATCACATCATTACCCCCTATTGTCAATAGGGGGTAATGATGTGATCATGGATGGGGCCAGGGCCGTCCGGGCGGGGGTTAATGATGTGATCATGGATGGGGCGCGGGAAAGGGGGGGGGGGCGCTAAAATGTAGCTTCGCTTGTGTTGGCAAAAATCCTTGCACCGGCCCTGGTTCGGACAATATACTGGCTGCAGAGCAGACCAGCACCGCTAAGGCGTTAAGGGCAAGCTCAGGCCATGTGCACAATTTGGAGACCCAGAAGTTGAAGGGGGCAGACCTGTCATTCAGTACGTGTAGGCGTGTGCACATGTACTGTTACAACATGTTGCTGAAATGCTGCCTCCTGCTAAGACGTTCCGTATCAGCTGGTGGTGCTGGTTGTTGTGGAGTGCTGACAAAGCTTTTCCACATTTCGGCCATGCTATCTCTCCCTTCTGAGGTGCTGGCGGTGCCCCAGCTGCGTTGGCGACTTCTTCCTCCTCCTCTGCCTTCGCCTTGTGCTTCCACTGAGCCCCCGGGGTCAGGTGGGAATGCCATCAGCAGCGCGTCTACCAGCGTGTGCTTGTACTCGCGCATCTTACGATCACGCTCCACTGATGGAATTAAGGATGGCAAGTTGTCCTTGTAGCGGGGATCCAGCAGGGTGGCCACCCAGTAATCAGCACTGGTTAGAATGTGGGCAACTCAGCGGTCGTTGCGCAGGCACTGCAGCATGTAGTCGCTCATGTGTGCCTCTGTATCCCCACAGCCACGCTCCAATGATGCCCATGAGCTCCTTTGGGTGCCACCCTGCTGTGAACACGGTTCCTCCTTCTCATCATCCTCCTCCTCCTCATCCTCCAGAACTGTGCTGTGGCTGGACAGTTGTGTACCTGGCCTCTGTTGGTGCAGGAACCCACCCTCCGAGACACTTGTGAATGGCTGACCTGATAACCGTGGAAATGATCCCTCTTCCTCCTCCTCTTCCTCCTGTGCCACATCCTCTTCCATCATTGCCTCGGTGGGGAAGTGCTGCTGTTCCTCAGAGCGACTCACCCGACGTGCGTGCTGAAGCTGAAACTCCACTATCGCCTGCTGCTGGTCGCACAGTCTGGCCAGCATGTGGGCACGTCGCATATGAGGCATTACCAAATTCAGCAGATGCGCCAAGCAAGGGATGTGCGTCAAATCGGCTAGGCCCAGAGCTGCTACAAGATTTCACCCATTATCGCACACCACCAGGCCGGGCATGAGGCTCAGTGGCACCAACCACTCATCAGTCTGTTGTTCCATGCCGTCCACAGCTCCTGCGCAGTGTGGGTTTTCCCCCCCAAACAGATGAGTTTCAAAACAGCCTGCTGTCGTTTACCCCTGGCTGTGCTGAAGTTGGTGGTGAAGATGTTACGATGACCAGATGAGTAGGCAGTAGAGGAGGAAGCTGAGTAGGAGGCAACAGGAGGCAAAGAGAAACGTCCTGCAATCCTCGGTGGCGGAAGGACATGCACCAAACTGCTATCCGCCTCAGGCCCAGCCGCCACTGCATTTACCCTGTGTGCAGTTAGGGAGATATAACGTCCCTGCCCGTGCTTACTGATCCACCTATCAGTGGTTATGTGGACCTTGCCACTGGTGGCGTTGCGCAGTGCACACCTAATTTTGTCCGCCACTTGATTGTGCAGCGCAGGGATCGCTCTCCTGGAAAAGTAGTGGCGGCTGGGAACCACGTACTGTGGGACAGCCACTGCCATAAGTTTTATAAAAGTCTCAGTCTCCACCAGACAGAATTACAGCATTTCAAAGGCATTTTGAAATGCTGGCATTCAGGGCCAGGGATCGAGGGTGGGTAGGGGGGGTACTTCCTCTTTCTCTCCAGTGTTTGGGAGATGGACAGCTGAATGCTTCCATGGGACATTGTGGAGATGCTTGGTGACCCTGACGGATGTGGTGGCGTTGCTACCACATCATCTGTTTGCGGGGTGGCAGGTGCCACTGTCACTCCAGAGGGGGAGGAAGAGGCCGAGACTGCAGCAGAAGAGGGACCAGGAGGAGCCTGAGATCTTTTGTGGTTTTTGAGGTGTGTACTCCACTGCAGCTCGTATTTTGCACTTAGATGCCTGGTCATGCAGGTGGTGCTCAGGTTTAGAACATTTATGCCTCGCTTCAGGCTCTTATTGCACAGCGTGCAAACCACTCGCGTTTTGTCATCAGCACATTTTGTGAAGAACTGCCACGCCAGGTAACTCCTTGGAGCTGACTTTGGTGTGCTTGGTCCCTTGGTGCGGTGGGCAGTAGCAGACATACTGGGTAGTGGACGGACACTCTGCTTTTGCACCCTGCTCCCTTTTTTTGCTGTGCGGCTGGTGCTGTGTGACCACCGCCTCTTCCTCAGAACTGCACATGTCACTCGCATGACCTTGATTCCATGTGGGGTCTAGGACCTCATCATCCTCCACATCATCTTCCACCCACTTATCACTCCTGCCCTGCTTGCCGCTATGCACACTGCAGAAAGCCGCAGCAGTTGGCACCTGTGTTTTGTCATCATCAGAGATGTGCTGCGGTGGTCCTCCCATGTCCACATCCTGAAACATAAGTGGTTGGGCATCAGTGCACTCAATCTCTTCCACTTCTGGAGCATGGCTATGTGGGCGGACCTCGTAAAACCCTTGCAGCAGAGTCATCAAAAAGCATAAGAGACTGCTGCATGACTTGGGGCTCAGACTGCTTGGCTGATTTGCAAGGGGGTGAGGTGAAAGACTGATGCCTGAGGGCTACAGGTGCCAATTTTGAGCTTTCAGCAGGGGACCGGTTGGGAGACAATGTGAAGGAACTGGAGGCACTGTCAGCCACCCAATCTACTACCGCCTCTACTTGTTCTGGCCTCACCATTCATACACCGGTATTCAGGCCTACAAAATAACGCTGAACGTTCTGTCGCCCAATTGCACCTGAGGAAGGTGTTTCATTTGGGCATGTAGCTGGCACAGATCGACCACGTTCTCTCTCTGCAACAGGAGCTCCACCAACCCCAGCAGCACCACGACTAGGGCCACGTCCCTTATTTGATCCCATCCATAACAGTGTCATCCACAGATCCCCCATAATAGTCTTCCACAGACCACCATTAGTTCAAAACCCACCAAAAGCACATCTTTTGGTTCAAAATATTTTTTTTCTTATTTTCCTCCTCAAAAACCTAGGTGCGTCTTATGGGCGAAAAATACGGTATATTTAATTTTTGCCCAGTATATTTCATTATGTTACCCCCAGGGGGACGCACAGGGGCTGGGGGTGCATGGGACGCACAGGGGCTGGGGTGCAGAGCACAGGGGGCTGGGGCTGCAGGGGGTGCACAGCACGGGGGCTGGGGGTGCACAGCACAGGGGGTGCAGAGCATAGGGGGCTGGGGCTGCAGGGGGTGCACAGCATGGGGGCTGGGAGTGTAGGGGGTGCACAGCACAGGGGGGTGGGGGTGCACAGCACAGGGGATCGGGGTTCAGGAGGTGCACAGAACAGAGGGCTGGGGGTACACAGCATAGGGGGCTGTGGGTGTAGGGGGTGCACAGCACGGGTTCTGGGGGTGTAGGGGGTGCACAGCACAGGGGGATGGGGGTGCATGCGGTGCACAGCACAGGGGGCTGGGGCTGCAGAGGGTGCACAGCACGGGGCCTGACGGTGTAGGGGGTGCACTGCACAGGGGGCTGGGGGTGTACAGCACAGGGGCTCGGGTTGCAGGGGGTGCGGCGGGTGCAGGCTGAGCTCAGCCCAGGGGCAGGTCTTATTGCATAACAGGACAATGTGCAGCTTCTGCCTGCTGCAGATCACTGGGGAGGGACGGGCTGAATGAACTGGATTGAGTCTGGCTGCTGTGGCTGTTGTGATGGGGCTGGCATGGGCTGCTTGGCTGTTGCTCCCGGCTCTGCTGCACTGGGCCCTCTCTCATCCGCAATGTCTGGACTTCAAGCCCCTGCTCCGCCTGCCGCAGGCGCTCACCTTCTGCGTCCAGATTTTGGCTGCTGCGACTCGCACGATCCGGCGCTGAGGTCATGGTGTCTAGCAGGATCATGTCAGCAAGAGGCGTAGCGCTGGAGAGTGTATGGGTGGGGCGCCGGCGACCAGGCACAGGGGCCCGGACTGGCCATAAAATCACTTGCGGCAAGTTGCGGGGCTGCGGGCCTACCCCCCCCCCCCCCCCCTTGCCGGGCCTGATCGCGGTTATGCTCCTGAGTCCAACTAGTACGGGGTACTATCTGGAAGGTAGTGTTTAGGGGAGCGCCCTTTAAGGGAATCTGTTACCAGGTTTTAGCATATTGGGCTATCACAATTGCCATGTATAATAAACTACCTTCTTTCCTGCTGTGGTCTTCTTTTTTCGTTTCATGGTGTCATTTTTATAAAAAATGCGCTTTTATGTTATGCAAATAAACCTCCAAGGTGCCCAGAGGGGCGTTATTCTTCTTCTCTTGAGCCCAGTAACGCCCCCCTGCAGTGCCCATCCCGCCTTAAATTCCAGCCCATGCCCAGTGACACTTTTGAGGCTGTTGCCTCCAGGAGCTTTATGATCGCACAGGCACAGGCAGTCGGCGGTACTGCACCTGTGTGAGATTTCCGGCGGGCAAAAGGAAGAAGCCAGGGGCGTAGCTGGAATGTATTAGATGACGTAGCTGAGGGGGCGGCGCCGCTTACCTTGGCTGTGAAAGGATATTTCTTGATGAGGAGGCGTGCTTAGGCTGGAAATTTAGGCGGGCTGGGCACTGCAGTAGGGCATTACTGGGCTCAAGAGAAGAAAAATAACTCCCCTCTAGGCACCTTGGAGGTTCATTTGCATAACAAATCAAAATGACACCATGAAACGAAAAAAGAAGACCACAGCAGGAAAGAAGGTAGTTTATTGTATATGGCAATGGTGACAGCTTAAAGGGAACCTGTCACCGGGATTTTGTGTATAGAGCTGAGGACATGGGCTGCTAGATGGCCGCTAGCACATCTGCAATACCCAGGCCCCATAGCTCTGTGTGCTTTTATTGTGTAAAAAAAACAGATTTGATACATATGCAAATTAACCTGAGATGAGTCCTGTCCCTGAGATAAGTCAGGACTCATCTCAGGTTAATTTGCATATGTAACAATTTTTATTTTATTTTTTACATAATAAAAGCACACAGAGCTATGGGGACTGGGTATTGCGGATGTGCTAGCGGCCATCTAGCAACCCATGTCCTTAGCTCTATACACAAAATCCCAGTGACAGGTTCCCTTTAATATGCTAAAACCTTGTGACAGATTCCCTTTAATGGTTCTGTACTCTCTGGATGGTACTAGGGGTACTCTCTGAAAGGTAGTATTTATAGGGGTACTCTCTGGTTGGCACTGTTTATAGAGGTACTCTCTGGATGGTACTGTTAAAGAGGGTACTCTCTTTATGGTACTGTTTATGGAGTTATATTCTGGATGGTACTGTTTATGGCGGTACTCTCTGGATGGTACTCTTTGTGGGGATACTCTCTGGGTTTTACTGTTTCAGGGAGTTATTCTCTGGATGGTACTGTTTATTAGGGTACTCTCTGGATGCTACTGTTTATAGGGGATGGGATCTCTGGCAGATGCAGTTTGCTCTCCTGCTGTCAGTGATTATTGGGATGTCTGGCACTATTTATGTAGAGGGAGCACTCGCTGGCTGTCGTGGTTTATTAGGGGACAATCTGGCTGCCGCTGTTTGAGAGCTCTCTCTGGCTGCCACTGTTTATGGGCATGACTAACACTCTTAATCTCTGGAATGTACTGTTTATGCAGGTACTCTCTAGATGGGACAGTTCACAGGGACACTCTTGCAGATGCTGTTTATGAGTACAATCTTTATGTCACTGTTTATTGGGGTGTCTGGCACTTTGTTTTTAATGGAGAAGGCTGTCTGACTGAAATTATTAATCAAGGTCCTTTCTTGCATCCAGTGTTTATTGGGACACTCCCTGGCTGCCACTGTTTATGCGGGCATTCTCTGACTGCCCCTGTTTATGGATGCACTCTCTATCTGGTGCTGTTTATGGGGGCACTTTCTGGCTGCTGCTGCTGCTCTTTATGGGCATGCTCTCTGGCTAGCACTGTTTATGAGCATGCTCTCTGACTAGCACTATTTATGGGCATGCTCTATGACTAGCAATGTTTATAGGCATGCTCTCTGGCTAGCTCTGTTATGGGCATGCTCTCTGGCTAGCACTGTTTATAGGCATGCTCTCTGGCTAGCTCTGTTATGGGCATGCTCTCTGGCTAGCACTGTTTATAGGCATGCTCTCTGGCTTGCACTGTTTATAGGCATGCTCTCCGGCTAGCACTGTTTATGGGCATGCTCTCTGGCTAGCACTGTTTATAGGCATGCTCTCTGGCTAGCACTGTTTATGGGCATGCTCTCTGGCTAGCAATGTTTATAGGCATGCTCTCTGGCTAGCACTGTTTATGGGCATGCTCTCTGACTAGCACTGTTTATAGGCATGCTCTCTGGCTAGCACTGTTTATGGGCATGCTCTCTGGCTAGCAATGTTTATAGGCATGCTCTCTGGCTAGCACTGTTTATGGGCATGCTCTCTGACTAGCACTGTTTATAGGCATGCTCTCTGGCTAGCTCTGTTATGGGCATGCTCTCTGGCTAGCACTGTTTATAGGCATGCTCTCTGGCTAGCACTGTTTATGGGCATGCTCTCTGGCTAGCACTGTTTATGGGCATGCTCTCTGGCTAGCAATGTTTATAGGCATGCTCTCTGGCTAGCTCTGTTATGGGCATGCTCTCTGGCTAGCACTGTTTATGGGCATGCTCTCTGGCTAGCACTGTTTATGGGCATGCTCTCTGGCTAGCACTGTTTATGGGCATGCTCTCTGGCTAGCACTGTTTATGGGCATGCTCTCTGGCTAGCACTGTTTATAGGCATGCTCTCTGGCTAGCACTGTTTATAGGCATGCTCTCTGGCTAGCACTGTTTATAGGCATGCTCTCTGGCTAGCACTGTTTATGGGCATGCTCTCTGGCTAGCAATGTTTATAGGCATGCTCTCTGGCTAGCACTGTTTATGGGCATGCTCTCTGACTAGCACTGTTTATAGGCATGCTCTCTGGCTAGCTCTGTTATGGGCATGCTCTCTGGCTAGCACTGTTTATAGGCATGCTCTCTGGCTAGCCCTGTTTATGGGCATGCTCTCTGGCTAGCACTGTTTATGGGCATGCTCTCTGACTAGCACTGTTTATAGGCATGCTCTCTGGCTTGCACTGTTTATAGGCATGCTCTCCGGCTAGCACTGTTTATAGGCATGCTCTCTGGCTAGCACTGTTTATGGGCATGCTCTCTGGCTAGCACTGTTTATGGGCATGCTCTCTGGCTAGCACTGTTTATGGGCATGCTCTCTGGCTAGCACTGTTTATAGGCATGCTCTCTGGCTAGCACTGTTTATAGGCATGCTCTCTGGCTAGCACTGTTTATGGGCATGCTCTCTGGCTAGCAATGTTTATAGGCATGCTCTCTGGCTAGCACTGTTTATGGGCATGCTCTCTGACTAGCACTGTTTATAGGCATGCTCTCTGGCTAGCTCTGTTATGGGCATGCTCTCTGGCTAGCACTGTTTATAGGCATGCTCTCTGGCTAGCACTGTTTATGGGCATGCTCTCTGGCTAGCACTGTTTATGGGCATGCTCTCTGGCTAGCAATGTTTATAGGCATGCTCTCTGGCTAGCTCTGTTATGGGCATGCTCTCTGGCTAGCACTGTTTATGGGCATGCTCTCTGGCTAGCACTGTTTATGGGCATGCTCTCTGGCTAGCACTGTTTATGGGCATGCTCTCTGGCTAGCACTGTTTATGGGCATGCTCTCTGGCTAGCACTGTTTATAGGCATGCTCTCTGGCTAGCACTGTTTATAGGCATGCTCTCTGGCTAGCACTGTTTATGGGCATGCTCTCTGGCTAGCACTGTTTATAGGCATGCTCTCTGGCTAGCACTGTTTATGGGCATGCTCTCTGGCTAGCACTGTTTATGGGCATGCTCTCTGGCTAGCACTGTTTATGGGCATGCTCTCTGGCTAGCAATGTTTATAGGCATGCTCTCTGGCTAGCACTGTTTATTGGCATGCTCTCTGACTAGCACTGTTTATAGGCATGCTCTCTGGCTAGTTCTGTTATGGGCATGCTCTCTGGCTAGCACTGTTTATAGGCATACTCTCTGGCTAGCACTGTTTATGGGCATGCTCTCTGGCTAGCAATGTTTATAGGCATGCTCTCTGGCTAGCTCTGTTATGGGCATGCTCTCTGGCTAGCACTGTTTATAGGCATGCTCTCTGGCTAGCACTGTTTATAGGCATGCTCTCTGGCTAGCACTGTTTATAGGCATGCTCTCTGGCTAGCACTGTTTATAGGCATGCTCTCTGGCTAGCACTGTTTATGGGCATGCTCTCTGGCTAGCACTGTTTATGGGCATGCTCTCTGGCTAGCACTGTTTATGGGCATGCTCTCTGGCTAGCACTGTTTATGGGCATGCTCTCTGGCTAGCAATGTTTATAGGCATGCTCTCTGGCTAGCACTGTTTATGGGCATGCTCTCTGACTAGCACTGTTTATAGGCATGCTCTCTGGCTAGCTCTGTTATGGGCGTGCTCTCTGGCTAGTTCTGTTATGGGCATGCTCTCTGGCTAGCACTGTTTATAGGCATGCTCTCTGGCTAGCACTGTTTATGGGCATGCTCTCTGGCTAGCACTGTTTATGGGCATGCTCTCTGGCTAGCACTGTTTATAGGCATGCTCTCTGGCTAGCACTATTTATAGGCATGCTCTCTGGCTACCACTGTTTACAGGCATGCTCTCTGGCTACCACTGTTTATGGGCATGCTCTCTGGCTAGCTCTGTTTATGGGCATGCTCTCTGGCTACTACTGTTTATAGGCATGCTCTCTGGCTAGCTCTGTTTATGGGCATGCTCTCTGGCTAGCACTGTTTATAGGCATGCTCTCTGGCTAGCACTGTTTATGGGCATGCTCTCTGGCTAGCACTGTTTATAGGCATGCTCTCTGGCTAGCACTGTTTATAGGCATGCTCTCTGGCTAGCACTGTTTATAGGCATGCTCTCTGGCTAGCACTGTTTATGGGCATGCTTTCTTGCTAGCACTCTTTAGCGTATAACAAAAACATACAAGCTGTCCCTCAGAACATCAAGACCTTATACAACCGTTATAATGGAAAAAAGTAGGCTTAAATCACCTTTGAAGTTTTTGATGCATTTTTTTATTAAATTTTTTTAGAAACTGAATGAAAAACATTACGTGTTGTAGGATTATCTGAGGTCAGCTATTCCTGAAATGTGCAGTCTAGCCTGCACTCCATTGTGGTGTGCAATACACAAACACATCCATGCAGGGCCGTCTTTAATATTGATTGGACCCTGGGCAACAATTTACTTGGGCCCCCTGGATCCCGCCTTCCCACACCTTAGCAGGCAATCACGCCCTCTACCACAACACACACACAAAAAATCCACACATCTGGTAGAGTACAGTGAATGACTGTAAATACTTCCAGTTCTGAAGACTCCAGCGGCTCAGGATCAGTGCTCTGGGCAGCTGGCCTCAAGCTGGAAGTGGGCACCGCTCTGCAGGAAGGAGATCAGGGCTTGGCTCACCCTAGTGTTACAGTGCACCCCACAGTATGCAGTATTGCACCCTATAGTATACAGCAACCCACAGTATGCAGTATAGCACCCTATAGTATACAGCACCACACAGTATGCAGTATAGCACCCCACACTATACAGTACCCCACAGTATATAGTAGAGCAGTATAGCAGCCCACAGTATACAGCACCCCACAGTATACAACACCTCACAGTATACAGTAGAGTAGTATAGCACCTCACTGTATACAGCACCCCAAACTATACACGATACAGCACCCCACACTATACAGTACAGCAGTATAGCACTCCACAATATACAGCATCCACAGTATACACTATATAGCCGCCCACAGTATACAGTACAGCAGTATAGCACTCTACAATATACAGCACCCACACTATACAGTACAGCAGTATAGCACTTCACAATATACAGCACCCACAGTATACAGCCCCCCACACTATACAGTAGTTTACAGTATATTAGCATAACAGCCCCTGTCACCTTTTTCTGATGTAATCTTCACTAAAAAAGCTCCACAGTTAAGGCAAACTTCTACAGCAACACTCCTGGTAGAAAGGACCTTGATGACCTCATAGCCATGTGACCAGTAATATTGCTAGGTTACTGGTCACATGGTGATGATGTCATCTAAGGTCCTAGAGAATCACAGCTCTCACAGTACGCTGCCTGGAGTACCGGCAGGCATGGCATGGCAGCACCCCCTGTGTAGCTGACAGCCTGACACCCGGGGCAGTGGCTAGCAGGGCTCAAGAGGCAGCTGCCTTGGGCCCCCCAGGAGCAACTGGGCCCGGGGCAGCTGCCCCTTTGTAAAGACGGCCCTGCATCCATGAGAGTGTGACACAGACCCCCCATATTCTCATTTATTCAAGGAGCCTTTCAGTTTTATGGGCAAGGGCGTAGCAAGGAAGAGGCAAGCTGTGCATGTGCCCTGGGCGTGGCTAGGAGTGACAGGAGCGGGGTGCCAGCTCAACCTCACTGTCATTTCAAGATATTGGGTTATGCTGCAGCTGCCTTGCACATTTATAAATGAGTGATCTGAAGTGTGGCAGGGCACAGCAACATGAAGTAACACCTTAAAGGGAACCTGTCACCAGTTTTATGGTGTCCTAACTAAGGGCAACATAAATAAGTCACTGATTCTCTTAGCAAAATGCTGGGTCACTTTATTTAATTGACCCAGTCAATCTGCCAACATCTTGTATTGAAAAGCTCCAGCTGATAATGATTAGTCATGAATATTCATGAGCTCCTGACTCTCCCCGCCCACCTGCTGCTGATTGACAGTTTTTTTCCATATAAATCAGCAGCAGGTGGGCAGGGGAGTGGCTATATCTCTGAATTTAAAAAACGCTGGACTCAATGACATCACGCTGGACTCAAATCAGCTTATTAGCATGCGGCATCTTTGTGTGTATATTATGAGGTAACCATCTGTCACACCAGTAAGTGAATACATCTAAGGTACTTTTTAGTAGTTAATGATTGTATATAATTACTTAGATTATAATCAAATATCCACATGACAGGTTCCCTTTAAAGTGTCCCTGCACTTCAAATAAACTCTTGAAGTCATAGTGACACGTCAAAAGGTTTTTGATTAATGGGGATCCAAGTGTTGAGACCATGCTGATCGCTGAAATGTGGATAAAGAAGTGCTCACACCGAGTGCTGTCTCTCCTGGATGCTGAAGACAGACTCAGTAGAAAGTCTATGAGGCCGTCTCCAATCCATCTACTGCAGCGAGGAGAGAGCGCTCTGTGTGAGTGCTTCTGTCACCTCATTCTAGTGATCAGTGGGGGTTCCAGCACTAGTTTGATACTTAAAGGGGTTGGCCACTCTCCATGTATTTGCTACTACTGTGTGGAAGGCAGGGAAAAAGTTAATTTCCTAATATATATCATTAAGCAGATCTGCCTATATTTTCTATTATCTGAAGCCACACCCCCTGAGCCCGCTCTGCCCTGCAGCCGAATCCATCCATGGCTGCATGCGACATGGAGGAGCTTTAGAGAAAGCTCGTCCATGCCTGTAGTGTAACTGCGCATGCGCTGCTTTTCCTCATCTGCCTAAGAGCAGCTCATGCCCAGTCTGCCCCTGCCACTCGCACGTTTCCTGCTTGTTCTGTCTGTACAGCTTATTCCAGTCAGAGTTCGGAGCGGGGAGCCTAGTAGGAGCAGATCCCCTGTCCATAATTTACAGAGCCTCTGTAAAGTAAATGTTCACCCCTTAGAGCTCTTTGACATGTATACTCGTCATGGAGCACTGCTACTCGGCGCTCCATGACAAGTATACATGTCATGGTATTAAACTGTCACCATGTCTGCAGACATAATGACAGTGCTGAGACCCCAGCTGTTACACACAGCCAGGGATCTCAGCTAACTGGCCCGGGACCAATGAGGGCAGTCCCGGCTGGCGATCGCTCTAACTGGCTAGTCTGCACAGACTAGCCAATCAGGCGATCCTAATGCCGGCTGAAAGGTTCTGATCCCTACAAAACGTTACTGTGGGGATCATAACCTTCTAATGTGTACATATAATAACCCCCAGCCTTCATTGTGCCCCCCTAATTACAGGATGGCCGAGCCGGCGCGCGCGATCCCCCACCTTCCTTCCCCATTTTCAGGATGGCTGAGCGGTTAGCAGAGTGACGGCCGACATAGAGACCGCTGTATGGAAAGTGTTAACAGGGAAGGAGCTCCCTCCCTCTCTCTCCCATCGGGCATCTGCTGTGCCGTTGCAGTGATCCGATGCTCAACGGGTTCACGGAGGGAGGGGGCTCCCTCCATCGGGCCGCTGCGCTGGGGGCCGATGGTTACCATGGCAACTGGATGCCTCCACAGGCTTCCGGTTTGCCATGGTGCCTGATCAGGCTCCTGCTAAAGGTGTAAACTGTAAAGTTACAATACACTGCAGTACACTGTATAGTGTACTGCAGTGTATTATAGAGGCATCAGACCCACTGGATCTTCAAGAACCAAGTGGATCTGGGTCAAAAAAAGTTTAAAAATAAAAAATATCTAATTTCTTCTTATAGCTGCACATTTATGATCGATAAAAAATAAAATACACTACACATGTTTGTGTCACGTCTTGGAGGTAGTTTGCCGTGACACTTTCGCCGAGCATGCTGGTTGTAACGTGTTGTTGTATTGCATGCGTGTGTGCTTTCCCTTTAAGGCTGGTGCCCTTCCTTTCTGGTGTGCACAGGGTTAAGTTGTGAGCAAGGTAGAGCTGGGTGTGGTCTCAGGTCTCTTCATATACTGTTGCTGTGAGACTGAGATCATTGCTATGTCTGCCTTTGGCTACATGCACACGACTGTATGTGTTTTGCGGTCCACCAAAAAAAACAAAAACAGATGCTATCCATATGCCATCCGTTTTTTTTTTTTTTGCGGATCCATTGTAACAATACCTAAAACGGACAAGAATAGGACATGTTCTATTCTTTTTGCGGGGCCACAGAAAGGACATACTAATGCGGACAGCACACGGTGTGCTGCCCGCATTTTTTGCGGACCCATTGAAATGAACGGGTCTGCATCCTATCCGCAGAAAAAAAAAAAAAAAGGACCAGACACGGAAACAAACAACGTTCGTGTGCATGTAGCCTTTGTATGAGAAGCTTTCTCCTTTCTTGGATGCTATCTGAGGGCCATCCTAGTTTGACATCGATGTCATCCCCTTGTCTTCCCTTTGTTTCTATTTCTTTACCTATCCTAACTTGTTGTTCAGGAAGTTTGTTGTATGTCATTTGGTGTTCCATGTCTGGTCTATTTGGTGTTTGTAGTCCAGCATGGTTGTTTGACATTTCCCCGGTTTGTCTGTACCTCCAGAAGGGGGTCCCTGGAGTTCCCCAGAGGGGGAACTATAGGAACTACAACTCAGTTAAAGGGCTTCTGTCACCCCACTAAAGTGATTTTTTTTTTTTTGGGCTGGTGAAATTTGTTATATTGCGATATATCACAATATAATTGTGTCACTTACTTTGATCCAGCAGTTTCTTCAAAAAACGAAGTTTTATCATATGTAAATTCGGTCTCTAACAGCAAGTAGGGCGGCTACTTGCTGCTGCAGAAATCCGCCCTCTCGTCGTGTTGATTGACAGGGCCAGCCGGGATCTCCTCCTCCGGCCAGCCCTGTCGGCATTTCAAAAATCGCGCGCCTCTGTGGATTCGGCGCAGGCGCTCTGAGATGAGGAGGCTCGTCTCCTCAGCACTCCCTCAGTGCGCCTGCGCCGATGACGTCTTCTATTTCGGTGATGTCATCGGCGCAGGCGCACTGAGGGAGTTCTGAGGAGACGAGCCTCCTCATCTCAGAGCGCCTGCGCCAAATCAACAGAGGTGCGCGATTTTTGAAAAGCCGACAGGGCTGGCCGGAGGAGGAGATCCCGGCTGGCCCTGTCAATCAACATGACGAGAGGGCAGATTTCTGCAGCAGCTAGCAGCAAGTAGCCGCCCTACTTGCTGTTAGAGACCGAATTTACATATGATAAAACTTCGTTTTTTGAAGAAACTGCTGGATCAAAGTAAGTGACACAATTATATTGTGATATATCGCAATATAACTAATTTCACCAGCCCAAAAAAAAAAAATCACTTTAGTGGGGTGACAGAAGCCCTTTAACCACCTCCGGACCGCCTAACGCACATGTGCGTTCCGGAGGTGGCAGGGCTGCGCACAGTCACGCATATACGCGTCATCTCGCGATACGCGAGATTTCCTGTGAACGCGCGCACACAGGCGCGCGCGCTCACAGGAACTGAAGGTAAGCGAGTGGATCTCCAGCCTGCCAGCGGCGATCGCTCGCTGGCAGGCTGGAGATCCGAATTTTTTAACCCCTAACAGGTATATTAGACACTGTTTTCATAACAGCGTCTAATATACCTCCTACCTGGTCCTCTGGTGGTCCCTTTTGTTTGGATCGACCACCAGAGGACTCAGGTAGGTCAGTACAGTCGCACCAAACACCACACTACACTACACCCCACCCCCCCCGTCACTTATTAACCCCTTATAAACCCCTGATCACCCATGATCACCCCATATAAACTCCCTGATCACCCCCCTGTCATTGATCACCGCCCTGTCATTGATCACCCCCCTGTCAGGCTCCGTTCAGACGTCCGCATGATTTTTACGGATCCGATCCATGTATCCATGGATCCGTAAAAATCATGCGGAAGTCTGAATGGAGCCTTACAGGGGGGTGATCAATGAAAGGCGGGTGATCACCCATATACACTCCCTGATCACCCCCTGTCATTGATCACCCCCCTGTCACTGATCACCCCCCCTGTAAGGCTCCATTCAGACGTCCGCATGATTTTTACGGATCCGATCCATGTATCCATGGATCCGTAAAAATCATGCGGACGTCTGAATGGAGCCTTACAGGGGGGGTGATCAGTGACAGCGGGGTGATCACCCTGATTACCCTGATCACCCCCTGTCATTGATAACCCCCCTGTCAGGCTCCATTCAGACGTCCGCATGATTTTTACGGATCCGATCCATGTATCCTTGGATCCGTAAAAATCATGCGGACGTCTGAATGGAGCCTTACAGGGGGGGTGATCAGTGACAGGGGGGTGATCACCCTGATTACCCCCTGTCATTGATAACCCCCCTGTAAGGCTCCATTCAGACGTCCGCATGCGTTCTGTGGATCCGATCCATGTATCCATGGATCCGTAAAAAATCATGCGGATGTCTGAATGGAGCCTTACAGGGGGGGTGATCAGTGACAGGGGGGTGATCACCCTGATTACCCTGATCACCCGCCTGTCATTGATAACCCCCCTGTAAGGCTCCATTCAGACGTCCGCATGCGTTCTGTGGATCCGATCCATGTATCCATGGATCCGTAAAAAATCATGCGGATGTCTGAATGGAGCCTTACAGGGGGGGTGATCAGTGACAGGGGGGTGATCACCCTGATTACCCTGATCACCCGCCTGTCATTGATAACCCCCCTGTAAGGCTCCATTCAGACGTCCGCATGCGTTCTGTGGATCCGATCCATGTATCCATGGATCTGTAAAAAATCATGCGGATGTCTGAATGGAGCCTTACAGGGGGGGTGATCAGTGACAGGGGGGTGATCACCCTGATTACCCTGATCACCCCCTGTCATTGATAACCCCCCTGTAAGGCTCCATTCAGACGTCCGCATGCGTTCTGTGGATCCGATCCATGTATCCATGGATCCGTAAAAAATCATGCGGATGTCTGAATGGAGCCTTACAGGGGGGGTGATCAGTGACAGGGGGGTGATCACCCTGATTACCCTGATCACCCCCTGTCATTGATAACCCCCCTGTAAGGCTCCATTCAGACATCCGCATGCGTTCTGTGGATCCGATACATGTATCCATGGATCCGTAAAAAATCATGCGGATGTCTGAATGGAGCCTTACAGGGGGGGTGATCAGTGACAGGGGGGTGATCACCCTGATTACCCTGATCACCCCCTGTCATTGATAACCCCCCTGTAAGGCTCCATTCAGACGTCCGCATGCGTTCTGTGGATCCGATACATGTATCCATGGATCCGTAAAAAATCATGCGGATGTCTGAATGGAGCCTTACAGGGGGGGTGATCAGTGACAGGGGGGTGATCACCCTGATTACCCTGATCGCCCCCTGTCATTGATAACCCCCCTGTAAGGCTCCATTCAGACGTCCGCATGCGTTCTGTGGATCCGATACATGTATCCATGGATCCGTAAAAAATCATGCGGATGTCTGAATGGAGCCTTACAGGGGGGGTGATCAATGACAGGGGGGTGATCAGGGAGTCTATATGGGTGATCACCCCCCTGTCATTGATCACCCCCCTGTCATTGATCACTCCCCCCCCTGGTAAGGCTCCATTCAGCCATTTTTTTTGGCACAAGTCAGTGGAAATTTTTTGTCTGTTTTTGTTTTCGTTTTTTCTTACAAAGTCTCATATTCCACTAACTTGTGTCAAAAAATAAAATCTCACATGGACGCACCATACCCCTCACGGAATCCAAATGCGTAAACATTTTTAGACATTTATATTCCAGACTTCTTCTCACGCTTTAGGGCCCCTAAAAAGCCAGGGCAGTATAAGTACCCCACATGTGACCCCATTTCGGAAAGAAGACACCCCAAGGTATTCCGTGAGGGGCATATTGAGTCCATGAAAGATTGAAATTTTTGTCCTAAGTTAGCGGAAAGTGAGACTTTGTGAGAAAAAAAACAAAAAAAAATCAATATCCGCTAACTTATGCAAAAAAAAAAAAAATTCTAGGAACTCGCCATGCCCCTCATTGAATACCTCGGGGTGTCTTCTTTCCAAAGTGGGGTCACATGTGGGGTATTTATACTGCCCTGGATTTTTAGGGGCCCTAAAGCATGAGAAGAAGTCTGGGATCCAAATGTCTAAAAATGCCCTCCTAAAAGGAATTTGGGCCCCTTTGCGCATCTAGGCTGCAAAAAAGTGTGACACATCTGGTATCGCCGTACTCAGGAGAAGTTGGGGAATGTGTTTTGGGCTGTCATTTTACATATACCCATGCTGGGTGAGAGAAATATCTTGGCAAAAGACAACTTTTCCAATTTTTTTATACAAAGTTGGCATTTGACCAAGATATTTTTCTCACCCAGCATGGGTATATGTAAAATGACACCCCAAAACACATTCCCCAACTTCTCCTGAGTACGGCGATACCAGATGTGTCACACTTTTTTGCAGCCAAGGTGGGCAAAGGGGCACCTTTCAGATTTCGCAGGCCATTTTTTACACATTTTGATTTCAAGGTACTTCTTACACATTTGGGCCCCTAAATTGCCAGGGCAGTATAACTATGCCACAAGTGACCCCATTTTGGAAAGAAGACACCCCAAGGTATTCCGTGGGGGGCACGGCGAGTTCCTAGAATTTTTTATTTTTTGTCACAATTTAGCGGAAAATGCTGATTTTTCTTTTTTTTTTCTTTTTTCCTTACAAAGTCTCATATTCCACTAACTTGCGACAAAAAATAAAAAATTCTAGGAACTCGCCATGCCCCTCACGGAATACCTTGGGGTGTCTTCTTTCCAAAATGGGGTCACTTGTGGGGTAGTTATACTGCCCTGGCAATTTAGGGGCCCAAATGTGTGAGAAGAACTTTGCAATCAAAATGTGTAAAAAATGCCCTGCAAAATCCGAAAGGTGCACTTTGGAATATGTGCCCCTTTGCCCACCTTGGCAGCAAAAAAGTGTGACACCTCTGGTATCGCCGTACTCAGGAGAAGTTGGGCAATGTGTTTTGGGGTGTCATTTTACATATACCCATGCTGGGTGAGAAAAATATCTTGGTCAAATGCCAACTTTGTATAAAAAAATTGGAAAAGTTGTCTTTTGCCAAGATATTTCTCTCACCCAGCATGGGTATATGTAAAATGACAGCCCAAAACACATTCCCCAACTTCTCCTGAGTACGGCGATACCAGATGTGTGACACTTTTTTGATGCCAAGGTGGGCAAAGGGGCACATATAACAAAGTGCACCTTTCGGATTTCACCGGTCATTTTTTACAGATTTTGATTGCAAAGTACTTCTCACACATTTGGGCCCCTAAATTGCCAGGGCAGTATAACTACGCCACAAGTGACCCCATTTTGGAAAGAAGACACCCCAAGGTATTCCGTGAGGGGCATGGCGAGTTCCTAGAATTTTTTATTTTTTGTCGCAAGTTAGTGGAATATGAGACTTTGTAAGGAAAAAAGAGAAAAAAAAAAAAATCATCATTTTCCGCTAACTTGTGACAAAAAATAAAAAATTCTAGGAACTCGCAGTGCCCCTCACGGAATACCTTGGGGTGTCTTCTTTCCAAAATGGGGTCACTTGTGGCGTAGTTATACTGCCCTGGCAATTTAGGGGCCCAAATGTGTGAGAAGAACTTTGCAATCAAAATGTGTAAAAAATGCCCTGCAAAATCCGAAAGGTGCACTTTGGAATATGTGCCCCTTTGCCCACCTTGGCAGCAAAAAAGTGTGACACATCTGGTATCGCCGTACTCAGGAGAAGTTGGGCAATGTGTTTTGGGGTGTCATTTTACATATACCCATGCTGGGTGAGAAAAATATCTTGGTCAAATGCCAACTTTGTATAAAAAAATGGGAAAAGTTGTCTTTTGCCAAGATATTTCTCTCACCCAGCATGGGTATATGTAAAATGACACCCCAAAACACATTCCCCAACTTCTCCTGAGTACGGCGATACCACATGTGTGACACTTTTTTGCTGCCAAGGTGGGCAAAGGGGCGCATATTCCAAAGTGCACCTTTCGGATTTCACCGGTCATTTCTTACACATTTTGATTGCAAAGTTCTTCTCACACATTTGGGCCCCTAAATTGCCAGGGCAGTATAACTACGCCACAAGTGACCCCATTTTGGAAAGAAGACACCCCAAGGTATTCTGTGAGGGGCATGGTGAGTTCCTAGAATTTTTTATTTTTTGTCGCAAGTTAGTGGAATATGAGACTTTGTAAGAAAAAAAATAAAATAAAAAATCATCATCATTTTCCGCTAACTTGTGACAAAAAATAAAAAGTTCTATGAACTCACTATGCCCATCAGCGAATACCTTAGGGTGTCTACTTTCCGAAATGGGGTCATTTGTGGGGTTTTTCTACTGTTTGGGCATTGTAGAACCTCAGGAAACATGACAGGTGCTCAGAAAATCAGAGCCGTTTCAAAAAGCGGAAATTCACATTTTTGTACCATAGTTTGTAAATGCTATAACTTTTACCCAAACCATTTTTTTTTTGCCCAAACATTTTTTTTTTATCAAAGACATGTAGAACTATAAATTTAGCGAAAAATTTATATATGGATGTCGTTTTTTTTGCAAAATTTCACAGCTGAAAGTGAAAAATGTCATTTTTTTGCAAAAAAATCGTTACATTTTGATTAATAACAAAAAAAGTAAAAATGTCAGCAGCAATAAAATACCACCAAATGAAAGCTCCATTAGTGAGAAGAAAAGGAGGTAAAATTCATTTGGGTGGTAAGTTGCATGACCGAGCGATAAACGGTGAAAGTAGTGTAGTGCCGAAGTGTAAAAAGTGGCCTGGTCATGAAGGGGGTTTCACCTAGCGGGGCTGAAGTGGTTAAGCAGCCCTATCTGGGTCCACCATGCATCTTGCCGCATGGTGGTCCAGGAAGTTACTCCTCCTGTATTTGGTGTTGGTATGGAGTCCAGATTTGTTTGGGCTTCAGTGCTTTTTCACAGGATTCAGTGGTTGTGGTGCGGACGACTCGTTCCTTTTATTTATTACGGGCAGGTAAAGTGACGTTGTGGTCCCTGCGGTCTGTTGTCTTTCTGCCACAGGACACTTACCTGTCGAGTTTGCCCTCTGCTTACTGTTTGCTCCTCTCCATGCTGTTAGGCCTGCAGACTCCTGGTCTTCCGTGTCTTTGAAGAACAGGTCTTCTCTGGCCCTGACCTTACTACCAGGGATCATCAAGGTTAGTAGGGCTCTAGGTTTTCTGAGAATGAGCCGCCCTACCTTGTAAGTCCGCTTATGCAGTTAGCAGTCAGGGGGAGGAATAGGGATGTGCTAGGAGGTTTTTCCGCTCCCTTATCCTTGGTTTTAGACCTGGTGGCATTCCTTTCTTCCCTGACATTGTACGATGGGGGTTTCCCCCACTCCCCACCGTGACAGTTTGCAGGGCTGGCGCTTCCATATAGGCATGGGGGGGGGGGGGCAATTGCCCCCAGGCCCCCAAGCCCACCACCCGACACCTGCCCGCAACTAACGGCAGGTCACAGGGACATGAGCGCTTCCATTGTGGAAGTGTTCATTTCCATAGTCATCTGTATCGCGGTCCTCAGGACAGCAATACAGATGGTTGTGCTGTGGGGCGGTAAGTACAGATGGCTGTTTGATGGAGGTAAGTATAAGTGTTTTGTTTTTATACCGGACAATCTGTTACTGCCACATGGGGGGAGCGGGAGGCACTTGATACTGGCACGTAGGGGGTTTGGCACTTGATACTGGCACATGGGGGTGGGGGGTTTGGCACTTGATACTGGAACATGAGGGGGAGGTTGGCACTTGTTAATAGTACATGGGGGGCATGGAGAGGCACTTGTTACTGGTACATGGTGGGGAGAGAGGCACTTGTTACTGGCACATGGGGGGTGGAAGAGAGGCACTTGATACTGGAAAAATATTATGGGGCACTGTGGGGGCTTCTACTAAGGCCATAAAGAAGGGTATTTTATATGGGGGGCTCTGTGTGGTACTAGTATTATCTGTTTCTGCAGTATAGTATTGGGGAGCACAGTGGCACAGTATTGCGGGTAGTAGGATGATTTGTCCAGAAGATGGGAGGATGATGGAAAAGTAGTAAAGTAGTAGTAGTAAAGTAGTAAACTAAGATTTTTTTTATTTATTTTTTGTTGTCAGACGGAGAATGGTGACAAAATGGTGGTCTGGTCTGAAAGGAGAAGACGAGGACAGAGAACATCAAAGGAGACGTTGCTGGATTTAAAGAGGCTCTGTAGTGACATTAAAGTCAGCAAGTGTCATGTGGGGGGGCCCTTATTGTTTTTTGACCCAGGGCCTAGAACCAGCCCTGACAGTTTATCACCACGTTCGTAACAACCTGATCTATGAAAGGGTCATGTTACTTTTCCCGCATGGTGAACGCCATAAAAAAAAAAAAAAGATAACTTCAAAACGCTTTGACTTATCCAGGCCATTCTGAGATTGTTTTTTTATCACAAAGTGTACTTCATGACACTGGTAAAATGAAGTTAAAAAAAAATCATTTTTATTTATAAAAATTTACCCAAAATTTGTTAAAAGTTTAAATTTCTCTACTTCTATAATACATAGTAATACCTCCAAAAATAGTTATTACTTTACATTCCCCATATGTCTACTTCATGTTTGGATCATTTTGCGAATTATATTTTATTTTTTGGGGATGTTACAAGGCTTAGAAGTTTAGAAGCAAATCTTGAAATTTTCAAAAACCCAATTTTTAGGGACCACTACAGGTCTGAAGTCACTTTGCGAGGCTTACATAATAGAAACCACCCAAAAATTACCCCATTCTACAAACTACACCCCTCAAGGTATTCAAAACTGATTTTCAAACTTTGTTAACCCTTTAGGTGTTCCACAAGAGTTAATGGCAAATGGTGTTAAAATTTCAGAATTTTTTGGCAAAATTTCCATTTTAATCCATTTTTTAAGTGGAGGTAGAGGGATGGCACTCAAAACATAAGTGATGTATGGAGGATAGGTAGATTCAAAGATTATTTATTAAATAATGGCTGGGTATGCCTGAATAAAAATAGTATCATAAAGTGTATCGCCAAATAGATGTGAACAATTTCATAAGGCAGATCGCTATCGACACACATCTATATGAAATTGTTCACTGCCTTATGAAATTGTTCACATCTATTTGGCGACACACTTTATGATACTATTTTTATTCAGGCATACCCAGCCATTGTTTTTTAGGCACATCCAGCCATTATTTAATAAATAATCTTTGAATCTACCTATCCTCCATACATCACTTATGTTTTGAGTGCCATCCCTCTACCTCCACTTACTCCTCCTCCATTACAAGCGTTGGGTACGCTTTGTTTGGATTGAGCACCATATTCCACCCCTTGGAGTTATAGTGAGCCGCCTCTTACCTATATGTAATCCATTTTTTCCAGTAACAAAGCAAGGGTTAACAGCCAAACAAAATGCTATATTTATTGCCCCGATTCTGTAGTTTGCAGAAACACCCCATATGTGGCCGTAAACTACTGTACAGGCACACAGTAGGGCATAGAGGGAAAGGTGCGCCGTATGGTTTTTAGAAGGCAGATTTTGCTGGACTGGTTTTTTTGACACCATGTCCCATTTGAGCCCCCCTGATGCACCCCTAGAGTAGAAACTCCCAAAAAGTGATCCCATTTTAGAAACTCCGGGATAGGGTGGCAGTTTTGTTGGTACTAGTTTAGGGTACATATGATTTTTGGTTGCTCTATATTACACTTTTTGTGAGGCAAGAGAACAAGAAATAGCTTTTTTGGCACCATTTTTTTTTTTTTTTGTTATTTACAACATTCATCTAACAGGTTAGATCATATGGTATTTTTATAGAGCAGGTTGTCACGGACGCGGCGATACCTAATATGTATACAATTTTTTTTATTTATGTAAGTTTTACACAATGATTTCATTTTTAAAACAAAAAAATCATGTTTTAGTGTCTCCATAGTCTGAGAGCCATAGTTTTTTCAGTTTTTGGGCGATTACCTTGGGTAGGGTCTCATTTTTTGTGGGATGAGATGGCGGTTTGATTGGCACTATTTTGGCATGCATACGACTTTTTGATCGCTTGCTATTACACTTTTTGTGACGTAAGATGACAAAAAATGGCTTTTTTTACACAGTTATATTTTTTTTTTACGGTGGTCATCTGAAGGGTTAGGTCATGTGATATTTTTATAGAGCCGGTCGATACAGATGCGGCGATATCGAATATGTATACTTTTTTTTTTTATTTATGTAAGTTTTACACAATGATTTAATTTTTGAAGTCTAAGCCATAGTTTTTTCATAGTTTTGGGCAATTATCTTGGGTAGGGTATGATTTTTGCAGGATGAGATGACGGTTTGATTGGTACTATTTTGGCATACATGCGACTTTTTTGATCACTTTTATTACCTTTTTGGGGAAGTAAGGTGGGCAAAATTTCAATTTTCTTATAGTTTTTATTTTTATGGCGTTCACCGTGCGGGGAAAGTAACATGACCGTTTTATAGATCAGGTCGTTGCGGACGCGGCGATACCTAATATGTGTAGTGTATTTTTTTTATTTTATTCAGTGATAAATGTGTTTATTTAATTTTTACTTTTTTTTACCCCAGACCCACTTGGTTCTTGAAGATCCAGTGGGTCTGATGTCTGTATAATACAGTACACTATATAGTGTACTGCACTGTATTTCACTTACACTTTGTCTGAACAGATCTATGCCTTTAGCACAGATCTGTTCAGCACCATGTACAGCAGGATGCCTGAGAAGGCGTCCTGTTGCCATGGGAACCTTCCCCGTCTGCTCAGTTGTGGCCACTTCGCTGGGCGGCGGCTACAACTCTCCCCAGTCAAGATCCTGCGCATGGCCAATTGAATCCTCTGGGCATCGTCCTCGTCTAATCTTCTGCGCTTGTGCCCGGCCGGGGTTACATCGCGCCTGCGTACAGACCCAGCCTGCGTCTTCGAGGCCGCTGCAGCCTCTGCTTAGTGCGCCGGGCACTGTTCAGAGCAGCGCTTCAGAGCGCTGCTCACTTACATCTCGCAGGATCTTGACTGGGGAGAGTTGTAGCCGCCGCCCAGCGAAGTGAATATTGATGAGCTGGGCGGGGCTTCAGAACGGCAGTTGGGAGCGGCTGGCTGGGCGCAATTTGAGATGAAACGCCGCCCCTTGGGCAGATTGGTGATGAGACAAGCAGGTTATAAAACTTTAGTTTTCGGTATTTATAAGGTGGACAGGGGGGATACTTATATGATTTTAATACACTTTAGAAGACCTGTACTGTCATATATATAGCTAAATATGCTGATTTGGCCTGTCAGTGTCCCTTTAAGAGACTTGATCTTTTGATCGCTTGTATTATACACTGTAATACTTCTGTAGTGTATAGGCAGGGTGTAATGACTTCAAGAGGACCTGTCACCGAAAAATAAAATGCAATCTCAAAGCACCATGTTGGGCTACTTTCACACTCGCGTTTTGTGCGGATCCGTCATGGACGAATCTGTTCAGATAATACAACTGCATGCATCCGTTCAGAACGGATTTGTTTGTATTATCTGTAACACAGCCAAGACAACACCATTGAAAGTCAACGGAGGACGGATCCGTTTTCTATTGTGCCAGATTGTGTTTGGCTCAGTTTCATCAGACGGACACCAAAACGCTGCAAGCAGTGTTTTGGTGTCCGCCTCCAGAGCGGAATGGTGACTGATCAGGGGGCAAACTGATGCATTCTGAGTGGATCTGCATCCATTTAGAATGCATTAGGGCAAAACTGATCCGTTTTGGACCGCTTGTGAGAGCCCTGAACGGATCCCACAAGCGGAAAGCCAAAACGCCAGTGTGAAATTAGCCTTACAGAAGGAGAAGCTGAGCGGATGATGCATATTTTTGTGGGAAAAGATTCAGTAAAACGTGAAATTTATACATTTATATCTCTGCTTTTTCTACCTTTTGTGAACAGCATCGGTACAGGAGGGAGGTGTTATCAGCTATCTCTCTATGTACCCAATGCCATCAATCACTGATAACACCTAAAGCCCCTCCAACACGCCCCACACTACCCTATGCCACTAGGAGCAGAATCGCCCCTTCACTTAAGGCGACTTTGACACTCGTGTTTGGTGTGCATCCGTCATGGATCTGCACAAATGGATCCGCACCGATAATACAACCGGATCTGAACGGATCCATCATGAACACCATTGAAAGTCATATCACTTTTTGAAGAAGCTAGGACAGGTCCTCCAGGTTAGGCTACTTTCACACTCGCTTTTTGGGCGGATCCGTCACAATAATACAAACCGCATGCATCCGTCATGAATGGATCCGTTTGTATTATCTGTAACATAGCCAAGACGGATTCGTCATAAACTCCATTGAAAGTCAATGGGGGACGGATCCGTTTTCTATTGTGCCAAATTGTGTCATAGAAAACGGATCCGTCCCCATTGACTTACATTGTGTGTCAGGACAGATCCATTTGGCTCAGTTTCATCAGAAGGACGCTGCAAGCAGCGTTTTGGTGTCCGCCTCCAAAGCGGAATGGAGACTGAACTGATGTATTCTGATTGGATCCTTTTCCATCCAGAATGCATTAGAACGTAAACTGATCCATTTTGGACCGCTTGTGAGAGCCCTGAATTGATCTCACAAACGGAAAGCCAAAACGCCAGTGTGAAAGTACCATATGACACAAAAGGGGGTCAACTGTTGTCCCCTAAGTCTCTTAAAGGGGTTTTCTGGGATTCGGATATTGATGACCTACCCTCAGGATTAGCAGCGCGTTCCGATGACTGCTATGGCCTCCTCGCAGCTCATAAAGCACTGTGCAGCCCATTGAATAGTGGCTTTGCCTCATATTGCACCTCTGCCCCATTCACCTGAATTTAATTTGTCAACATTTTTAAGATCTCTGCTTGCTTTCTGTGACTGGGGACATGTTTGTTTACATTCAAAGCCCCCCAAAAAATGCCCTGATCACATCTAAACTGACACAGATGAAGAGGAGTGTATTAAAGGGGCTGTACAAGTTGAGGGGGAGTTGGTAGACCTGTGAAGTTTAGTTACCTGCTTCCCAGCGCTGGCCCCCGCTCCTTCTCTTCCACTGTGCTCCCTTGTTTTAAACATCCGGTCTGACGCCACCTGCAGTCAATCATCGGCCGTGGCGGTACCGTCCGTGTGACACAATTGGCTCCAGGCACCATCAAACCAGATGCTTACAGTGAGCAGGGGCAGATTGGCCATGGACCCTAGAGGGACATTTCCTGATGCCTAGAGGGCCACCCAAGCACTCCTCATGTTGGCCAGCCAGGTACATAACAATCTGATGCTCTCAGCATTAATGCTAAGAGTATCAGGTACTTATACACCTAACCAGTGGCCGCTCTCCTGAACTCAGCTGTACCACCGTCCTCAGGATGGAGATACAGTTGAATAACGCGGCAAGGACGGCAGTATTATGTGCTGCACTGTGGTATTTGGTTCTACAAGGGTGGTATTGCTGCCCCTCTACGTCTGATGTCCCACCTACATGTGTTGCCCTGCCTTCAGTTAGTTTGAACCTGCCTACATGGGGCCACTTTTAGGGCTCATGCACACAAATGTGCTGTTTTTTGCGGTCCGCAAAAAAAAAACCAGAAGCCGCCCGTGTGCCTTCCACAATTTGCGGAACGGAACAGGAGGCCCATTATAGAAATGCCTATTCTTGGCCGCAAAACGGACAAGAATAGGACAGGTCTCATAATTTTTGTGGGGTCACGGAACGGAGCAACGGATGCGGACAGCACACAGAGTGCTGTCTGCATCTTTTGCGCACCCATTGAAATGAATGGTTCCGTATACGGAACGCAAAAAACGTTTGTGTGTATGAGCCCTTAGTTTTTTAAGTTCCCAGTCCACCGATGACAGTGAGGGAGCATAGAGGAGCATCGCAGGCCTGAAGGAGGAGCGGGAGCAGATAAGTAAGCTTCCTAGTACAGCTCCAGCAAAGTGTGAGGGGGGTGGGCGTGGAGGTTCCAAAAAAGCCTCCATTCTTACACAACCCTGTTAAGCTGGACATACACATTAGATAGAGTTGAACAAACATCTGGTGAACGTTCATTTAGCAGACACGGCCATTAACATTTTAGCCGTTACAGTTGATCAAACTGCCTATAAATGTTCAATGACACTGGGAGAGGTAGGAAAGATCTTCTCTGAAATTGTCCATTTAACCAACTAGACCAGACCTCCCAAGTGTCCCTCTTTTGGAGGGACAGTCCCTCTTTTTGACCTGAGGTATAGATTTGCATTATCACATGTACAATACTGGTCCAGAAAGTGTTTTGATGGCTCCTATCTGTATATTAGACCCCGCCTTCTATATTACGTGGCCTTTAGACATTTCTATATTCAGATAATTTTGACCTATTATATAAAAGTAAACTATCGTAAAAAGTGTAAAAATATGCAGGAAAAATTGACCTTACACACACAAGGAACCATAAGGGTAAATGCACCAGTTGAGGATTTATGTGCAGACAATCTGCAGGTATTCGCAGGAAACTCCGTGCGGTCAATCCGCATCAATTGGTGCCGATTTGCATGCAGACTTTCCTCCCTCCATCGACATCAATGGAGAAAATCCGGTCAGGAAAAATAAAAAATAAATTGACATCTTGCGGATTAAAAAATCTGTACCGTACCTCAAAATCTGCATCGTGTGCATGAGGATTTCAAATTCTCATAGAATACAACATACATGACCTACGGTGCGGATTTTCCGCACGTTATCCTGATCGTGTGCATTTAGCCTTAGGCCCCTTTCACACGGGCGAGTTTTCCCTGCGGGTGCGATGCGTGCGGTGAACGCATTGCACCCGCACTGAATCCTGAACCATTCATTTCTATGGGGCTGTGCACATGAGCGGTGATTTTCACGCATCACTTGTGCATTGAGTGAAAATCGCAGCATGCTCTATATTGTGCGATTTTCACGCGACGCAGGCCCCATAGAAGTGAATGGGGTGCGTTAAAATCGCATAGTATCCGCAAGCAAGTGCGGATGCGGTGCGATTTTCACGCACGGTTGCTAGGAGATGATAGGGATGGAGACCCGATCATTATTATTTTCCCTTATAACATGGTTATAAAGGAAAATAATAGCATTCTGAATACAGAATGCATAGTAAAACAGCGCTGATCGCGAAGCCCGGCATCTCCTTCTGTATCCTTTGTTGAGCAGGACCTGGGGTGAGCATTAAATACAGGTAAAGGACCTTTGATGACGTCAGATCACATGCTCCATCACCACGGTGATGGACCATGTGATTGGAGCATGTGATCTGACATCACCGGAACTACGCGATCAAGAGGATAAGGTGAGTTAACTTTTTTATTTTTTTTAACCCCTCCAGCACTATTATACTAAGCATTCTGTATTCAGAATGCTATTATTTTCCCTTATAACCATGTTATAAGGGAAAATAATACAATCTTCAGAACATCAATCCCAAGCCCGAACTTCTGTGAAGAAGTTCGGGTTTGGGTACCAAACATGCGCGATTTTTCTCACGCGAGTGCAAAACGTATTACAATGTTTTGCAATCGCGCATTTTCCCGCAACGCACCCGCCTCTTATCCAAGCAAAAAAACTGACGCCCGTGTGAAAGAGGCCTTAGTGTCCCCTTTTGACTGTCCAGAAATTTGGGAGATGTGCTTTAGGGCTCATGCACACGACTGCGCAAAACACAGGTGCCGCCTGCGTGTGTTCCACAATTTGCGGAACGGGCCGCCCATAATAGAAATCCCTACTCTTGTCCCCAAAACATTCAATAGAACATGTTCCTTTTTTTTTTGCCGGGTCCATGGAATGGAGCAACGGATGGGGGCAGCATACGGAGGGCTGTCCGCATTTTTTGTGGCCCCTTTGAAGTGCCTTATTCTTTTTCGGTATTGAAATCCGGTAAAGGGTCTCAATACCTAAAAAAAACACATCAGTTTTGTCCTAATGCATTCTGAATGGAAAGCAATCTGTTCAGTATGCATCAGGAAGTCTTCAGTTCTATCCCTTGTACGGTATTTCTTCCGACCAAAATCCCAGAACAATACCGCACGGCATTGATTTCCATAAAGATGTATTAATGCCGGATCTGGTACCAAGTGTTTCGGAAATTGCCACATCACCGGATCCGGTTTTCCGATCTGCGCATGCGCCTGTACATAGGCGGAGCTGGTTTCGCTTTTTAACTTTGCAATATCGGATCCGTTATTCCTAATGATACCAGATCTAGATACGGATACAGAAAAAAGGACATCAGTTTGCCGGATCCGCTACCGGGCACAGGAGCCTGAGGGGCCCAAAGACCCTTGTGCCACATAAGACACTGGCATTATAGAAAGTGCATGCTGGTCAATTTACACCTCTGGCTGGAGGGAAGGGGTTAGGTCAAGAATTTGGCATGAGGGAGGGGGGTGCGCTTTCAATGTTTGCATCAGGCAGCAGGAAGGCTATGTGCTCCCCTACCCCTTTCCAACAAGCACTGAGGGAAGGGGGCCCAAGCTGAACTCTTGCACCAGGGCCCATGAGCATTTAGCCACGCCCCTGAATACTAGTATTGCCAAAATGGAGTTAAGCTCCTCCCTGCCCATGAGCACACCGCATATACAGAGGCTTCCTGTATAGGAACCCCCGGCCAACAATCAGAGATCAGTCACCGACGGCGGCAGAAAATGTCATCTTTCCCCCGAGACAGTAAGCTCTATGGCGCCCTCTATGCACGAAGCAGGCAGTGACAGCGCCCCCAGCGCATAATAAAGTTTCCGGGCTGAGCCCCGCCCACTCCTCTCACGTGACCGTGATGTTAGCGGAACGCTGTAGTTACTGGTTACCATGTCGCTGTCGCCTCCTTCTACTGGAGGAGCCAATGGCCGTGCCCGGACAGAGAGGTGTGTGAGGGAGACAGGAGTCGTCCTCCTCCTCACACGGGCGTCACGTCCGGCCCTGTCACAGGACAGAACCAACAAGGACGAGCTGGGGAGTCTGGGACCCCAAATACAGGGCAGGACACCTGCACCCCAAGACGTGTAACCGGGGTGTGACAGCGCCACCTGCAGCCCGGGGGGACCCCAGTATTGAAAGGGGGAGAGAGGTCAGTGCTTACAGTTCTTTGCAGCCAGTCTATTAACCCGTACCCTTCCAGCAAATACTCCAGAGCTATTGACAGCCTGATAACTACGACCCCGACACTATTAACCCCTACCCTGCCGGCACTTATACACTAATACTAGTAACCCCTACCGTGCCGGCACTGATACCATAATACTAGCCTCTACCCTGCCAGCGCTGATACACTAACACTATTAACCCCTGATACCCTAACACTAGTAACCCCTACCCTGCCAGGACTGATACACTAACACTAGTAACCCCTAGCCTGCCAGCACTGATACACTAACCCTAGTAACCCCTGATACCCTAACACTAGTAACCCCTACCCTGCCAGCACTGATACACTAACACTATTAACCCCTTCCCTGCCAGCATTGATACACTAACACTAGTAACCCTACCCTGCCAGCACCGATACACTATTAACCCCTACCGTGCAGGCCCTGATACACTAACACTAGTAGCCCCTACCCTGTCAGCACTGATACACTAACACTAGTAACCCCTACCCCACCAGCACTGATAGCCTAACACTATTAACCCCTACTGTGCCGGCCCTGATACACTTACAATAGTAACCCCTACTCTGCCAGAACAGGTATGCTAAATGACCCTTACCCTGTCAGCACTGAAACACTAACATTATTAACCCCTACCCGGCCAGCATTGATACACTAACACTAGTAACCCTACCCTGCCAGCACCGATACACTATTAACCCCTACCGTGCAGGCCCTGATACACTAACACTAGTAGCCCCTACCCTGTCAGCACTGATACACTAACACTAGTAACCCCTACCCTGCCAGCACTGATACACTAACACTAGTAACCCCTACCCCACCAGCACTGATAGCCTAACACTATTAACCCCTACTGTGCCGGCCCTGATACACTTACACTAGTAACCCCTACTCTGCCAGAACAGGTATGCTAAATGACCCTTACCCTGTCAGCACTGAAACACTAACATTATTAACCCCTACCCGGCCAGCACTGATACACTAACACTTAGCTAGTACCATGCGACTGGTGACAGCATAACACTATTAACCCCTACTTTGCCAGTATACACTTATGCTATTAACCCCTACCCTGCCAGAACTGATATACTCACACTGTTAGCCTAACTATTAACCCCTACAATGCGGCCAGTGATAGCTTAATACTATTAACCCCTACCCTTCCAGCACTGATAGCCTAACACTATTAACCCCTACAATGTTGCCACTGATAGCTTAATTCTATTAACCCCTACTATTTCAGAGCTGATAGCCTAGCACTGTTAACCCCTACCATGCCAGCACTGAATTGCAGGTGATTAGATATTGGATTGTGGTGATAAAGCCCCTTGTTTTTGGCATGAAAAATGTGCATGCTTTATGAAGTAATACCAGCCCTGAACCTGCAGGGGTCAATGGAAACAAATCCGGGACCCCCTGCAGTATTCGGGTATTACGTAGAAGCCTAATACTGAATCCCATAGAACCCTTTTCGATTGCTCCAGGAATCTTCACCGGATACAAGCCTGACAGCTGAATACATTGTTACATCTTTATAATATTATAATATGACAGTAGTGGAGGTCTGACCTCTAAAAGCCACATGGGGCCCTCCATGGTCTGCGCAAGGAACCCCAACCCAGTCGCACACAAGTTCTTTACTAGCCCTGCGACCCCTTCGCTCTGGTGGTCAGTGAGATTTTACATACAGGTGAAACTCGGAAAATTAGAATATCGTGCAAAGTTCATGTATCTCAGTAATGCAACTTAAAAGGTGAAACTAACATAAGAGACTCATTACATGCAAAGCGAGATATTTCAAGCCTTTATTTGTTATAATGTGGATGATTATGGCTTACTTCTTATGAAACCCCAAAGTCACAATTTAGAGGTACCCTTTGCTCAGGGGGTATGGATTAATTAGCTGACTAGAGTGTGTCACTTTGAGCCTAGAATATTGAACCTTTTCACAATATATTAATTTTAAGCTGCATTAAAGCAATTCCTTTTAAGCTGCATTACTGAAATAAATGGACTTTGCACGATATTCAAATTTTTCGAGCTTCACCTGTAAGTGATATAACTTATACTGGGGTAATATTATACATAATGTGAGTTCAGTGCTTATCAGACCATAGGGTCCTCCATAAAGTGCCGTGCTCAGGAATAAGTTATCAGCCCTTCGGACCCTCCCAAGCCTGTGTACACAGTGTGACTGCTGGTCTAATCTTACATCCCCCAACCCTGCCCTCCTCACCACTAGGACCTGAAGGACAGGAAAAGCCTCTAAAACGGCGGCTTGTTTTCTAGGTGGGAGGAGGATGGGGAAAAACTGTAGGCAAAGCCTATTATGAGAGCGCCATATATCCGTATAACCACCAAAGGGGAGCTCAGGGAACCTGCAAGGAATTCTGCGCTAAAGCGGTTTTCTGGGATATTGATGGTCTATGCACATGATAGGCCTTCAATATCAGATTTTCAGAGGGTTCAGCACTACGGATGAGCGAACTTGTGTTTTCAAGTTCGGCATACGGGGTTCAGGTTCGGGTTATCTAAGGGCTACTTTCTCACTGACGTTTTGGTTATCCGTTTGTGAGATCCATCAGTTAAGTCTCCATTCCGCTTTGGTGTCCGTCTGATGAAAATGAGCCAAACGGATCCGTCCTGGCACACAATGTAAGTCTATGGGGACGGATCCGTTTTCACTGATACAATCTGGCACAATAGAAAACGGATCCATCCTCCATTGACTTTCAATGGTGTTCAAGACTGATCTGTCTTGGCTATGTTACAGATAATACAAACGGATCCGTTCTGAACGGATACAGACGGTTGTATTATCTGAACGGATACATCTGTGCAGATCCGCACCAAACGCGAGAGTGAAAGTAGCCTAAGAATTCCGTTATGGATTCCGCTACTACGGACCATAAGTTATGTTCTGTGGTGGCAGAATCCATGGCGGAATTCTTAAATAACCCGAACCTTGTACGCCGAACGTGAAAACACAAGTTCGCTCATCCCCATTCAGTACCCCTTCTGATCAGCTGTTCTGGAGTAGCTGGGGCCCAGTACTACACAGCGCCATCCATTGTGTAGTGGATGGAGCTGGTTACTGCAGCACTGATCCTATTGAAGTAAATGCTGCAGTAACCAGCTCTGATTCCTATTTCCAGCACCGTAGGTACTCCCAAATACCTTATCGACGGGGGTGCCGGACCCCTGCCATTCTGATATTGATGGCTGAACACTTCCTGCCTGTTTCTCCTATAGGCAGTAGCTGATTGTTGGTGGTCTGAGCACATCTAAGTCTGTACGACTGCAATGATGTGGAACCATTTTAATGTGCTATTAACTGTTGATGGATCAAACAATGATTAGTGGGGTTCGGGATCCTAAGACCCCCTCCAAAGCTGAAAATGGTTGGTTTTGACCCTATGAATGCTACTGCTCGCTCCATTGAGGCTAAACCAGCTCTTTCTCCCCAACGAGCGCTTCTGTCAATTGCTCAGACCTGTTTTGTGGAGCTTCCACTTTAGAGGACGCCGGTCTATGATGTCCCCTGCATTGTCTGAGGACGCGCCTCCGTTATGACCAGATGTGCATCCTCCAAACTGAAATCTGCTGTAGATGGTAGAAAACTCGCTCGCTAGAAGTTATGGATGAATCGCTATTAGCCTTCAGTAAGTCCTCTTTCACACGGGCGAGTTTTCCGCGCAGATGCAAAGCTTTAGGTGAACGCATTGCACCCGCACTGAATCCTGACTCATTCATTTCAATGGAGCTGTGTACATGAGCGATGTTTTTTACTTGTGCGTTGCATGAAAATCGCAGCATGTTCTATATTCTGCGTTTTTCACGCAATGCAGGCCCCATAGAAATGCGTGAAAATCGCGATATGATTTTCACGGATGGTTACTAAGGAGACGAGGGATGAGCGACCCAGGTCCCCATTTACCTTATTATTTTCCATTATAACATGGTTATAAAGGAAAATAATATCATTCTTTAATACAGAATGCTTAGTAGAAGGTCAATTGAGGGTTAAAAAATAATAAAAACATAACTCACCTCATCCACTTGATCGCGCAGCCAGAATCCTCTTCTTTCTTCTTCTTGAAGGACCTGCAAAAGGACCTTCGCTGATGTCATCGCGCTCACCACGTGGTTCTAGAAGAAATAATAAATGAACGGCACAACGTAGAGCCATCAGAATAGAGGCTCCAGAATAGTTATTACATGGGAAATGCATGGAGCTAATAAAACAGACATGTCAGGAGCGGTGAAAGGTCCTCTTTGAATCGAAAAGGAACAAACCGGATCCGGCATTATAGTATCATTGTCAATGGGTACTGAAAAAAACGGATCCAGCACCATTGACCTGCATTGATTTTCATGCCAGATCCAGTTTCTTCCGTTTCGCAGACTGGACATAAAACAGCAGATTGCTGCGGTTTTGTGTCTAGTCACAAAACGCAATAAAACGGAACTGATGCATCCTGATCAGTTTTGTCCCCATTTAATTCCCGTTTTGAGAGATCCTGTACCGGATCTCAAACCCAGAAAGCCCAAAACACTGATGTGAAAGTAGCCTTAAAAGAAGATGAATTTGCTGGGTCTGCTTGCCGCGCACCTTTCTCGGAAAAGTGGTGATGGCAGGGTTGAAATTGAATCACTTATTGATTAGTTGCTTCATTCTGGAGAAAAAATACTTTCAATTCATATGCAAATGAGCAAATAAGTGCACCCACTGTGCACCCTTGTTCCGCCTGCGTCCTCTACCAAGCCTTCGCTCTACTTGGTTCCAGGTTCCTCCATAGTCATCTCATCCGGCTCTGTCAATCAAAGAGAGGGAGGGGCAGGCGGAGCGAAGGTGCACAGAGTGGCTCGGGCCTGCCCTTGGTGCACTTAACTGCTCATTTGCATCTAGGATAAATGTATTTTTTCTTTAGAATGAAGCATGAATCGCTAAGTGTCATTCCATAAAGCAGAACTATCCCTGCAAGGCATTAAAGGGGTTGTCCGTGATTTATCTTCTTTTTTTAAATTCCGCCCCCCCCCCCCCAGCAGAACCTGTAAAGGGAACCATACTTACCTGCTCCCCGCCGCATGGTTCATGGCTGTCTTCACTTCTGGTTCCTGCATGTAAACAGGGTGAAAAGAAATCCATTTTTCATTAGGTCTCAAGTTGATTCATAAAAATCATTGACCCCTGGGTGAATGGGTGTCATTTACACAGCAGGCGGGCCAGATTCCTGTTGTATTTGTCTGGAGTCAGTATTGGGAGTGGTATTTACAGAATACAGACGTGTCACCCTGGTTGACTTTTATAATATCAGCTGTATGTCCTGGAAGCCATCAAGGGTATCCTGTCTTATAAGGTTCCGGGCCCTAAGGCCTTAAAGGGGATGTCCATTTTGAAAAATCTTGTTATGTTCGGCAGGCAGCCCAGAAACTATAATAATAGGTGGGGTGAGATGACGGGTGCTGGTAAAGCAGGGCAAACCCTTTCTAGATGATTATAGCTTAAGAATTGAAGCATTTAATGACAACCATTGGGTCTCCATGTAGCATCCTCCTGGCTGAGAGCCGATATAGCAGCAGGGTACTTATGGGGTCCTCCGACAGCAGACACTCCCTATATACCAGCCTGGTATAAAAGTGAGGGGTCCAGACACCTCCACTGACCTCAGCCAACGACTAAATATAAGTTCTTAAAGGGGTATTCTGCCCAGAAACATATAGCTTATCAGTGGATGTCCGACTGCTAGAACGTCTGCAATCTCTAGAAGGGGGGCTCTGGTTATCTTCTTTCCCCCAGCATCAGCTGTTGGAGTAGAGTTGGCACCCCCATACACATTAGATGATCTTCAGGTCCAGAAGAAATCAATAGGTTCGGACGGCGTTCGTGTTTGTGTGCTCCTTTACTAGTGACTTTTTTTTGGGGGAGGAGGAGGAGGAAAAAAGTTTTTTTTCCTTTCCAGTTGGACCCTCGTATTCATATTCACCAATAGGAAGAGTACTTAAAGGGATTCTCCAGCCTATTTATAAAATAATGATCTGTTTAAAGGGGTTGTCTGATCTTAGACACCGGTGGCATATCGCTAGGAGATGCAACCAATGTCAGAGGTGGGACCTGCACCTATCACCATAACAGGGACCATAACAGAGACCATAACCTCCCCCCCCTGAAAGTGAGCAGAGAGTAGCCGTGGATGTGCAGCCACCGTCCATTCATTTCTATGGGACTGACAAAAATAGCCAAGCTCTGGTTCGGCTGGCTCCAGCAGTCCCATAGAAGTGAATGGAGCGTTGGCACACTTGTGTGGTGCGCCCTCTATTCATATCTATGCTCGGCTACTTTCTCAACCCCTGGTAGAAATGAATGGAGAGCACGCTGCACATGCGTAATGAGCCCTCCTTCACTTTCGGGGACCCGTTCCAGAGATAGGTACAGGTCAATCAGATATTGGGGACATATCCTAATGATATGCCACCAATGTCTAAGATGAGACAACTGCTCCCCGTTCCCACTGCGTTCACACAGTCTGCGGTCTCTTCCACCCCCATCCGACCGGATGTGCACTTCTCTTTTACCATTCAACTTTATAGTATTAAATGCAACTGAACAGGAAAAGAAGCGCACACATCCGGTCAGTGCCCAGGCCGAGGAGCCCGCAGCCTGAGGGCAGCATCAGCACAATGACGGACTAGTAAGTATTAGGCCCCCTGCACACGAACGTGTGCTTCCCGTTGCCGTATTGCGGACCGCATTCTCGTGTCCGCAGTACACGGGTGCCGTTCCGTGGGCATTCCGCATCACAGATCACTTGAATCGGTCCGCAAATCCGGAGATGCGGAATGGTGCGGAACAGAACCCTACGGAAGCACTACGGAGTGTTTCCGTGGGGTTTCGTCCTGTACTTCCGTTCCGTAAAAAGATAGGATATGTTCTATCTTTTTGCGGAACGTCCGGATTGCGGACGCATTAAAGTGAATGGGTCCGCGATCCGCTGCGGTTGCCCCACGGACTGTGTTCGTGCATTGCGGCCCGCAGCACGACCAGAGGGTGCACGCGTTCGTGTGCAGGGGACTTTACCCTAACAATCTTCCTTCCACAGGGCATTTTATAAATAGGCCAGAGATCTCCTTTAAGTAAAAAGAAAACCCCTAAACTGGTGCGCCCCCGAGACTACATGTGACAGGGTAACGTCAAGGACAGACTTATGTCTTAAAAAATTCACTGTGCCATCTTTATTTCCAACATTCTGCACAAATTAATTTCTTAATATATCTTTCTAGCGGACTAGGCTCCTTTATACTGATACAGAGCTACGGCTCCCCTGCATGGACACAGAGCGTCATGATAGAATTCTGTCTTCCTGCAGCCACCACTAGGGGGAGCTTGTTACACCCCTGGTGTATAAATGCATGCAGTCATTTCTCCTATAGATACTGTCCTGCAGAATGTTATCACTTAAAGGGAAACTGTCAGGCTTCCCTAACCTAACCACAGACGCAGAAGTTTCCCGGTCCCCCCAGCTGTCAGGGCGTGCTGGGAGTTGTAGTTTCACAACAGCTAAATAGTTACAGGTGGAGACCATGTTAATAAATGGCCAGTTTGTCATATGCTCACCATATGGAGGCCATTTCTTATTACACAGGTCGGTCATAGTCCGGTCGTATGCAGGTCCCTGAGAGATTTTCCATCATGAATCCTTCCTGTCACATGTCGTGGTGTTGGCAGTGCCCGGCCTCATGCAGAGTTTCCACAGGCAGCTGATAGAAACATTCTGCACAGTGCGTCAGGCAGGAGATATTCCCGTTGTTGCTCCCTTCCTATTTAAGGTGTCCCATAGCGTTGCCCTTATACAGATGAGGCCGCATTTTATGAGCCCCATCCGAGGGCCCGACTCCTTCATTAGTATATGCACACAGAATTTGAAGGATCCGGGTGCAGATGCCCTTATTCGCTTCTTTTCATTGGGCCTTCATGTAGCTACCCCGTGATACAACTTACGTCCTCAGAGAATAGAACTATTTTGGAAAAATAAGAATTTTTGAGTCAAAATCCAGTAAACTTTTATAATGAAAGATATATATATATATATATATATATTTTTTTTTTGTATGAATAAAGCTTAAAGGGGTACTCCCAGATATTTCAAGTTATCCCATATCCACCCCATAGAGGATAAGGTTGAGATTGGTGGAGGTCTGAACACTGGGACCCCCACTGATCACTAGAATGGGGGCGCAAAAATAAACGGAACATCGGGTTGAGCCTGGGCGCTGTCGCTCCATTCATCTCTAGGGGACTGCCTGCAAGCGCTCCACTACTTCCAGCCCCCCTATGGAGATGGAAGATCACCAGATTAATGGGTGGCCATATTGGTTGGGCTCCCACCGATCTAATACTCATCCCCATTCTTTAGATAGGGGCCAACTTGAAATGGCTGGAATACCCCTAAAGCCTAGGGGGGTAAATTGTGATACCAGGAGTCAAGAAAGAATCTGTGTGATGGTGCGCCCCCCTCAGGCCACGCAGAGTGAATACGTTTTGCCTCTTTTTAATCATTGTATAATGAGAAGTTATTTAGCTTTCTATTATACTTTGTTTCTCGCCATTTTCTACGCTCCTGCTTGCTGTCACTGAACGGGAAGATTCTTGTTTATATTGGTGCAATATCTGTCCTAATACTTCTCACAGCTGAGAGTTTAGTACAGTTGTACCCAGTCTAGACAGTCCACTGTGATCTAAATAGAAATGATAAACTGACACATTGTAGCAAACAATGAGGACAGGAGACAGCTTTTTTCTGCTAATGTATTTTAGAGCATTTTGTAGCAAATAATCAACCGTTTTTTTTATACCCATTTTCAACCAAAAGATGTAAACATAAAAGTCCCAGCAATCGGAGATCTTGCAACTGATGAAAAAAACATAAAAACTAAGGGTGCTTTCACACTAGCGTTATACTTTTCCGGCATTGAGTCCTGTCACAGGGGCTAAATACCGGAAAAGAACTGATAAGTTTTATCCCCATCCGTTCAGGATGCATCAGGATGTCTTCAGTTCAGTCATTTTGCCTTTTCAGTACGGAGATAATACCGCTGCATGCTGCGTTTTTATCTCCGGCCAACATTCCAGAACACTTGCCGGAATGCCGCATTTTTTCCCAATAAAATGCATTAATGCCGGATCAGGCCCTGAGTATTCCGGCAAAACGGATCTGGCATTGCGGTCTGCGCATGCTCAGACCGCAAAAATGGATCCGGCATTTCATTGCATTTGTCAGGCGGATCAGGATCCTGATCCGTCTGACAAATGCCATCAGTTTGCATACGTTTTGACGGATCCGACTGCCTGCCGGATTCTCTTGCCGCAAGTGTGAAAGTACCCTAAGGCCTCATGCACACGACCGTGCCGTTTTTTTGCGGTCCGCAAAAAACGGAAGGCGCCCGTGTTGCCTTCCGCAAAACGGCGGCTCGGATGCAGACCCAAACAACGGTCGTGTCCAAACAACGGTCGTGTCGAGGCCTAAGAGGGAGATTTATCAGATTCCTCCTTTAATTTTTCAGAACTCTTTTGGAAACTGAAAGATGGAGTCTGATTGGTTGCTATGGGCAACTAAGCCAGTTCTACTTTACACCAGTTTTGATAAATCTCCCCCTAAATATATTAGAAAGAGGGAACCACCTCTATAGCAGCCATGTGCCCTAGTAAGACATAGGGGCACTGCTGATTGTTGGCTACAGTCGGACAATCCTCTGTGAGGTAAATTCTAACTGCACTGATACATAGAAACAAACTATCAGGAGAGATCTGTGCAGCTCAGCTGTTCACCTCACAGAGGATTGTCTAGACCGGATGCAATTTTCACAAACCCTCAGCTGTGAGAAGTGCTAGGTTTATACAACTCTCAGCTTCTGGGTGGAAACAAGAATGTTTCCATTAACTGACTGCAATCAAAAATCTTGGAAGAGGCGAGGAGTTGACCCACCGCAGACATACACTTCCTCTAGTCAGAAAAGTAGATTTTTCAGGAGCGTCCATGAACAAAACTTTATTGTTCAGATTAGGTTTTAACGTTGTGGTGGCGATGTCAGGAACAAACTGCATGCGGCCTTAATGAGGGATTAATTCTATGGCTTCAGAAAACCTGCCATGAAGCAGTCCTTTATTCCCCTCCGCTGTGGCTCCTCCTGAGGTAAGAAGTGAGGTAAGCTCTGCAGAACCCTCAGCAGGGTCATGTGAGGTCACCGTGCTGCGCATGATGCAGCCTGTGGCCGCGCTCCTCCCTCCATAGCAGGTCATAGTTTTGGTTTTGGGAGCTGAAAAGAGAAGCAGAATTATATGTGACGTGGCCTCTTACTAAGCAACCAGTGCAGTCCCTGAGGCTGCCAGTATGCAGTCCCGTGGTAGTCCAACGATGTAGCAGAGGCGGTAGACTACAGGGGATTGGGATGATAGGGCTGCTGTGACTAGTGTATGTATGTGGGGTGTCTGCTGTGACTACTGGGGAAGTTGGCATGATAGGGCTGCTGTGACTAGTGAATGTATGTGTGGTGTCTGCTGTGACTACTAGGGAAGTTGGCATGATAGGGCTGCTGTGACTGGTGTACGTATGTGGGGTGTCTGCTGTGACTACTAGGGAAGTTGGCATGATAGGGCTCCTGTGACTGGTGTACGTATGTGGGGTGTCTGCTGTGACTACTGGGGAAGTTGGCATGATAGGGCTGCTGTGACTAGTGTACGTATGTGGGGAGTCTGCTGTGACTACTGGGGAAGTTGGCATGATAGGGCTGCTGTGACTAGTGAATGTATGTGTGGTGTCTGCTGTGACTACTAGGGAAGTTGGCATGATAGGGCTGCTGTGACTGGTGTACATATGTGGGGTGTCTGCTGTGACTACTGGGGAAGTTGGCATGATAAGGCTCCTGTGACTAGTGTACGTATGTGGGGTGACTACTGGGGAAGTTGGCATGATAGGGCTGCTGTGACTAGTGTATGTATGTGGGGTGTCTGCTGTGACTACTAGGGAAGTTGGCATGATAGGGCTGCTGTGACTAGTGTATGTATGTGGGGTGTCTGCTGTGACTACTGGGGAAGTTGGCATGATAGGGCTGCTGTGACTAGTGTATGTATGTGGGGTGTCTGCTGTGACTACTAGGGAAGTTGGCATGATAGGGCTGCTGTGACTAGTGTACGTATGTGGGGTGTCTGCTGTGACTATTAGGGAAGTTGGCATGATAGGGCTGCTGTGACTAGTGTATGTATGTGGGGTGTCTGCTGTGACTACTAGGGAAGTTGGCATGATAGGGCTGCTGTGACTGGTGTATGTATGTGGGGTGTCTGCTGTGACTACTGGGGAAGTTGGCATGATAGGGCTCCTGTAACTAGTGTATGTATGTGGGGTGTCTGCTGTGACTACTGGGGAAGTTGGCATGATAGGGCTCCTGTGACTAGTGTACGTATGTGGGGAGTCTGCTGTGACTACTGGGGAAGTTGGCATGATAGGGCTGCTGTGACTAGTGTATGTATGTGGGGTGTCTGCTGTGACTACTAGGGAAGTTGGCATGATAAGGCTCCTGTGACTAGTGTATGTATGTGGGGTGTCTGCTGTGACTACTGGGGAAGTTGGCATGATAGGGCTCCTGTAACTAGTGTATGTATGTGGGGTGTCTGCTGTGACTACTAGGGAAGTTGGCATGATAGGGCTCCTGTGACTAGTGTATGCATGTGGGGTGTCTGCTGTGACTACTAGGGAAGTTGGAATGATAGGGCTCCTGTGACTAGTGTATGTATGTGGGGTGTCTGCTGTGACTACTAGGGAAGTTGGCATGATAAGGCTCCTGTGACTAGTGTATGTATGTGGGGTGTCTGCTGTGACTACTGGGGAAGTTGGCATGATAGGGCTCCTGTAACTAGTGTATGTATGTGGGGTGTCTGCTGTGACTACTAGGGAAGTTGGCATGATAGGGCTCCTGTGACTAGTGTATGCATGTGGGGTGTCTGCTGTGACTACTAGGGAAGTTGGAATGATAGGGCTCCTGTGACTAGTGTATGTATGTGGGGTGTCTGCTGTGACTACTAGGGAAGTTGGCATGATAAGGCTCCTGTGACTAGTGTATGTATGTGGGGTGAGTCTGCTGGGTATAGAGTCTGCTGTTACTACTGGGGAAGTTGGGATGATAGGGCTGCAATGACGAGTGTATGTCTGGTGTCTGCTGTGACTACTGGGGAGGTAAGTGAGGTGGTTGTGACTACTGAGTGAAATACATATGTCCAGTCAGTTCTAGGTTATGGAAACCTAAGTCTCTCCAGCTGTTACAAAACGACAACTTCCAGCATCCTGAGACTGCCTACAGCTACAGCAGGGCATAGTGGGAATTGTAGTTTTACAACAGCTGGAGAGCCGCAGGTTGGCCAGCCCTGCATTAGGCCTCATGCACACGACCGTTGTGTGTTTTGCTGTCCGCAAATTGCGGATCCGCAAAACACGGATGGCGTCCGTGTGCGTTCTGCAGTTTGCGAAACGGCACGGATAACCATTAATATATCTGCCTATTCTTGTCCACAAAATGGACAAGAATAGGACAGGTTATATATTTTTTGTGGATCACGGAACGGAGCAACGGATGCGGACAGCACATTGAAATGAATGGGTCCGCATCCAAGCTGCAAAAACTGCGGCTCGGATGCGGACCAAAACAACGGTTGTGTGCATGAGGCCTTAGGCTGTCTGAACGTAGACACCAAATAATCCCTCATTATTTTATATTTTCCCATCAAGGCAACAGGCTTGTGATATTAGGGGAAAGAGCCACTTCCTAGCCTCCTGAGCTGATCCATTGTAACAAATCATGAATATGCCCTGAGGAACAAACTGGGTATAGAGCCAGGACAGTTACATATCTCCAGAGGACGGGCACCATGTAACCTGCAAACAATCACAAGCTTGATGGGCTAGAAATGAATGAATTAGATCATCAGATAGGCACAGAGGAGATTTTAGGGTTCACAGTTTTTATTTTCACCCCCATTATTGGGGATGCTTGGGAGGACCCTATACTTGGCCAGCATTACCTAATGTGTGTCGCCTGCTTTAGTCTTCATCTTGAGGTTTAGGACATTCTGGGTTAACAGGTCGTTCTGTGCCGGAAGTTGTCTAGGATAAGAGAAACCTGTCTGCTTTCTTAAAAAAAAAACTAAATAAAAAAACAGCACGACACGTGTCTTACCGTGTGTGGTAGTGCAGCTCAGCCCTATTTACTTCAGTAAAGCTAAGCTGCAGCTGCCCTACTAGATACAACCTGTGGACAAGTGTGATGTCATCTTTGGCCATGTCATGAACAATCCTTTTAAAGGATAACGGTCATATATTTTTTTATTGGCTAGTTTATTAGAGCTAGGCATGTATACCTGAGTTAGTCTGTCAATGATTGTCAAAAGATCTGTAATTACCTTATAATAACAGCTTTCATGAATGTCTCCTGTCCCTTCCCACTGCTCCCTTAAAAGACAGTTGCTATGGCTTGTCTGTCTCTGGCTAAGAAGACGGAGGGGCAGTCCTTCACGCTGCATGCCTGCATTAGGCTTCAGAGTGAGGAGGCGTGTCTCTCAGTAATCCAATCTGATTGGCTGGCAGGGAGCTGCTGGCTACAGCAAGCGTGTATGGAAAGTGAGGGAAAGCAGTTTTGGCCTCAGAGAACTGGCAGAGGAGCCATCTTGAGAAGGTCCTCATATTGTAAATGTTTAAACAGCCGTAACTTAGGGAAAAACTCAAGGAAAACAGTGGAATGTGAAGAAACTAAAGATTTCTTTATGCATAATGCTGCAGTGGTAGTAACATATGCTGAAATAGATTTTCTGATGAAAACATGAGTTACCCTTTAAGAGACTACCGAGGAGATTCATCAAAATTAGACAAAAGGAAAACTGAGGAGTCGCCAATAGCAACCAGTCAGATTCCAGTTCTCCTTGTTTTAAAGCCGTTTAGAAAAATAAAGGGTATCTGTCACCCCCTAGGCAGTATTACGTGCAGCACTACAAGATTAGTGCTGCATTCCCCAAGTCTGGATCGCTCATGCTTCCCCACTGTGCACCTGAAAATGTCGCTAAAATACGTTGATCAGCAGCTCGTGCTCAGGAGGTCCTCTCCATTATGTGTGCGTGGCTCAGAAGTCCTGTTAAAGGGGTTATCCAGTTTTTTTAAACTGATGATCGGCAGGGGACCGACATCCAGGACCCCTGCCGATCAGCTGTTTGAAAAGGCAGCGGCGCTGGCAGTAGCGCCGCGGCCTTCTCGCTGTTTACCGCAGGCCCAGTGACGTCACGACTAGTATCAATGGCCTGGGGAGGGCTAAGCTCTGTTCTCTTGAATGGAGCTTAGCTCCTCCCAGGCCAGTTGATACTAGTAGTGACGTCACTGGGCCTATGGTAAACAGCGAGAAGGCGGCAGCACTACTTCCAGCGCCACTGCCTTATCAAACAGCTGATCAGCGGGGGTCCCGGGCGTCGGACCCCTGCCGATCAGATGCAAATGATCTATCCAGAGGATCAGTTTTAAAAAAACTGCATAACCCATTTAAAGCAGCTCCTTGCGGCGCACAGTGAGGGATCCAGGGGATGAGCATAAGAATTAGGGATCCAGAGCAAGCAGTGACTGTTCATGTAGTACTGGACTTAAAGAGGGTGTCTTAGGAATTTTTTTTTTTTAAACCATGACCTGTTTAAAAATACTAAATACCTTTCTAATTGCATGTAATTAAATATTTAGTATAACCCGTGAGCTATTCAATAAAATCTATCTGTATAGCGCCACCTACTGTTTTTTCTTTTCTTTACCTTTCTGTCCACCTCACTGAGGTGGTCGCACATTCTCTGTTCTATCCGTCAACCGCCACTAGCCTTATGTTCTGTTAGACACTGTGACGGTTACAGGACAAGCCCCCGGAGCTGATAGCTTGAATTAATATAGCACGGTAATTGGAGCAATGAATGAGGAGATCTCTGGATCCATGTGAGGTACAGGGCTGGTTCTAGCTTTGCTAGAAAGAGGTTGTCATGTACTATATGGTGTCTGTTTTAAGTGGGAGTAGGGGAGGTGACGGATTCCCTTTAAAGCATTAACCTGATTGGTTGTTGAGGGTAACTCCTCCACAGCTCCTCCTAGTTGGAAATCGTGGATTATGTTTTCAGCTTTTGGGTGGACTTTGCTGTCAAATGGTAGATTTAAAGGGGGGTCCCAATAAGAGATGTCTGTGACGTGCCCATAACTGGATTCCATTACTTCCATTCATTTCACAGAGTGACACCAAATGGAAAAGGGTAACCCCCTCATTCTTAAAAATGTCAGGGAGTGATACCAAGCCTTCATCCAAAGAGCACTGATCGTAAACCCCTGCAGTACTTTCCATGACTCTTCTGGATCAGGTGATCTTTGAATGCACAGGGTGTGTCTTATTCAGATCACTACATGTCACCTCTAGCTCATTCACCAGGCCAGACAGGGCGTGATCGCACCACTTTCTCACCCCTTCGCTGCTGAAAATTTCAGCAATAGGGTAAGGCCTCATGCACACGACCGTATGTATTTTGCGGTCATCAAAAAACGGATCCGCCAAAAATATGGATGACGTCTGTGTGCATTCTGTATTTTGCGGAACGGAACAACTGGCCCCTAATAGAACAGACCCATCCTTGTCAGCAATGCGGACAATAATAGGACATGTTCTATTTTTTTGCGGAACGGAAATACGGAAACGGAATGCACACGGAGTAACTTCCTTTTTTGTTTTCGGGACCCATTGAAATGAATGGTTCCGTATACGGTCCGCAAAAAAAACCTGAACGGACACGGACAGAAAATATGTTTGTTTGCGTGAGGCCTAAAGGTTTTGGCAACAGATTAAGGCTTTCTGCACACGAACGTGTGCGCCCCGTTGCCATATTACGGACCGCATTTGCGGATCCGCAATACACAGGTGCCGTTCCGTGGGCATTCCGCATCACAGATGCGGACCCATTCACTTCAATGGGTCCGCAAATCCAGAGATGCGGTATGGTGCGTAACAGAAGAACGGCACCCTATGGAAGCACTACGGAGTGCTTCCGTGGGGTTACGGCCCGTACTCCCGTTCCGCAAAAAGATAGGGTATGTTCTATCTTTTTTCGGAACGGCCGGATCGCGGACCTATTAAAGTGAATGGGTCTGTGATCCGCTGCTGCTGCCCCGTGGATGGTGTTTGTGCATTGCGGCCCACAGCACGACAACGGGGCGCACAGGTAGAATTTTTTTTAAAAACAGCATCGCACATAGCCCAAGGACAACATTTTTGGAAAGAGACCGGAATTATTTTGGAACCTCCTACATCTCCCATCTCATCTGGGAGGAGTTGGGGGTAGGGCTGAAACGATTATTCGAATAACTCGATTAAATCCCTGTTTCCCTGCATCGAGGAATCGTTTACATCACGTGATCACGGAGCGGGAGTGAAATTAAGCGTCTCACTCACCGCTTCCGTGTCCTCCGGAGGCCAGAGAGGCAGGACTGAGCCGGCCGGCACAGCGGAGGGAGGAGGAGGGAGGAGGAGGGAGGAGGAGGGAGGAGGAGGGAGTCTCTCCCTCCCCACTGTGCGCGGCTGCCGCTGAAGACCAATGAGGACAGAGTAGGAGGAGGAGGGGAGGGACTGTGGCCACTGCGCCACCAATGAATGTGCCGGCCATATCCCACAGGGTCCCCCTCCTCCCCCCCCATCATTGGTGGCAGTGTCAGTTCCGATCGGAGCCCCAGCAGTGTAATGCTGGGGCTCCGATCGGTTACCATGGCAGCCAGGTAGCTACTGAAGTCCTGGCTGCCATGGTATGTTAGTGAGCAGAGAGCAGCGCATTATACTCACGTGCGCTGTGGCCGCCGGTCTCCTTCTTCTGTCTGTGCGGCGGATTGCTAATGCTTACAGCATTAGCAATGCGCCGCACAGACCTATGAGAAGGAGCGACCGCCGGCCACAGCGCACGTGAGTATAATGCGCTGCTCTCTGCTCACTAACATACCATGGCAGCCAGGACTTCAGTAGCTTGACTCCTGGCTGCCATGGTAACCGATCGGAGCCCCAGCATTACACTGCTGGGGCTCCGATCGGAACTGACACTGCCACCAATGATGGGGGGGAGGAGGGGGACCCTGTGGCCACTGCCACCAATGATTAATACTGGGGAGGGAGGGGGGGGGGGGTTGCGTTACCAGAGGGGGCAGGCAGATCAGAGGCTGGGGGGAGGGGGGGGGGCAGATCAGAGGCTGGGGGGAGGGTGGGGAGGCAGATCAGAGGCTGGGGGGAGGGTGGGAGGCGGGAGGCAGCTCAGAGGCTGGGGGGGCAGATCAGAGGCTGGGGGGGAGGCAGATCAGAGGCTGGGGGGGCAGATCAGAGGCTGGGGGGAGGCAGATGGAGAGAGAGTGGTTAATGGAGGCTGCGAGCACCACCTTGGCATGTATAAAGTTATTGGTTTAGAGAGGGGTTAATGAAGGCACCTCCAAGGTGCTTTCATTAACCTCTTCAAACCAATAACTTTATACATGCCTAATGCCAAGGTGCTTCCATTAACCCCTCCAAACCCAATGGGCATGTATAAAGTTATTGGTTTGGAGGGGTTAATGGAAGCACCTTGGCATTAGGCATGTATAAAGTTATTAACCCCTTCAAACCAATAACTTTATACATACCTAATTACGTACGTTATTTTAAGTAGCTTTTTCTTATTAGATTACTCGATGAATCGAGAAATATAATCGATAGAATACTCTATTACAAAAATATTTGTTTACTGCAGCCCTAGTTGGGGGGGTTTGGAGTATTGGCCAGCTTATGCCGAATTACCATACAGAGCCATGCATCAACTGTTGGCCACAATGGTAAAAAATCATATGCCGCAATCCATCTGTTATAGTTTTTTCATGGCGTCCCTAGGAAAGAGCTCTTGTGGCCTCAGCCGTGTCAGTGGGGGCGATGGCCATTTTTGGCTCTGGGATCTTTGAGTGTGGAATGTGTTCACTTCCCAGGATGTGTACAGGGCCTTAGGCCTCTTGCACACAAACGTGTGCCTGTGGCCGTATTGTGGCCCGCATATGGCGGGTCCGCAATACAACGGCACCGGCCCGTGTGCACTCCGCATCATGGATGCGGACCCATTCACTTGAATGGGTCCGCAGTCATGGAGATGCGGAACGGAAACATGGATCGTAACCCGACGGAAGCACTACGGAGTGCTTCCGTGGTGTTTCTGTCCGTGCCTCCGCACCGCAAAAAATAGAACTTTTGTGTGGTGTGGACGGATCATGGACTCATTCAAGTTGAATGGGTCTTGATCCGTTCTGGCCGCCGCACAGATGTTGTCCATGTATTGGGGACCACAAATTGCGGTCCCCAATGCATGGAACGGATGCACAACAGCCGTGTGAAATAGGCCTTACTGAGTGAAAGGGAACTTATCTTCAGGACAGGATTACATTAGATAAGGGTACCTTTCTATAGCCCTATAAAAGCTGACCTACTTGGCACAGCTTTACAACTAAATGACCCTCAAATTACATAGCAAAGGTGAAAGATGTCGGCTCTGTATTCTTCAGGACTCTGTCTGATTTTGATGAGTCACAGTTGCAGGATGTATATCATGTGACCTGTCAGCATTGTGCTGATTGGCTAAGCAGTCTCACTGAGGGGAGGGGCTGATGCAAGCAGCTATTTTCTAGGCTTCTGATATTATTCTAATATTATTTTGGTGAAAGGTATGTCTTCTGGTTGAACTTCATGGACTTTGTCTTTTTTCAACTGTATTAACTATGTTAACTATGTGTCCCCCGAATGGCCTGACCCTCATGGCTAAGGGCTTTAACCTTATCACCAGGTTCAAACTTAATAAGAAGTCTTGTATACTGGACAGTTTGTCTATGTCCACTTACCGTACCATAAGTAGATATTGGCATCAGGTCAGACGACCTTCCCTGTAATTCCTTATGTGATGCCTGTCCTTCTGTCGTGATTGGGCTCCTCATCAGGTCACCATTTACATGATGTGACAGTGACCATAAGGGTGTTGGGTGCTGACATTTTTGGAATGTGTGAATCCTATTATTTCACACTGGCTTGGTATGGAGGGGAGGTGCCATATAGGCAGCTGCCATGGGGCTCATGGTGAAGAGGGGGACATCTTAGGCTAGCTATATCCATATTTCACAAAGATTGAGAAGAAACATCCAGGGTGGCATACTGGTCGTGTCTCTGCCAAGTGTTGAGTGGACATAGACCAACACTTGGCCATTTTGGGGAACAAGGCCAGCAACTAATTTAAAAATGATGCCCAATGTATATGTCAGGGGCATTGCTACCAGGTGAGGAGGCAAGGTAGCTATTATGGGGCCCACCACCCAAATGGACCTTCCTGGTTGGTTTGAGGTGCAGTCAGTAACCTTTGTGGATATTAGAAGAAGGAATGGAAAATTGCAGATCACTAGAAACAAGGAGAGCATTCAGGTCCTGGATAGTGATGGTGGTCACGGTAGTGGGGCCCATTCCAAACCTTGCTATGGGGCTCTGTGTTTCCTTGTTGTGTCCCCGGTCTCTGTCTTCCTCTTTGGGGTTAGGGTTTGCTCTTTCAGTCCATTCTTACACAGCTTGTGTGCTTATCAGTGAGTTAAACATTCATAATAAAATGTCATAGAGTTTGCCAATGGACCTTAGGACCTGGCACCACAGTGACACTAGTCCTCTCCTGCCTCAGGTTCATTATTCTCAGCACAAAAACATAAAAAAAACACAGAGCAAATACATTCCGGTACCTGGAGGGTAATAACCCCTCCTGACAGGTTTAGTCAGGAAACACAGACGCCACAATAAAAATGGTGTGCTTAAAGGAGTTGTCCACTTTTGAAAACCCATTCTCTTATGCTGTAATATTGAAATCTGAATGAAAAGGGTTGTCCAGCAGCTCCTTTAAATGGTCTAAGATAAAAGTATCAATACTCGCCCCTTTTCGTCCCTGTTTCTTCCAGTGCTGAGCTCTGCTCCTCCTGCTGGCGATTTTCTTCGTGGCTGCAGCGGCAACGGTCCGTGATTCGGGTGATTGTTTTTATTTCAGACCTTTTGCAGGGGCTGCCTGAGTTTTTATTTAACCTGGAGGACCTGTCCTAGCTTAGTGTGTGTGTGTTAACAGCAGCACAGCATTTGCCACCATCTGTCAAAAGATACTAATATGCCTTAAGACTGTGATCAGCATGTGATGCCCATAACCCAAACTTACTAAAGACTGGTCTATTCAACTCATTCTTTATTGAGCTCCCCCTAGTGGTGGCTGCAGGCAGAGTAAATTTTAACAGCCACAACTATGGCTGTAAGGCAAATGAGGGGGTGACCAAGTAATACCATGCGGAATCTTATGGTGAATGTTGTCTGACAGAGAGAAGGTCAGTAATGGGGTTTATGGAAGTGTATTGTCGACTCTAGGGCAACCTATTTAACCCGTTTTTCTGTTTTTGCATTTTTTTTCTTTTCACTCCCTGTAGTGCCTTCCCACAACCATAACTCATTTATTTTCTCATTCACATAGCTGTATGAGGGCTTCTTTTTTTGCAGGACAAGTTTTACTTTCTAATGTAACCATTTAAAAGGATTTTGGAGATTTTACTACTGATAAACCGCAGAGTCAGGGTAATAAATATTAAGAATTTTTTGCTGTGTTACAGGAAATGATGGATAAAAATGGTTAATCTGCACAAAAAAATGACATTTGGAAATTTCACTTCCATTTTGCTTTAAAGGGGTTTTCTGAGATTTTTACACTGATTAGCTGTTTCAGAAGGCACCAGCTCTCCTGTGAGTGAAGCAGTCTTCTCCGTGCTTACCAAGCACAGCGCCGTACATTATATAGCGGCTGTGCTTGGTATTGCGCTCAGGACCATTCATTTCTATGGGGCTGAGCTGCTCCTTGGCCACATGACAGACAAACGTGTCATCGTTGGCCTAGGCTAGCTGCTAGTAGACCATGGCGCTCACAGGAGCGCTATCACCTTCTCAAACAGCTGATCGGCAGGGGTCCTGGGTGTCGGAGCCCACCGATTAGATATTGATGACCTATCCAGAGGAGGGGGAAAAAAACGAAAATTGGAACAAAAATGAAATTCAGCCATAGTTTTATTTATTTTATTTTTACAGTGTACCCTTTATGGTAAAACTGACCTGTTCCTTCATTCTATGGATCAGTTTATCTTGTTTTTTAATACTTAAATTTTTCCAAAGTTTTTATTTTTATTATTTTCTTTGCATCGCCAAATTCTGACCCCCATAACATTTTATTATTACGTCTACAGAGCAGTGTGAGAGCTCTTTTTTTTTTTTTTTGCAGGGCAATCTGTAGTTGTTATTAAAGGGGTATTCCCATCACTAGGATATGCCCCCATTGCCTGATAGGTGTGGGTCCCACTGCTGGGACCAGGGCTTTTTTCTTATTAAAAACATTTTTTACACATATTTTAAGTCCCCTTATGGAACTTTAACAAGCTATTGTTCCATAGACTGCAATGAAGTACCAGCCTATGGGAGTTGCACTATCTTCCTATTGAGCCCTGCAGCTGGCGGGCCTCCATACGAACCACTGCTTTTGATACCTTCAGATCCTTCAGAGGGACCAAGGCTGACACGAGGATGAACCATTTGGGCTCTGAGAGCGCAGTGCTCCCAGCAAAAGTACTGTAATTTCTCCAAGACCTGGAAAATTTGGTAATTGATCATTTTGTGCTCCCATGGAAAAGGGAATTGCTCCTTGTTCCTGTTCATTTGTTTATTAGATGGGGACAATTCTTCCTAACTCATCCATGGCTTTGGGTGGTGAGAGGGGTGAGATTACCCTGTCCCCTGGCAATGATATGAGGGGAACATTCACAGGGTTCATACATCATTCTGGGCTCCATGGATGTCGTTTTATCAGGAGACCCTGCTCTGGGTTTGATGGTAAATTACCAGTATCTGCTGGGAACAAATAGGACACAGATTACGTTAAAGTCTTCACAAGAAGCTGTGTCAGCATCTCGCCGATTATGAGCGGATTAGAGGACGTTAACTGTTATGCTCGCTGGGATAAACACAGAGGAAAGTGGCGCAGAGGCCTCCAGCGTAGAGCTGCGGACTACAGCGCGTATACGGTACTACCATATCCGTTGTACATCTAGGAGTCGTCCTCTTAAAGGGCTTCTGTCACCCCACTAAAGTGTTTTTTTTTTTTGGGCTAGTGAAATTAGTTATATTGCGATATATGACAATATAATTGTGTTACTTACTTTGATCCAGCAGTTTCTGCAAAAAACGAAGTTTTAATATATGTAAATTCGGTCTTTACCAGCAAGTAGGGCGGCTACTTGCTGATAGCTGCTGCAGAAATCCGCCCCCTCGTCGTGTTGATTGACAGGGCCAGCCGGGATCTCCTCCTCCGGCCAGCCCTGTCGGCATTTCAAAAATCGCGCGCCTGTGTTGATTCGGCGCAGGCGCTCTGAGATGAGGAGGCTCGTCTCCTCAGAACTCCCTCAGTGCGCCTGCGCCGATGACGTCTTCTATTTCGGTGATGTCATCGGCGCAGGCGCACTGAGGGAGTTCTGAGGAGACGAGCCTCCTCATCTCAGAGCGCCTGCGCCGAATCAACACAGGCGCGCGATTTTTGAAATGCCGACAGGGCTGGCCGGAGGAGGAGATCCCGGCTGGCCCTGTCAATCAACACGACGAGGGGGCGGATTTCTGCAGCAGCTAGCAGCAAGTAGCCGCCCTACTTGCTGTTAGAGACCGAATTTACATATGATAAAACTTCGTTTTTTGAAGAAACTGCTGGATCAAAGTAAGTAACACAATTATATTGTCATATATCGCAATATAACTAATTTCACTAGCCCAAAAAAAAAAAAACACTTTAGTGGGGTGACAGAAGCCCTTTAAGGTTTTCGTCTGCTGTTTATGGAAGATGGATGACATGACACCGCTCAGCTTTCTCAGATGTCTGAATGGCAAATGCAGTACGCTGAATGCACACCTACCTGACAATACTGTCTATCTATCTATCTAATATCTATCTATGTCATATCTATCAAATCTCATATCAAATCTCATATCTCATATCATATCTCATATCAAATCTCATATCATATCTCATGTCTTTTCATGCCGGAAGCGCAGCCACAAATGGAGGTGGCAGGCGCTCATTTTTGTTTGTCTGTATACAAGATTAGAATCTAGCTGTACAAACCAGAAACGCGTTGAGCCAGGCGTCAGCTAGTTACATCAAACCTAATTAGCATGTATTTAGGCAGTTACTATGTTTCATTTGAAGTGGGGGATACCTAGGGTGATATTCTAGAACCCACTGTGTATAGTACAGGTAGTGGTGATTAGCTACGCTGAAGATTTCAGCAGTGGCAAGTGAGAAAGTATAGTAATCCCCTACCCAGACCCTCATATACTCATTAGTATAAGGACAGTATTGGGTGGCAAAGTGCTATGGTTGCCCAGATAGGCCACCTGGGTTTAATTTTTTGCTGTCCTTATGCACTATTTATATCTTGCCAATAATATTTATAGGAATGTGTTCTACCCAGTTTTTTAAGGAAGTATCAGAAATTCAGAATAAAGTTTTTTTTTTTTTTTTTTTTTTAAGCATCCTTATACCTTGTTAGTTATCTATCTAATATCTATCTATCTATCTATCTATCCATCTATCTATCTCATATCTATCTATTATCTCTCTATCTCATTATCTATCTATATCAGTGATGGCGAACCTTTTACAGACCGAGTGCCCAAACTGCAACATAAACCCACTTATTTATCGCAAAGTGCCAACACAGCAATTTACCTTGAATACTAAAGTCCAATATAGAATATCTTCCATGAACTTTATCATTTATCTACAATATCCTGCCTACATTCAGTGCGCTGCCTGTGCTGTTCATGGTGCGCCCTGCGCTAATGACTGACAGGAGAAGTCTAAGGCATATTGGTACACCATAGACGTTTTCCAGGGTGTGGGTGCCCACAGAGAGGGCTTTGAGTGCCATAGGTTTGCCATCACTGATCTATATCTATCGCTTGTACTTGTTAGCGCAGCGTCTCCTGGTGTGATAAGCTCCTGTCTGGCTGTGATAACCTGCTACCTGCAGGCCGGTTATAGATGTCACTTTACAGCTCTCGGGCACTGTCGGCTGCACAGTCATGTATTTCCTGTAGTGCTAAGTACACTTGCTCCTCTCGAAGTTTCCTGCACAAGGCATTTCCTTTGGTTGTATTCACAGGAAGACTAGATTTCATTTCTTTCTTGAGCGCCATGTGATCTGCCAGCATCATTTGTGGACACCATTGTCTGGACTTATTCATGCTCCTAATTTTGGAGGCCATGAGAGGCGGGCAGAGTTTTAATGCTCAAAATTCCCTGCATACAATAGATGACAGGATTCTGTCTGCGTGCAACCTCCACTAGGGGGAGCTTAAGAGCTTACTGCATACATGTAAACATGGAATTAATAATACAACAGCATGCTGCTAAGAGCTCCCTCTAGTGGTGACTGTATGTAGCCAGGATTTTACTATTTAACTGTGTGCTTATGCAAGGGAATTTGGGCTCTATCAGAAAAACAGGACTTAACCTCTATAAATAACTATTCTGTTTTGTATTAGAGCAGAACGTTGAGTCTAAAACGATATGCTTGTAAAAGTTGGAAATGGAGATGAGCGAATTTCATATTTTGAAATTCGTTCACTCTTCGTTTACTGGTAAAAGGTGAATTGTGTTATGGATTCCGTTACCACGGACCATAACGCAATTCTATGACGGAATCCTTTTAGAGGCATTCCGTTATTCATTCCGAAGTCTATGTTCTGCATAACGGATCCGTCCCGTTTCCGTTATGCAGAGTCCTCTCATGACCTGAAATTCGCTCATCTCTAGTTGGAAAGCCATAACGCTTCCCAATCCTAGCAACAAGGGTACCCAAACCTGCCATCCTAGCTGCATAATAACATTTTTTTTATGGGGACTTACTGTAAATTGGTTATTAAAAATAATTCAACATGGCGGGCTACAATCCCGCGTTAACAGAATTCTCGACACTTAATGCAAAGGAATATTGGATTCAAAAAGGTATCACATTAGTTTCACATATATATATGAAAGGGAAAATTAAACCAATAAGGGAATTGAATCAACTGACACCAAGAACTGCACTAGAGCACTATAGATACTTTCAACTACATCACGCACTAGCATGTACTCTTAAAAAAATACCTATAAAAGACACCCCAGGGTTTTTAGTATTTTGTTATAATTTATTCGGGAATAAAATTAAGATTTCACTAATTTATAAGAGATTTATTGAGGAATTAAGTACAACCACTAAATTTAAAAGTGTAGATAAGTGGAATGCGGATATAGGGGAATGTAATCCCTCACAATGGCGGGAAATCTATCAAAATATCAAGAAGGCCTCCTCTTCACGACAATATCAATTGTTACAATTTAAAATAATACACCGTCTATATGTCACTCCGAGCCTCCTATCCAAAGTATATAGCAATAAGGGCTTAGAATTTAGCTGTTTGAAATGCTCCCTTGTAGCTGCCGGGATCGTACACATGCTGTGGGATTGTCCTGTGATTAGGACCTTTTGGGATAGTATATTTCAGATAATGACGGCACAAAACAGGACCAGCCCCCCTTTAACCATTCAAGTAGTTGTGCTTGGTTTTCTCCCTCTTGAATATAAAAAAAAAACCTCCAAAGATGAACAGGCTTATTGGTTGAGGGGCTTCCTATTGGCCAAGGTAATAATCTTGAGACAGTGGGTGAAAGATAGACTTCCGACAATTAATGAATGGCAAACCTTAATGACAAGAATGACAAACTTCGAGAGTATGAAACGATGTGGGGTGCATTTTGCTACTGAAATGGGCATATAGAGAAAGTTGATATGGGGAGAGGAATTTTCCTGACTGGAACTGATGCCCTTTTAGTGCTATCATTGAGACTACACTCCAGTATTAATAAATATACCCCACTTTCTTGAATAATAAATGTTACTAAACACGGCCCACACTAATTGGTTTGGATACTATAAAACTCTGATAGATACCTCAGATGGGGGCAAGAGTGCTCCATCGCCCCGCGGGGCCGCCGCACCAGACCAGATTAGACGGGATTGGCGGGTGGGGGACAATGGGGGGGGGGGGGGGGGAAATGGGTCTCCCACTTTTTTTATTGTTTTTTTTTGGGGGTAGAGCTGATGAACCTCGATATGTATTTAAGAAATGATATTAATGTCAGGATAACTTCGGCTATAGATGTCTTTTATATATGTATGTCACCATAACATGTAACTAGATACACTGCTCTAAATGTATTGACATATGTATTGTTATATGTGCTCCCCCCTCTATTACTTGGCATATATAAGAAAAAGAATAAAAGATAAATGTATAAAAAAAAAAAAAAAAAAAAAAATGGCGGGCTACAGGTATATGTGGGTCTCTGGGGTAATGGTCCCAGTGAGCTCCTCGACTACACACCCTCAGCTTACCAAGCATAGGGCATGTCTATAGTGCCCCCTGCTCCAAGCCTAAATCGCCCTGGCGTCTGCCTGGTTTGTCTGATACTGACCCTGAGTGCAGGTATGTGACCTTAAAATACTGATCAAGAGGATGAAGATTTCTCCGGACCCCCTGCCGTCCTGGCTGATAACAGAGAGCAATAGAACACATTCTGCGAATGGAAACACTATGGTTTACTGTCCCTTTACGTAATGTCAGGTCATTATATGAAGAGGCCATTGTGCCCAATGCTTGCAACTGTTCCGATGGGGGTACTTAAATTTAAACCGCCTAATCTTTGAATGGACTCCGGTCACATGGCGCCAGTGTCACACTCTGTTAACTAGGCTGGGCTGTGTGCGTGTGTGAGCTGGTTAATGATTTCATGCAGAGCTGTAATGATTAATCCATTAGCTGCCGCTAATCGCCCTGAAAGAGACAGGAGACATCGGCACGCTGCGCTCTCTGCTGAGATCTCACTAGACTTCCTGGAGTATTGAGATTTCTTTCTTTCTTTTTTTTTCTTTTGACAGAAGAAACACTTTTTTGGACAGAAAAATGTCTTCTCCACAAGTGGGACACCTGTGACGACTATGGTGGCATCTCCAGAATTTCCATGGTCAGCCGGATATTAGGATGGTAATTATTCTTCATTCGTTTTTCTGTGACTTCCTGCCATTCCATGCATGCCCCTATGTGGGAGGGGCCTATGGCTCTGTCCATTCTGATCTTCCTGTTTCGTGAATCGAATACTAGAACTGCAGTAAAGACTGACACTGACCATGGCAGAACATTAGAAGGAATGGAGGTTGGAGGTGTATGTGAATAGGAATGCCATATAAAGCGCATCTGAAACTTTATTCTATTTTTTTTCTAGATTTATTATGTGCATTTAATTAGAGAATGGAAACGAGTCTGTTAAGGAAAATTGGGGAGGTAGTTTGGGGCAGGGGGTCCCACTTCTATTAGGCCTCTTTTACACGACTGTATGGCTTTTTCAGTGTTTTGCGGTCTGTTTTTCACGGATCCGTTCCGTTTTTTTTAAAATTCTGTTTCTGTTCCGTTTTTCCGTTCCGTTTTTTCCCTATGGCATATACAGTAATTACATAGGAGAAATTGGGCTAGGCATAACATTTTCAATAGATGGTTCTGCAAAAACGGAACTGATACCGAAGACATATGGATGCATTTCCGTATGTGTTCTGTTTTTTTTGCAGACCCATTGACTTGAATGGATTTGCGGGCAATAATAGGACATGTTCTATCCTTCAACGGAATGGAAATACGGAAACTGAATCCTTTTTTTTTTTTTGTGGAACCGTTGAAATGAATGGTACCGTATAAGGCTACTTTCACACTAGCGTTCGGGTGTCCGCTCGTGAGCTCCGTTTGAAGGGGCTCACGAGCGGACCCGAACGCAGCCGTCCAGCCCTGATGCAGTCTGAATGGAGCGGATCCGCTCAGACTGCATCAGTCTGGCGGCGTTCAGCCTCCGCTCCGCTCGCCTCCGCACGGACAGGCGGACAGCTGAACGCTGCTTGCAGCGTTCGGGTGTCCGCCTGGCCGTGCGGAGGCGTGCGGATCCGTGCGGATCCGTCCAGACTTACAATGTAAGTCAATGGGGACGGATCCGTTTGAAGATGCCACAATGTGGCTCAATCTTCAAGCGGATCCGTCCCCCATTGACTTTACATTGAAAGTCTGGACGGATCCGTCCGAGGCTATTTTCACACTTAGCTTTTTTTTTGCCATTTTAATTCAGACGGATCCGTTCTGAACGGAGCCTCCGTCTGCATTATTATGAGCGGATCCGTTCAGAACGGATCCGCCCGAACGCTAGTGTGAAAGTAGCCTAAGGAACGCAAAAAACGGCCCGTAAGCGGGGGGGAAAAAACGGTTGTGTGAAAGAGGCCTTACCCTGAGGAGAACTGTGGGTGGCCTGATTGATTTCATTGGACGCGCTGTATCACTTCATTCACAGCAGGGGGTACTTAGTTCATCACCGTGGAACACAGGAGCGCCCCCGCACAATCACTCCACTGTAGGTTCAGTGCCCGATAACTGTCGGGGCTTTACCTTATCTTATGGTACATGTAGGTTGAGCTACATTGACCTGTCCACATGGACTTTAAGACCTCATGCACACCACTGTGTCCTTTTTTGCAGTCACAAAATACGGATGCAGTCCTCTTTTTTTTAAGAACCTATTGAGTTCAATAGGTCCGAGGTTCACATTTTGCGGGCATAGTCTATCATTCCCACATAGTCTATCGGACCCACTGAAATCAATCGGTCTGCAAAAAGTGCAGATGCAATACGTACGATATGCGTATTTTGCAGATCCTGCAATTTGTAGACCGCAAAATACTTATGGCCGCGTGCATGAGGCCTAAAGGACACCAACGCTGCTTGCACCCCCTACAAGGTATTAGTTGAGGAGATAAGCGTCTGCCATACCAATGTAACACCGCTTATCTCGCTAGCAAGCAATAAGACCTGAGAAGTGAAACCCTGCAGTGCAGTCCGTAGTTAATCTGATGGAGGGCCATGCCCCCATATACATTACATTACATTCTGCCTCTCAGGACACACGTGGACCACTACGCAGGAATGACCGTGTCATGTTACATGGAGCGAGTGACCTTGAGACAGAGCTGCTATCTCATGTCCTCGCAGTTTACACAGCTACAGTATGTGCGGTCTCATATGACAGCTCGTGTCACCAGTCACTGAAACAATGGGGGGAGTAGTATTTTGAGGTTCCGGGCATGTACCTGCAGGAACAGAATATGCTGGAGCGTCATCCTATGAACATGCCATGCAGAATAAACAGGACCTTAGTGAGGACAGCACGGCGTACTGAATGGTCTATGTTGTATACAGAGTTTTACCATTTTAAAAGGGATTGTCCAGGATTAGAAAAACATGGCTTCCTTTTTCTAAAAACAGCACCATGCTTTTCCACGGGTTGTGTGGCATGACAGGTTAGCTGACGGAGGTGAGCTGCAATACCGGATACAACCTGTGGACAGGTGTGGAGGTGTCTCTGTAAGAAAGCAGCCATGTTTTTCTAATCTTGGACAGCCCCTTTAAGCACTGTTGTGGCTGTGTTGTATCAGGTGTAGATCTGTGAGGGGGCAGTGGTACACGGGCCCCAGTGTCTGCAGTACTGCCATACTACTACACAGGCTTTTAGGCCCTGCCTAAGTCTATGTATGATATTTGTACACACAGTATGTGTGGTATATATCTACATGTGCATGAGACAGTATCCAACCTTCATGCTACTTATTGTATTGCAGTGTAATGATCACAGACACAATCTGCAATGTCCGCCATCATGGTAGACACCGATGGAGATTTCTGCTCGGTAACTCCCTTGGAGGACGATGACCTAGGGAGCCCATTGTCCGGGGAATTCCTCACGGACATGGTGGATATCCAGGACATCACCCAGTGCATCGACGAAAATGGGTCCACCTCGTTCAGCACTGCCGAGTACACATATCTGGGGAACAGTCCTGGCTCAAACGGATCAATCAGCACAGATATAACAGGTTAGCGAGTGGACTGTGGACCATCATGTGATCAATGGGGACACCGGCATGTGCCTACTGGGTGCCATATGGTTTAGGAAATGATCTTCATTCTCTACAGTAGTGTTCTAGATTGTTGAAACACCAGGTTTAGACTTGTATACTATGACACTGGCTGACCTGTTACATGTGCTCTTGGCAGCTGAAGACATCTGTGTTGGTCCCATGTTCATATGTGCCGTATTGCTGAGAAAAATGACATTAAAATATATGCAAATGAGCCTCGAGAATCAACAAGGGCGTTACTGTTACTCCTAGAGGCTCAGCTCTCTCTGCAACTGCTGCACCCTCTGCACTTTGATTTACAGGACCAGGCAGTGTAAACGTGATCCCCGGCAATCAAAGTGCAGAGGGCGTGGCAGTTGCAGAGAGCAGAGCCTCTAAGTGTAATGGCAACGCCCCCGTTGCTCCTAGAGGCTCATTTGCATATACTACAATTTCATTATTCTCAGCAATGCGGGCACATATGAACATGGGACCAACACAGATGCCTTCAGCTGCCAAGCGCACATGCAATAACAAATCTGCTGACAGATACCCCTTACGATTTTGGAAGGAGCAGCAGCTGGAGGTTTTGTGGGGTCATTGAGGACGCAGCACGGCCACAGTGAACTTTTTTCCTTCTGTTGCTATTTCTGAGGATTGTTATTTTCTGTAAAGACGTTGTGATGACGTGTCAGGAACTTCAGAGGCAACTGAAAGGCTCAGCAGGAAATGGGGGCATATTGTTTTTAGTCTTTTATCTCTGTGTGAAATTCCCAGATCTTATGTGGAGAATTCTGACCCCAAGAATGAAGTCTGGAGACAAATCCACAAGCTCTGTATAAGCGTCACCAGTCATTACAATACCACTGGAGGGTCAAAGGGTCCGATTGTAAAGTACTATACGTTTTTCGATAGAAATATCTCAATAAAGAAGATCTCGGTGTTGTCACCCCCACTTTTCTTTGGCTTGAAATGATCCCCAGGATTAGGGCCTATTCACACGACTGTAAGAGCTCCATTCCCATATTGCGGACCACAGACAGCGGATGCACTATATACAGGCACTGGCCGTGCGCACTCCGTGCTGTGGATGCAGACCCATTGACTTGAATGGGTCCGCAATCTGAAAGATATGGGCAAACATAGGACATGTTTTATATTTTGCAGAGCGGAGTCGCAGATTGGAAGGAAACACTACGGAGTGCTTCCGTGGGCTTTCAAATCCGCGCTTCCGCACCACAAAACATAGGACATGTCCTATCTTGTGGATCCCGGACCCATTCAAATCAATCTGCACCACATATGGAATTCACACGGCCGGTGCCCATCCATGGAGCCCCTACGGTTGTGTGAATGAGCCCTTAGAGCAGGGGTGCACAACGTTTCCTGGTTGGGGGCCACATTGTCAGACTGAACCAATGATGAGGGCCGCAATTAAAATTTAAAAGGTGTATTAACAACGGAAATATTGTACTTATGGCATATTGAACACACGTTATATACCATTAATGTCTAGTTACACTTCTAGGACTCCCATCTAATGGGAGAAATACATGAAAAATACATGTGAGCAGCCACAAGACATAGACATACATGTCTGTTACCAGATGGTTGGGGGCCGCACAGAATGATATCAAGGGCCGCATGTGGCCCACGGGCCGCAGGTTGTGCACCCCTGCCTTAGAGGGACCTTTTAACTGTGACTTCATTAGTGGTCACTCAACTTTTAAGGCAAAAGATAAAACAAAGTCTCAGAAAGACTAAGGCTACTTTCACACTGGCGTTTTGGTTTCCGTTTGTGAGATCCGTTCAGGTTTCTGAACGGATGCGTTTGTGCAGATCCATGACGGATCCGCACCAAACGCGAGTGTGAAAGTAGCCTAAATATATTTAATATGCACTAAGGCAGTCTGTTCCGGCAGGAGTTACCACATCCGGCATAGCCAAATACTGACAGGCACCGCCGGATCACCACGGCTGTATTTGTCCGGCCTGAAGGAAACATTGATGCTGAAAACCCGTCAGATCTTATTATAGTCTATGGGTCTCCATCGGTATCTGGCTATGCTGGATACGGTAACTGTGGTAGTCTGTTCCTCTGCCGGAACAGATAACCGCACTACCTTGGCATATATTTGAACCAAACCTTGGGAAAGATTTTGGAAAGTGTGTGAGTGTCGTTAATGGTTATTTGTTTGGGTGCGAGGTAAATGACCTCTATGAAGATCAGAGAATGCATTGCTATGTGCATTTTTTCAGCATATAGTGAAAGTTGCAAAGGTTGCGTCACACCCTCGTCCTCCCTGTTCTCTGACTTGTCATTTTCTCTTCCTGTCGTAGACACCCTGTCACCAGCATCCAGTCCGTCCTCTATCACCTTCCCCACTCCTGCTAGTGGCACAGAAGATCAGTCCAGCAAACAGCTGACCCTCGAGTGCCGGGTCTGTGGGGACAAGGCATCAGGATTCCATTATGGAGTTCACGCATGTGAAGGCTGCAAGGTGACCATCTTTAGACAGTATTCATTAATTAAAGGCGCTGTATCAGATAACCTAATTAATGAGAAACAGTGCCCCTCTTGTCATGGGCTATGTCTGGTAATGCAGCTATGCAGGAGGACTCTGAGCAGTCTTGTTCCTCTCTTATTCCTCCTTGAAATGTATAAATAAATTGACCTCTGTGTGTTAACATTCCCTTTGTTAAAGGGGTGTGTTCCTACACAATCTGTAGTGTGAAATTGGAGGCGCACCCCCTAACTGGTTGCACACAGGTGTCAATTTATTTCTAACAGGAATAACAAAGGAACAGCACAACTCAGAGTTCTAAGAAAAGATGTGTATGAGGAATACAATTACTAAACAGACATGACAGGGGAGCCCAACAGGGCCATATTAAATTCAAGTAAATGCTGAAGAGGTGCAGTACTAATCACAGCCCATACACCAGAGTGGCACTGCCCACCCTCATTCAGAAGGAAAACAAAAAAAGGTGGTGGGTGAATACAGTACACTTCGGTCTCGTCCAAGACTACACTCTTCTCCACTATTTTAGGGGGCTTTGTAGGTCCATGAGCATGACGTGCGACAGAGAAATGACAAATATTTATAAGGATGCATTCACCCAAGTGTTTTGTGGTCTGCAAACCGCAGCCGCGCAGATGTGGAAGCACACGGAAGCCCTTCTGTGTGCTCCAGGATCCGCGCAGCCATTCCGCAAAAGATAGGACATGACCTATACTGGAGCAAAAGTATACAGCAGATGTTGCATACAAATTATATTTAAAGACGTTCTCTCATGAAGCAAGCCTCGAAGCCTCAACAGCTGTAATTGGTGGGGAAGTCACATTAGGCCATGCATTTGATGACCAGAGTCCACAAGTAGTTGAAAGGGGGTTTCTGTCTTAGAATACTTATTACAAGTTCTCTGGAGGACCTTGAATGTCCATGTATTACACAGACTATCATTTTGAAAAGGCACCACTGTAATGCTTTTTCTCTCCTATGGTGGCGCTGCAGGAGAATTGAATGCTTGGTGTGAAGTTCCTCTACAGACTACAGCTGATCGTGAGAGGTGAAAGTATCAGGGCACCCTGATATCAGCTTCTTGTCAGGGGAACATTTTGTGGATAGGGGATAAGTTGTTGTAATGGGACAGCCCCTTTAAGAAAAAGCTTGACCTGCTAATATATAGTGACATTAGTCTTTACTTCTGTGTATGGTGTTATTATGATTATTCTATTCCTAGGGCTTTTTTAGAAGAACAATTCGCCTGAAGCTGGTGTATGACAGATGTGAACGGGTTTGTAAAATCCAGAAGAAGAACCGGAACAAGTGCCAATATTGCCGGTTCGAAAAGTGCCTTAGTGTTGGAATGTCTCATAATGGTAAGTGACCTCCTGGGGAAAACATTGATGATAAAAGAAAATTAAATATTCTTGTTTTTTCGGTATGCAGGATTTTCTGCCTTGTTCAGTCTTGTGGAAATCCTGCAGAGATAACAGGAATCGGTCTCCTGCTGAACTGCTTTATTTTTGACTGACTGAGGAGCAGGATTAAACCAAGGGGTGGGGCTTAAAGGCTATATACACCTTTGGGGGCAATTGTTTTTATTATTGCGTTGTATTCATTTTGAGCTAAAATAAATTTTTAAGCTGGTCTTTATTAAAAATATGGCGTTCTTTTTCTTGTACAGAGCTGACATGATCTAGTAGCACCTTTTGTATTTTCTGTCTTTTCCGTCAGACCAGGAGCAGACAGACTACTTATCTCTGCTCTCTGACATTATAAACACTTATTACAGCTCAATTCTTATCTCACTGATAAGAATGAGGCTTAAATAAGTGTTTATAACCTCTCAATAGTTTAGAGATAAGGTTTTGTAGAGGACCAACACAAAGTAAAAGTACACAAAAGTCACACAGCTAGAAAAACCGTTAACCCTTTGTGACAGAACAGCTCAATGTTTTTAATAAAGGGCAATTGAAAAAATTATTTTTAGACAAAAATGAGTAACATGCAATCATAAAAAAAAAAAGTGTATATAGCCTTCTAACAATCTTTGTGACCTACTGTAGAGGGGGGAGGCTCCTGCTGCAGCCAGTTGTCTTACAGACAGACACAAGATACTGAGGAGGAGGAGGAGGAGGCTGAGATTCTGCGACACATAGATAAGATTTCTTTGTATATTTCTCAGTATTAACTGTTAATATGAAAAAGGATAGGATCAAGTGGAGACAGGAAGTGCTGGAATATTTTATATGCATTTTAATTTTTAGTGCAATGACCGAAGTTTTTGAATTTAATGTTGTTCGGGGGCGTGGTCTTGTCGGGCATGTGAGAGGACGCGGTACTGAGAGGCTCCCGTCCTGCCTTTTACAATTATCCTCCATCTGCAGCGCTAGCTGATAGCTTCACAAGCCTCTGGAAGACTCCACTGGGTGCGCGGACCTCGCCTGTGCCGACATGACATGCACGGGAAAGAGCAAAAGGACGCTGGGCCTCCTGCACCGCCGAAACAAGATGGTGCCGCGTCGGAGGTGAGGTCCGCGGAGGTCGCAGCCCGTCTGGGTAAATATGCCTGTTCTTCATCAGTGCCCCCTCCAACAACGATAGTCGCTTCCTCCAAGTGCACAAGGGAAGCACCCCTGAAGGCGCTGAATGTGCGCATAAGGCCATTAAAATGGCAGCCCAGCAGTCAGATATTGCAAAGTCCACAGACCAACAGGCTCTTCCCTGTGCTGCAGAGGCTACCCCTAAGGAGCTTGGGCATTCTGTTACTGATGGAGTAGAATCCACAATTAAAGATATTTTTGCAGCTGTGCAGCACTGCAACAATTCACTGGCTATCCTTACTACACACATGGGCAGTTTGCAAGAGAACGTCTCCCTCATCAGGCAATACCTCAGGCAGGTCAATGAGAGGATTAAAGAGGTTGAAGATAGAGTGAGCACTATTGAAGATCAATTGCCCCCTGTGATAAGAGATCTCGGCGGAATTATACATAACGTGTCTTTACTATTGTCTAAAACGGATGACCTGGAAAATAGGTCACAGAGAAATAATCTCAGATTGGTCGGGGTCCCTTAAAAGGCAGAAGGGTCATTTTTTGAAGATTGGCTAACCCTTAAATGTGGCAAGGACTCTCTATCACGTATGTTTGCCATTGAAAGAGCACATAGGGTGCCATTCCGTGCTCTGCCACCGGGGCCCCCTCCCCCTCGTCTAGTTTTGATGGAATTACTAGACTTTAGGGATAGAGACACCATTCTCAAAAAAAAGTCAGAGACCACCCTGAACTTTTAATAAATGGAAATAAAGTTTCTATCTTTCCGGATTTCTCTGCTGAGGTTCAACGTAAAAGAGTAAAGTTCCAGGATGTGAAACGCCATTTTAGGGACTTACATTTCTTATTCTATGTTGTACCGGCCGAGCTGCAAGTGGTGGCACATGGAGAAGTCTGCATATTTGAAACACCGATGGATGTGGCGCAGTGGGTGGAGGCCAACGAACGTTCTCTTAAAGCCTCATTATCACTGGATGAATATAATTTTTTTTCACAGTCTCAGGAACTATGATGGATCCTACTAAGGTTGTGCTTAATGAGTATAGTATACAACGCACTAATGTTTGTTATTGGTTCACCAGTCATAGGCTACCTCTGTTCATCTATATCTTTGTATGCCTTCGAATATTTAGGGCATAGCTAAAAAATGTAAGATCTGTTTGATTATAGCACGCTGCAGATTCACTGTTTAGGAGGCAGGTTAGAGGAGTAACTGTGCCCACTGTTTTTTTTTTTTTTTAGTTTTTTCTCTCATTATGTTTTCGAGAGTTTTTCTAATATGTAGGAGCCCGGGTACAGGAAATGTTTGTGCCCTAAATGTAATTGCTAGGCTACTAATTTCATGGAGCACGTTCTTGATAACTGAATATATGTTCAAAATGTTAATGTGGGGTTTGGGATCGGGTGGGACTGGCGATGAGACGGGCACAGTGCAAAATTGGTTTTGGGGGGAGACGGCGGAATGCATACCAGAGCTCCCGAGATAGTTCTTCTGACATTATGTCCTACTGTAAAGAATATGGCTGACAAATATAAAATAGTGGGGTGGAATGTAAGAGGATTAGGAGATGTAACGAAGCGAGCTGCAATATTTTTAGCGTTGCAACATCTACAGCCTGCAGTAATTTGTTTGTCAGAGACACATCTGATCCCCACTACTACTCATTTATTACATAAACCATGGGTGGGTCATTCTTACCACTCCACACTTTCCACGCATTCCAGGGGAGTGAGTGTTCTTGTGCAAAGATCTATACCATTTATGTGTCACTCATCCCGTATAGATCCTAGGGGGAGATATGTGGGCCTGCACTGTACCTGTTACCACTCCTCCTTTGTTCTAGTAGCGGTATATTTCCTTCCTCCTTATAGTAGTGAGGTGTTGAAGGAGATAATGGCCTACGTTGAGGAGCTGTCTCCATGTCCCATGTTAATAATAGGTGACTTTAATATCTGTCCTTCGGTGAAATTGGATAGGATAGGGGGGTGGGGCGTGGGTAGGGAAACAAATTTTGCCACTGTATTACAGGAGCTGGACCTACATGATATCTGGCGGGTGAGGAATCCGAACGCGTGCAGGTTTTCATGCTTTTCTAGTTCTCACCATATATTATTATCTAGGATCGATTTGGCTATAGGATCCCCAGATATGCTGTCTCTAGTGACAGATGTTGCTTATTCGCCAAGAAGTCTATCTGACCATTCCCCTATACACGTAGTTCTTCAGTTGGGTGTAAGGAAATCTTTTGGAGTTGGTGCATGGAGACTTAACCCTTTTTGGCTGCAGCTGGTGGATGGGGAGGGAGGTATTACGGAGGAGATCAGGGAATTTTTGACAAATGATATAGGGTCGGCACCTACCGGAGTAGTATGGGATGCATGTAAAGCATTTATCTGTGGTCTATACATTCAGCGGAAACCAGGGAAACCCAAAATCAGCTTCAAGACCTAGTCATGGAAACGGAAAGGAGATTTGTTGAATATCCCTCACATGATCATGAGGCGTCGTTTGTTAAGGCGCAGACAGATTTTAAAGAACATCTACTTTGGATTGAGGATCATAGACATTTCTTTCTTAAACAAAAATACTTTGAGGCTGGGGAAAACTCTGGCAGACTATTGGCTAGGGTTGTCGGGGCATAGGATGGTCCATCCAAAATTCTGTCCATCCAAAGAACTGATGGATCTTTGGCCACGACGGACTCAGATATCCTGACAGTATTCCATATGTACTATCAAACTTTATATCAAACTAAGTCGACTGTAGACTCCCAAAATATTACAGACTATCTTGCTGGGATCCATATCCCGTGGCTTTCAGGGGAAGGTGCGGCCTACCTAGACCAACCTCTGACATTAACCAAACTAGAAGTGGTGCTTAAATCTTTCCCAGATGAAAAAGCTCCCGGGTTGAATGGCTTACCGGCAGAGTTTCAAAAAAAAATATAGCAACCTATTATTACCACAATTGCTATCTGTATTTAATAATGCCCTTCAAAACGGAGAACTACCCACTTCTATGAAGGAGGCAGTGGTAGTTGTACTATTGAAGCCTGGGAAAGACCCGACTCTCCCGGATTCGTACAGACCGATTTCCCTGTTAACCTCTGATGTTAAGATATTAGCAAAGGTCTTAGCAAATGGGCTACAAGGTGTTATCTTGACTATTATACATAATGATCAAGCGGGATTTATGCCTGATAAGTCCACCTCAATAAACCTCAGAAGTCTATTTCTTAATATTCAGAGGTGAGCAGAATCGGTTGGAGATCGGGCCATACTATCTCTGGACGCGGCCAAAACCTTTGATAGTGTGGAATGGAATTATCTCTGGGAAGTGCTACGTGTCTTGGGCTTTGGGAACACCTACGGTATATATCCTGGGTTCAATTATTATATCGAGGTCCTAAAGCTAGGATTAGAGCTAATGGTGGTACATCAGAGGTATTTGGGTTGGGCAATCGCGGTTGAACCAACTGCATGTTTGCTCCGTTCTTTAGAATTATGGGATTCCCTATGGGAACCAAAGAGAAAAGAGTGTCTCTCTACGCAGACGACATGCTCTTTTATGTGGAAAATGTAAAGGAATCGTTGGGTCCAATCATGACTCTTATACAGGATTTTGGAGACAGGTCTGGTCCTCTCATAAATTGGTACAAGTCCATACTGTTTCCATTAGATCCGACCCCTATTGGTTTATCACTTTTATCTACCCAGTTGCAGGTCGCTCACAAATTTAAATACTTGGGAATTGTGGTCTCAACAAACATCGGGCACTTTGTGAAAAATAATGTAGAGCTGCTCCTGAACAAAATGTCGGAAACAATGAATGCGTGGTGTAAGCGGCCAATGTCTGAAATAGGTAGGAGCAATCTACTTAAAATGATTCTTATGCCAAAGCTTATGTATGTCTTGCACAATTCCCCAGTATGGATTCCACAACAGACTTTTTTCAAGATAGATAGATAGACTATTTAGAAGCTTGATCTGGCGTAAAAAAACGAGTCAGGATTCGGTTGGATATATTACAGAGAGGAAAAGAAGCAGGGGTCTATCTATTCCAAATCCATGGCTATATTATATATCCTCACAGCTGCAGCAATTGAGGGGTTGGGGGAGGACTCCTGGGGACACTGCTTCTGCCCGGTTGATAGCACACATTATATAAAATGACTCACCAGTAGCCCTATTGGAACAAAGCGGCCTATCTGACAAGGTAGGGGGACACCCTACACTTAATATGATACATAAGATATGACATAAATGTCAGGATTTGCTGTCTGTACAGGGATTCACTCAGGTCACTCCTCTGTGGAAAAATCCTCAGCTACCTGAGATATTTCGCTTGGAAGGTTTCTCGCCTTGGGAACGGAAAGGTGTGAAATTTCTGTATCAGCTGCAGAGAGATGGGACGTTCAAATCATTTGAACAACTTAGGAATGAATTTGCCCTGCCTCATACGGCCTTTTATTAATTCTAACACATATGGCACGCATTCCAGGCTCAGGCAAAATCTATGTCGCTTACATGCACAACTGTTCTACTGTTTCAATGGATTCTCACAAGTGACTCCTCCAGTGGTCTAATATCATCCATATATAGGAACTTATTTATGAAATCTGTGAAGCAAGATACATGAGTGGTCAAGCAAAAATGGGAAGGAGAGGTTGGCCCAATATCAGAAGATCAATAGAAGTCAGTATTGGCCTTGACACCTCAGTTATCAATCATTATGCGAGGGCCAGCACATGTCCCAATTACTTCTTATCCACCGGGTATAAAGGACTCCGGCATTTCTGTTCAAGATTGGAGTTAGGAATGATGCTTCCTGCCCTAGATGTGGTGTGAGTCCTGCATCTTTGATACATATGTTCTGGGAGTGCAAGGAGCTTGAAAATTTTTGGTCAGGTGTGTTAGCTTCTATTAAAGACTCATCAAATTGTGGTCTCGCCCGGTCCGAGGACATGTGTGCTGGGAATGTTAGATGTTAAAAACTGATATTCGCGCCTGGGAATGCAGTGTCTGCTTTTCCAGGCAAGGAAATGAATAGCTAAATACTGGCTTAGACCCCAGCCCCCTACTGGGACAGAATTTTTGAACAGAATGACTGAGATCCTATGCCTGGAAAAGGGTATATATCTTTAAAGCCAAAGTTTACTAAAATCTGGGATAAAATAAAATAAATCTGGGAGTAGAATACAGGAATACTGTGATATAGCTGGCCTATGGCTCTGGCTATTTTGGGAGGAAGGGTCGTTGAGATAGGAGTGGATGTAGAACATACTTATGCGAATCCCATACTAGAATGGGAAAACAAGCTGTAAGACTTGGCGCAGAGGTGCTCAAGTAACACTGTCCTGAAGTGGATGGATATGTAACATATATTTAGAGTTTTGGGAGTCTACCTGGAAGATTTCGAATACTTTATATCGCTGCTGGTGATGCTGTGCCCGTTTCGTCGCTGTGGTGGGGGGGTGGCCGGGACGGTTTGGGGGAGGGTTTGTTAATTTTAATACCAAAAAACAGCTGAAGGGGTTGCGTTCTGGAACATGCTCCTTTTACTTTTAGAAAATGTACAGGATATATGAAAATGTCTAGTTACATTTTTATAGGTCTAAAAGGGATTGTTTGTACCCCTTAATGTATCCCTTTGTTGATATGTTTGTGTATCAATGTATACTTGGAAAAAATGTTAATAAAAATGATCTGATTGTTCACGTATCTCCTGTTGCTTCTGCAGCAATTCGTTTTGGGAGAATGCCCCGTTCTGAGAAAGCGAAGCTCACCGCTGAAATCCTCACGTGTGAACAAGACGTCAAGGACTCACAAATGGCCGACCTTCTGTCTCTGGCTAAAGTGATCTACGAGGCTTACCAGAAAAACTTCACTATGAACAAAGTAAAAGCTAGATCAATTCTCACCGGGAAAGGCAGCAACTCCGTACGTTTCCTTCAAGGACTGAATTTTGGGGTGAATGAGGAATTTCTCTCTTTCAAAGTGTGTTTTGACCTCAAGGGCTGTCTAGAATTGGAAAAACATTGTTGCTTTTTCGATAAAAGGCGCCACACCTGTTTATGGTTTAATAGTAGTACTGCAGATTCGCTTCATTGACTTCAAAGGAACGGAGCTGCAGTCCGGATACAACTCATGGATAGGTGTAGCGCTAGTAGAAAGCAGTCATGTTTTTGCAATAAATTTCATTTCCTCTTATCTCATATTTAGAGGAGTGTCCCCAACATAGAAAGCAACGGAATATTGCAGGGGTATGCCATCGCTTCCTGCCAGGACCACCACCAATGTTTGAATGGAGCTGTGTTGCAGTTCACTGCACACTGGGTAGCCACAATTGCAGGTGAAAAACCAAACCGATTGTGATTCCTTTGTTCTTGGGAACCAGAGTTCAGCCCCCCTATCAATCTTCGTGTCAAGTTATATCCTTGTAATGTGCCATAACTTTCTAAGAAGGGAACACCCCTTGAAAGGAGCATTTTATAGGAATAGAAGGCTTTGCTCCAGGGCCACCACTGACTGCCAGTCCCTTGTCCTTTCACTTGACATGATGACATGCCATGCATGTGGGAGGTGACCATATCTATTAGACAGAGCCAAAAGTGGCTGAAAAGAGTGTCTCTTACCTATGGAGGACCCGGCAAATCAATACATTATTCATTTCAATGGAAATTGTGTACTGGTTTATTTCCCCTATGGGAGTGCTGTAGGGAAATTGAACCTTTGCTGCAGAATTCTCCCCAGATATTGTTGGGGGTTCCAGTCTAGAATTGGGTTTCTTTCACTGATTTGCTTGAGGGTTGTAGTTATCTCACTTCAGTAAATGGCATTTATCATCTAGAGAAAATTAATACAAGGCACTTACTAATGTATTGTTATTATCCATATTGTCTCCTTTGCTGACTAGATTCATTTTTACATCACATTATACACTGCTCATGTCTAGGGGTTACGACCACCCTGCAATCCATCAGTGGTGGACACAGTTGCACAGCATAGGAAAAAGAGCCAGCCTCTATGGTGGGAGCAAGCATGTGCACCAGCTCCCGCCCTGTCCATCTTTTATCTGCGCTGCAGCTGTGGCCATAACCTCTGGATGTGAGCAGTGTATATTGTGATTCAAAAATGAATCCAGCCAGCAAAGGAAGAAATATGGACAATCGCAATACATTAGAAAGTGCCTGGTATTAACCTTGTCTACATGATAAATGCCATTTTTTGAAGTTGGAGAACCCCCTTAAAGGGGTTCCCCAGGCTTTTAATATTGATGACCTATCCTCATGATAGGTCATCAATATCAGATCAATGGGGGTTCGGCACCCAGAACCCCCAACGATGGGTTGTATGAATGGAAGGAGTGCGCTCGTGCTGTCTCCCGTGTCTCTTCCTGCTCGCTGCTGCTATGTCTATGGCAAGCAGGAAGAGAGAAGGGAGATGGCATGCATGCACTGCGTGTGCCTTCCCTTCATACAGCTGATCAGCGCGGGTGCCAGGTGTCGGACCCTGCCAATCTGATATTGATGACCTATCCTGAGCATAGGTCATCAATAGTAAAGGCACGGACAACCCCTTTAAGGCTAGTGTTGGCCTTCTCTTGGTTAAGAGTAACCTTTGGAGTGAATGACTCTGCATCAGTAAACTGTGTAAACCTCTGCATTAGTCATTCTGACAGTCATGATGACAGTTCTGGTGTGACAACTCTCCGTCCAGTGTCTGGTTGCTGAATACACTGTGAATGTACAAAGTACAAGTGTACAGAGTGCGAGCACCACTAACAGTCCCTACGAGAGCACCGCGTTCTGTGCAACATCTCCAGGGACAAATACAGGTCAAAGAAACCGAAAAATCTAAATCATTTGCCACAGTCTGATGACCCTTCTTTATGAGCATGACCCTTCTGTATTGCTCTTCCGCATGAGCAATAGGACCATGATCATTCTTTATAAGCATGGCCCCTCCACAAAGTATTAGGCAGATTTTGCTACATAAATGCTATGAAGAGGCCTTGGCGAGATCCAGTACACCTGGCAGATTGTAACTGCAGACCACCTCATCCTTCTCCACTGTACCTTCTTACTTCCGACATTTGACCGCCCTCCTGAAAGGACCTGTCACTTCTCCTGACATGTCTGTTTTCCCATCAAATAACAACACTGAAATATCTTTTCTTTTTCTTTCTGCTTTGTGTGTGAAAATGTGTAAATAAATTGACAAGTGGTTGTTACCATTCCCCCTGTCAATAGTTGCGTGCCCTTACATTGTGAGGCTGCCTTCACATCTGTGTTTTCAATTCCGGTTTTGAGATCCGGCAGAGAATCTCAAAACCAGAATCAAATGGTCCAGTTTTGTCCCCATTCATCAATGGGGACAAAACTGATCTGGATGCATAAGTATGCATCCGTTCTGCTTTGTTGCAGGAAAAAACCCGCCAAAAAAGCTGCCATTTTGAGTCCGGTTTTCGAAACCAAATCCGCCATGAAAATCAATTTTTTTTGTTGACGAAAAAAAAAAAACAGGAAAGGGAAACGATAATGCGGAATTGTCCGTCTATTCGTACGTTTACAGGAGGAATAACAGAATAACCACACAATGCAGAGTTCAAAGAAAAGATGATCCATTGTTATTTTTTGGGAGAATACCATTTTCTTGGTTTGGGTATGTTTTATTTCCCAGTGGGATGCAGATACGGGATAGAATTAAGATGTGAAAGTCACTTTGTCACCTGTCACTTCTTATTTTCTTCCTACAGCCTTTTGTAATACACGATATGGAAACATTATGCATGGCAGAAAAGACATTAGTAGCCAAGCTTGTGGCCAACGGTATACAGAACAAGGAGGCCGAGGTGCGCATCTTCCATTGCTGCCAGTACACGTCAGTGGAAGCTGTAACTGAACTTACGGAATTTGCCAAATCCATACCTGGATTTATCGAACTGGACCTGAATGATCAAGTGACCCTGCTAAAATATGGAGTCTATGAAGCCCTGTTTGCCATGCTGGCTTCTGTAATGAACAAAGATGGGATGTTGGTGGCCTATGGGAATGGTTTTATCACCAGGGAGTTTTTGAAGAGCCTAAGGAAGCCAATAGGTGACATGATGGAACCGAAATTTGAATTTGCCATGAAGTTCAACGCTTTGGAATTGGATGATAGTGATATATCTCTCTTTGTTGCTGCCCTCATTTGCTGTGGAGGTAGGAGTTCTTTTATACACTTCCCTATCCCATCCAACTTTATTTGAAGAATAATTTGGGTGCCATTTAGTAAACCAGGTGGCCATTTTTAAAGGGGTTCTCCGGAAATTATTAAAAATGGCCAACAGTAACCGGTCCTAGAAAGTGAGGAGGACTGGTTGCTACTACTTGCAGAGCTACCTGGGGGGTGAGGGGACGGTGCCTCACTACACACTGTAATGCTCTACAATAGACGGTAGTGATGTTCTCCTGCCTATGATATGTCATCATGGCTGAGCAGCCTAACAGGAACGCTTACCAATATGTAGTATATAAAAGTGCCAGAGCGCTATGTGTAGTGAAGCCCCGTCCACTCACCCCCTAGACAGCTCTGCTAGTGGAGACAACCAGTCCTACTCACATTCTAGGACAGGTTGCTGGTGGCAATTTTAAATCATTCCCGGAGAACCCCTTTAAAGGCTATTTACACAGGAGACTGATTATTAATTTAAATGTATTTTGGCCAAATATCCATATTTGTAGTATGTTTTTATTATGCTGAATGCAGCTTTTTCTGATAAGTCTGTCAGACTGGCCATCCAAACGAAATGTTATCCAGCACCCCTCTGAACTCTCTCTGAAGCCGATTTATGTCCCTTTAACCCCTTCCTGACATCCGCTGTACACGTACGGTGCATCATGAAGTGAGTTCCCGATACATGCCGTACATGTAAGGTAAAGTGCAGCTTACTCCATGCTCTCGTAAGTGGCTGCACAGTGGAGAAGGAGGGAGAACTCCTTTATCCTTCAACATCCAGAAGGATCTTGCTGTTGTTTTTACAGGTATGTGCTTCATGCTGTATGCCTGTATTAATGTGAGGCACGGGATCTTATTACTTTTGTACCTCCGTATGCCTCACATTGATAGTAACAGTGACCCCATCATGTACCTCATATAATGGGCAACGTGGGTTTAATGATGGCGTCACTTACTATTCATATGAGGCAAGTGGAGGTTCAAAATTAATAAAACGATGTGCCTCACATTAATAATGACCCCATAATGTACCTCATATAATTGTCAACATCGGGTGGATGTGAAGTACATGGTGGTGTTGCTTACTATTAATGTGAGGCACATGGGGTTAATGATGGTATCTTTTACAATTAGGGCTCACGAACACAAACTTATTTTTTATCCGTGTCCGTTCCATTTTTTTTTGCGGACCATTTGCGGAACCAATCATTTCAATGGGTCCTCAAAAAAAAAAAGATTTTATCTGTGTGCCTTCCGTTTCCATATGTCCGTTCCGCAAAAAAAAAATTACAGACAAGGATAGGACTGTTCTATTAGGGGTCAGCTGTTCTGTTCCGCAAAATGCGGAATGCACACGATGTCATCCGTATTTTGTGCGGATCGCAAAATACATACGGTCGTGTGCATGAACCCTAAATGTGCCTTACATTAATAGTAACCCCATGATGTACCTCCTCACATAATGGACAACATGGGGTTAATATGAGGTACATGATTGGGTCACATTTACTATTAATGTAAGGCGCATGGCGGTCCAAACTGATAAAACCATGTGCCGCATATTAATACTAAGTAATTCCAACATGTACCTCCTCACATAATGAACAACATGGGGTTAATGTAAGGTGCGTGATGGGGTTACTTACAATTAATATGAGGCACATGGAGGGCCTAATTAATAATGCTACATGTATGTGCCTCACATTAGTATTAACTCCATCATGTAACTCCTCACATTTACTATTAATGTGAGGTACATAGAGGTCCAAACTGATAAAACCATGTGGCTCACATTAACAGTAAGTAATCCCATCATTTACTTCACATTAGGGTACTTTCACACTTGCGTTTTCCTTTTCCGGCATAGAGTTCCATACCAGAAAAGAACTGATCAGTTTTATCCCCATGCATTCGGAATGGAGAGTAATCCGTTCAGGATGTCTTCAGTTCAGTCTTTTTGACTGATCAGGACAAAGATTAAACTGCAGCATGCTACGGTTTTATCTCCGGCCAAAAAAACTGAAGACTTGCCTGAATGTATTAGTGCTGGATCTGGCATTCAAAATACTGGAATGCCGGATCCGTCCTTCCAGTCTGCGCATGCGCAGACCGGAAAAAAGGTGAAAAAAATAAATGTCGGATCCGTTTTTGCGGATAACACCGGAAAGACGGATCTGGCATTTCAATGCATTTTTCTGACTGATCAGGCATTTTTCAAACTGATTCTGATCAGTCTTACAAATGCCATCAGTTGGCATACGTTTTGCCAGATCCGGCAGGCTGTTCCGGCGACGGAACTGCTTGCCGGATCACTCTGCCGCAAGTGTGAAAGTAGCCTTAACCTCATGTTGTCCATTATGTGAAGAGGTAGTTGAAGGGGTTACTATTAAAGGGAACCTGTCAGTGGCAAAAACCACCACAAACCACCAGCAGTACCTTCAAGTAGTCAGCAGTGTGTTTCTAATGATGATTTTCGTCCTGCAGTCAGATGCGGTAAAAGAGGGAAAAACTGTTCTTTATCCCCTGAGCGCGCTATTTTCGTGTCATGTTTGAAGTCAAGGGGGCAGCGGCCTACTTACTTCAAGTCAAGGTAACTGCGCCCCCTTCCCTGCCCCTTTGCCTGTTACTGACAGCGCTTATGCAGAGAGTTCGGCTTGCTTTGCCGAACAGCCATCTGTCAGTCACAGGCGAAGGGGCAGGGAAGGGGGCGCAGTTACCTTGACTTGAAGTAAGTAGGCCGCTGCCCCCTTGACTTCAAACATTACACGAAAATGGCGCGCTCAGGGAATAAAAGAAAGTTTTTTCCTGTTTTTACCGCATCTGACTGCAGGACGAAAATTATTAGAAAGACACTACTGACTACTTGAAGGTACTGCTGGAGGTATGGGGTGGTTTTTGCAGCTGACAGGTTCCCTTTAATGTGAGGCACATGGTTTTATCAAGGTAGACTTCCATGTGCCTCACATTATTAATGACGCCATCAAGGATCTCCTCAAATAATGGGCAATTGGTACACAAAAAAAAAACTTACACAAAAAATACACATTAACCTAATGGCGTCGCTGACAAGAAGTTGTCACTGTAAGGGCATCTTAGGGTCTCTTCAAATGTGACATGGCACCCAAAAACTGTTCCAGTAAAATGTTCCCTCCAAAAACCATATGGCATTCTTTCCGTTTTGAACTCTGTATATCCATACAACAGTTTATGACAACATGTCGGGTGTTTTTGTAAATTGCAGAATCGGGGCAATAAATATTGAGTTTTGTCTTGCTGTTAACCCTTGCTGCGTTACAGGAAAAATGGATTAATATGGAAAATCAGCAAAAAAAATTTTGTGGAACATCTAAAGGGTTAACAAAGTTTGTAAAATCAGTTTTGAATAACTTCAGGGGTGTAGTTTCTAAAATAGGGTAATTTATGGGTGGTTTCTATTATGTAAGCACCATAAAGTGAACTGGTCTTAAAAAAGTGGGTTTTGGAAGTTTTCTTAAAGGCTATGTACACTTTTGGGTGAATTGTTTTTTTTATTATTGCATTGTACTTATTTTGAGCAAAAAATTATTGTTAAATTGGTCTTTATTAAAAAATGTGGCATCCTTTTTTCTGTACAGAGCTGAGATGCTCAAGTAGCACCCTTTGGATTTTCTGTCTTTTCCTTCAGACCAGGAGCTGATGGGCTCCTTATCTCTGCTCTCTGAGATTATAGACACTCTTTATAGCTCAGTTCTTATCTCACTGATAAGAATGTGGTTTAAATAAGTGTTTATGACCTCTTAGTAGTTCAGAGATAAGGTTTATTAGATGACCGCTGAAAGTAAAAGTGTAAGTACCAGTCACACAGCTAGAGAAACTGTTAACCCTTTGTGACAGAACGGCTATATATTTTTAATAAGGCCTTGAAAAAATTTATTTTTAGCTAAAAATAAGTAAAATGCAATCCTAAAAAAAGTGTCTCCAAAGGTGTACCTAGCCTTTAAAAATGTGAAAAATTGCTTCTAAAATTATAAGCTTCGTCTTAACGTCCTAAAAAAATAAAATTGCATTTACAAAATGATGCCAACATAAAGTAGACATATGGGGAATGTTAAAGGGGTTGTCCTGCCATTTATATTAATGATCTATCGTCGGGATAGGTCATCAATATCTGATCACCCGTGCCGATCAGCTGTTTGAAGAGGTCCATGCGAGCGCTGCTTCCTGTTCATTACACTGCCTGTCGTCTCCTGTGGAGCAGTGGCGTAGTGGAATTACAAGTACACGCTCCATTCCAGCTGATCGGTAGGTGTGCTGGGTATTAGACCACCATTGATCAGATATTGATGACCTATCCTGACGATCGGTCATCAATATAAATGGCAGGACAGCCCCTTTTAATTACTGTTTTAATATTTTATTATTTTAATTTAATTATTTTATGAGTTACCACTATCCGTCTTAAAATCCGATAAATTCACATTTAGAAAAATTAAAAAAAAATCCAAATTTTCCATACATTTTAGATTTTGTTATAAATAAAGGTAAAACATCCTAACCAAAATTCACCACTAACATGACGTCCTGTGTCGAGAGAAAACTATCTCTGAATGGCTTGGATAAGAAAAGGCTTTCCAAAGTTAATGCCACATAAAGTGGTCAGATTTGCTAAATTAGGCTGTGTCAGGAAGGTGAAAAATGGCTGTGTCCTGAAGAGGTTAAAGGGATGCAACAATAAAATAAGGTCTATTCCAGGCACAACAAATAGAAAGCTCAACCTTCCTTTTGTCAGATGCACCATGTTCATGTTTTATGGGTAGCCCTTGCTCTTGAAGGAACACTAAACCTAGAAATGAACGCTTAAAGTAAGCAAGGAATATAGCTGCACCACTTTTTGCACAATCCTGACGCAAGCACTTTTGTACAAATCCTTGAAATTTGGGAAAAAAACGGTTTAATATCCTGCTACCTTCTTACATCTTTGCCTGGCTCCTGCTCCAGCCACTTGTCTTACAGCTATTTGAAGGACAGTTAGGAGGAGGAGAACATGGCTGATCTCCTGGGACACAGAGGGGAAATAGTTATATATTTTTTTTTACTTCTTTGTGCATTTTCTTTGCTTAGTGTTTCTAGAATACTGTCCTATAGAAGTAATTTATTTTGTCATGCTCTACCCCCAATCACTGTCCAGACCATTCTCTGACTGCTCCCTCATCACTCATGTTGCATTGGTCATTCATAATGCCTATAGATTGCAGTAGAGAGAGAGAGTTTTCTTTCTTCTGGAGGAGAGATATTTTGCATATTTTTGCCCCCAGAACATTGGCCTAAGGAATCCGTACCAGCTTCATGTCCACAAGGAGAATTTTTTTATTTAATCAAGATGTCCCTTCATTTCGTAAAGTGCAGGGGGGAACAATGAGCACAGGGCAAAGCTCAACCATGAATAAGAAGAGCATGCCCTGACCATATTATACCATGAGTTACCGTATACGTGACTGTGCTTTTCTATAATAATCCCGTTGCCTTTGTTCTATTGCAGACCGTCCAGGACTGGTGAATGTACCAAGTATAGAGAAAATGCAAGAAAACATTGTGCACGTTCTGAAGCTTCATCTGCAGTCTAACCACCCGGACGACAGCTTCCTCTTCCCCAAGCTCTTACAGAAAATGGCTGACTTAAGGCAGCTTGTGACAGAGCACGCCCTTCTAGTCCAGACCATTAAAAAGGCTGAAACCGATGCGTCGCTCCATCCATTACTGCAAGAGATTTACAGGGACATGTACTGAGGACTCGTAGTAGTGTTTTCAGGGTGTACTCTTCCTGTTTTAATGGGAGCAAGGCATTATACATAGATATTCCCAACCTTCAGAAATGAGTTTGTTTTAAAGCTTCCGTGCCTTCCACCTCAAATGTTTCCGCCATAGAGCGTTGACACTACACCTTTCCATCATCAGTCTTCCTTGTTATATTTACGAAATGAGGAACATTTTTTTTTATTTTTTTGCAATCAAACAAATGTTAAGATAATCTAGCAATACTTACAAACCTCAGGTTAGCATCTCAAGGACAGAGATTACATCCTCTATAGACATGGTACAATGCCACAATCCTCTTTCTTTAAGCCAAGAAGATATGAGACCCGGGCAGAAAGTACATAGTAAATTATTTGATTTTTTGATATTTTCATTGAATTGTTGAAGCTTGCAGTATCAATTACATAACCAACTTTGCAGATCTATTATTGGTACTCACTGCCATCCCTTGAATGGGTTAAAATATGCCACATCTAGTGACCACCTGGACTGGATCACTTTGGATTTGAACAAATGGGTATCTACGGTCACCATAGCCTTAAAGTGGAGAAAGTGGCACCCGGATACCATGGAACAGCCCACAGTCTCCAGGATTAACACACTGTCGTATATAACTCCCCTATGGGAGTCAGATTTAAGATATTTTTAGGCTTCCTAACTCAAGAAGAAATCTATATTCTTTACAAAATTTATGGTAGATACCTAAATACAGATGGTTTATGGAATATATTTGTAAGGTACTTTTTGTGTTGGTAAAGTAAACCAGATTTTTTTTAACAGGATACACTACAACCCTACAGGAGAAGACGCCAACTAAGTGATATCAAGTGATATACAGTGATACTGGGTACTGGTTAGTGGACGTTTCGATTTTTGGGGGAATGATTTAGGAATTCCAGATATATTTTTTTTTCAATTTTTTTTTTATTATATATTCTTTTTTTTTTTTACCTGGTGAAATTATCTAGAAATAACTTCAGTTTTAATAGTGGGCTGATTTAACATCTGGGGGTTATTTAGGCTTTTTAACAATGACAGTAATTATTGGAATTTCTATAAAGGAGTGTTGACATTTTTATAAAATAGAACTAATGGCCGAGTGAATTCCGAATATTCATAAAAAAATGCACTGTTCATAATTTAGTTCTTACATTTTGTTTCCTCTCAGGGATATTTGCATTTGCTTCCTTATATAAGTTAAACTAGCACCTTTTTTCTTTTCCGTGTTTTCATGATTTATTTTTTCCCTTTTACATAAGGCAGCAATATTATTACTTATGTTCATAGATGGTCAATATACTTAACATTTTTCAATCAAATATTAAAATGTAAATTATTCCCCATGCCTGGTACGTGATAATATATGAACAACTACATGTAAACTCTTCCTTCTTGTCCTCCTTTCCAATTAGACGCGTATAGGAATTAGTGTAGAAGCATATATAGAGATGCACAGCTGCAATGGTTTACTTAAGACAATAAAAAAATAAAAAAAATAACATAAAAAAGGTTCTTCAAAATGTAAAAAAAAAAAAAAAAGTGTGTATATGTACAAAATATATATATATATATATATATATATATATATATATATATATATATATATATGCATGCACTTTTTTGGAGGGCGAGGTGAGGGTGACAGTTTTACATAAATATCCAATATGCATTGGCACATCATTGCTCAGGAGAGAAGGAGAGACCGGTTGGATTTTAACCTGTAAAATTGTTGATATAACAATTTTCAGGATAAGTGGTGACAGGGGGCTACCAATCCCCCTTTCCCTATTAAAATATACCTGAAGTTGTAACCTGAAGCTCCTGGGGCCCCATTGTAATATCAGTAAGAGATCCCTGTCTACCTTTATTTTGGTGTGTTCCCCTCAGACAACAGAGTGCTGGTGCAACTGGTACCTCTGAACCCCCTAGCTATGCTTTTGGTGAACACTGAGTATGCATGTTTAAGGGGTATCATTAAATATAGCTGTGAGCTATGAGCAGGTGCTGAATAAAGGACAGAGTTAATACTAGTGGCCAAAATTTTAACTAGTCATCAGGACAGGCAATCAATATCTGATCGGCGGAGGTCTGACTCCCCGCAGCCCCAGTGATCAGCTGTTTTACAGTAGCTCCAACACACACAGCTCTGTCCATTTCTATAATAGACAGAGCTATGTGGTTTTGGCGGCAGAGCTACTGCAGAACAGCTGATCAGAATGGTGTGGCGTGTCGGACCCCCACTGATCAGATATTAATGGCCTATTCTGAGGACAGGTCATCAATCATATAACCCCTTTAATGTTGAATGTGAATCAGTAACTAGCCAGGGTCAGGTGATGGAGGCCCTAGAGCAGTTGCCCCAGTTTCCACATAATGCAGCTTAAGTTTAAATGGTCACTAACCTCTCAACAAATGTTGCCTAACTGAATAGTACAGGAAACTAGAAGAAAGTTTGTAATGTACCTGATCAGAGAAAGATAAAAATGCCACTTCTAATGCTGTCCACTCAGAACTCTGTTCCATCTCTCTTGAGAGACCAAAACTCACTGGAGAATCAAATTACAGCTGCCTTTAGAAGACTATGGAGATTGGAGAGATGCTGAGCGGCTAGATGGAGAAAGAAGCATTTAAAGCTCAATGTTTTTTTTATATTTGCTTGTACTTTTAATATAAGCAATGTTTGTTTAAAGGTTACTGGCAATTAAAAATGGATGGCAAACCGTATAAAGCCAGTAATAAATGCTGCATACAGAGATATTTTGTCCGGGAGAATGCCAAATGGCATAACGGAAACCCGCTGGATCTCATTATAGTCGGTGTGATCTGATGGGTGGCGTTGGTGTCCAGCATGTGCAGGATCTGCCGCTGACATTTTTTCTGTTCTTATACCAGTAGAAAAAAACTGAACGGCAACATGGATGTGAACCTAGCCTAGAAGAACCACTTCTACCTAGGAAATGACTGAATAAAACTGTTAGCGCAAAAAATCTTGACCTTTCCAATGACTGAGAGACTGCGCTATAATGGGATAGGGCAGTCACACAACAGTGCAGCCATGGGGGTCACAAACATTGCACAGCTCACTAAGGCCTGTTTTACACTGGCGTTAATGGTTCCGGCAGGGGAACAGCCTGCCTGATCCATAACTGCCGTGCGCTGCTGGAAGTCCGCCCGGCCCCATTCACTATAACTACAGTGAATGGGGCTGGACGGACTTCTGGTGCACACAGTAGTTACGGATCCGGCAGACTGAACAGCCTGCCAGAACCATTAACGCCATTGAGAAAGGGGTTTAAATATATATGTTGGCTGTAACTCTTGTGTTATCGTCCTGCCCAATATACAAATTATCTTTTTCTGTGTATTCATAGCGGTTCACACAAGATATGATGGAAGTCTTTTAGGCAATGATTTGTTAGCTGCACTAATACTGTGCACAAAGGGGCATTACTAGATATTGTAAAGGGAATGCTATAAAGACTTCCGTCTACCATAATAACAAATCTTTTGATTTTCCGGTAGAGCAGCTGTCGCTTTCCACCTGTTGCAAAACCTTCAGCTATCAGGGTATGCTGGGAGTTGTAGTTTTACAACATTTGGAGAGCCATAAGCTGGACATCCATACCCTAGAGATATGTTCTGTGTATTTTTTCCAAATGTTTTTTTTTTTTTTCATTTTTTAATTGCTGCTTTTACTATTTTATTTACTATGTGAATTATATGATATCGTACATAAAAATAAACCTCTATATATTTTTATGGTTGCTCATATATTATTGTTGATCAGAATTCTATAAAAGATTGTATGTTTATGGAAATCAGTCTAGATGTATTACTGTATAATGTAGTGGAGAATTATGGGAATAAACCGTGTCAGGGGTTACTCTTTTTAACAGCCATATATTTTTTATGTTGATTTATGTTTTACTTTTTTCATATTTTTATTTTTTTTAAACATCTACATAATACCTGATGTAGGTGATGACGGTTATAATTCATATTATTAAAGTATCAGTTGATGTGAGAATTTAAAAAAAAAAAAAAAGCTCTTTAGTCAAACTTTCATAATGGGACTCCCTTTTGGTGCTGGGTTTTGCCTCCCTGGACAGAAAGGTCTGGAGTTTGTTTGCCCCTCCAGTTACTGTTCCCTTGCTTGCTACATAGGTTCTCTCCACCTAATAGCAAAGGGGATTGGGCTAACCAGACCTGGGTCCCTTCTCCAACAACTTGAGAAGTGGCATAACTACAGGTTAAACTCGAAAATTTCATTTATTTCAGTAATGCAACTTAAAAGGTGAAACTAACTAACATATGAGATAGACTCATTACATGCAAAACAAGATATTTCAAGCCTTTGTTATAATTTGGATGATTATGGCTTACAGCTTATGAAACCCCAAAGTCACAATTTTGAGGTACCCTTTGCTCAGGGGGTATGGATTAATTAGCTGACTAGAGTGTGACACTTTGAGCCTAGAATAGTGAACCTTTTCACAATATTCACATTTTAAGCTGCATTAAGGCAACTCCTTTTAAAGCATAACTGTCACACTTAGACCCTAATTTCAATTTTCATATATGTAGTTACTAATAACATGATATTCCAGAATCAGTTACTATTAGACTGACTTACCCCATATTTAATACGATTCAGCCCTTAGCAACCAGTCTGCATAAAACTGCAATTTCACTATTCAGTTAAGATGGCCGCCACTGCCCTCATCCTGAAGCTAATCCCGCCTGCCCTCACTAGCTAGTAACAATAGCCCCCCAAAAGTGTCAGTAACCACAGCCCTCCCCCTAAAGGGTTAATCTCCTGCAGCACAAAGGGGTCCTCTTACCACATGTTGCTTTCATTTATACACTGAGCAGATGGCAGATCTCCCTTCCCTGGTCTGCGCTGCTCCAACTCTACTTCTCCAACTCTGCCGTGTGAGGGAGCGTCTGCCAAGCGCAGGGACAGGGAGAAGTGCACACAGCCCAGGCACTGTTATCAGCTGCTGGGGAGGACCTGGCTTTAATAATTTACTTACAGTCCCTGGCTGTCAGTAATGTGACCTTGCAGGCAGCATGCTAAGGAGATATTAATTACCACAATCCAATACTCCAAAAATAAATAAAAAATATGACAGTTATCCTTTAACCACCTCCCGACCGCCTAACGCAGATGTGCGGTCCGGAGGTGGCGGCCCTGCGCAGAGTCACGCATATATGCGTCATCTCGCGAGGGCCGGGATTTCCTGTGAACGCGCGCGCGCGCTCACAGGAACGGAAGGTAAGCGAGTGGATCTCCAGCCTGCCAGCGGCGATCGCTCGCTGGCAGGCTGGAGATCCGAATTTTTTAACCCCTAACAGGTATATTAGACGCTGTTTTCATAACAGCGTCTAATATACCTCCTACCTGGTCCTCTGGTGGTCCCTTTTGTTAGGATCGACCACCAGAGGACTCAGGTAGGTCAGTACAGTCGCACCAAACACCACACTACACTACACCCCCCCCCCCGTCACTTATTAACCCCTGATCACCCATGATCACCCCATATAAACTCCCTGATCACCCCCTGTCATTGATCACCGCCCTGTCATTGATCACCCCCCTGTCAGGCTCCGTTCAGACGTCCGTATGATTTTTACGGATCCACGGATACATGGATCGGATCCGCAAAACGCATACGGACGTCTAAATGGAGCCTTACAGGGGGGTGATCAATGACAGGCGGGTGATCACCCATATACACTCCCTGATCACCCCCTGTCATTGATCACCCCCCTGTCATTGATCACCCCCCTGTAAGGCTCCATTCAGACGTCCGCATGATTTTTACGGATCCATGGATACATGGATCGGATCCGCAAAACACATGCGGACGTCTGAATGGAGCCTTACAGGGGGGTGATCAATGACAGGCGGGTGATCACCCATATACACTCCCTGATCACCCCCCTGTCATTGATCACCCCCCTGTAAGGCTCAATTCAGACGTCCGCATGTGTTTTGTGGATCCGATCCATGTATCCATGGATCCGTAAAAAATCATGCGGATGTCTGAATGGAGCCTTACAGGGGGGGTGATCAGTGACAGGGGGGTGACCTGTCATTGATAACCCCCCTGTAAGGCTCCATTCAGACGTCCGCATGTGTTTTGTGGATCCGATCCATGTATCCGTAAAAAATCATGCGGATGTCTGAATGGAGCCTTACAGGGGGGGTGATCAGTGACAGGGGGGTGATCACCCTGATCACCCCCTGTAATTGATAACCCCCCTGTAAGGCTCCATTCAGACGTCCGCATGTGTTTTGTGGATCCGATCCATGTATCCATGGATCCGTAAAAAATCATGCAGATGTCTGAATGGAGCCTTACAGGGGGGGGTGATCAGTGACAGGGGGGTGATCACCCTGATCACCCCCTGTCATTGATAACCCCCCTGTAAGGCTTCATTCAGACATCCGCATGTGTTTTGTGGATCCGATCCATGTATCCATGGATCCGTAAAAAATCATGCGGATGTCTGAATGGAGCCTTACAGGGGGGGGGTGATCAGTGACAGGGGGGTGATCACCCTGATCACCCCCTGTCATTGATAACCCCCCTGTAAGGCTCCATTCAGACGTCCGCATGTGTTTTGTGGATCCGATCCATGTATCCGTAAAAAATCATGCGGATGTCTGAATGGAGCCTTACAGGGGGGGTGATCAGTGACAGGGGGGTGATCACCCTGATCACCCCCTGTAATTGATAACCCCCCTGTAAGGCTCCATTCAGACGTCCGCATGTGTTTTGTGGATCCGATCCATGTATCCATGGATCCGTAAAAAATCATGCGGATGTCTGAATGGAGCCTTACAGGGGGGGTGATCAGTGACAGGGGGGTGATCACCCTGATCACCCCCTGTCATTGATAACCCCCCTGTAAGGCTCCATTCAGACGTCCGCATGTGTTTTGCGGATCCGATCCATGGATCCGTAAAAATTATATGGACGTCTGAATGGAGCCTTACCAGGGGGGTGATCAATGACAGGGGGGTGATCCGGGAGTCTATATGGGTGATCACCCCCCTGTCATTGATCACCCCCCTGTCATTGATCACCCCCCCTGTCATTGATCACCCCCCCCCCCCCCCTGTAAGGCTCCATTCAGACATTTTTTTGGGCACAAGTTAGCGGAAATTTTTTGTTTGTTTTTGTTTTTTCTTACTAAGTCTCATATTCTACTAACTTGTGTCAAAAAATAAAATCTCCCATGAACTCACCATACCCCTCACGGAATCCAAATGCGTAAACATTTTTAGACATTTATATTCCAGACTTCTTCTCACGCTTTAGGGCCCCTAAAAAGCCAGGGCAGTATAAATACCCCACATGTGACCCCATTTCGGAAAGAAGACACCCCAAGGTATTCGCTGAGGGGCATATTGAGTCCATGAAAGATTGAAATGTTTGTCCTAAGTTAGCGGAAAGTGAGACTCTGTGAGAAAAAAACAAAAAAAATCAATTTCCGCTAACTTATGCAAAAAATAAAAAATTTCTAGGAACTCGCCAGGCCCCTCATTGAATACCTTGGGGTGTCTTCTTCCCAAAGTGGGGTCACATGTGGGGTATTTATACTGCCCTGGCTTTTTAGGGGCCCGAAAGTGTGAGAAGAAGTCTGGGATCCAAATGTCTAAAAATGCCCTCCTAAAAGGAATTTGGGCCCCTTTGCGCATCTAGGCTGCAAAAAAGTGTCACACATCTGGTATCGCCATACTCAGGAGAAGTTGGGGAATGTGTTTTGGGGTGTCATTTTACATATACCCATGCTGGGTGAGAAAAATATCTTGGTCAAATGCCAACTTTGTATAAAAAAATAGGAAAAGTTGTCTTTTGCCAAGATATTTCTCTCACCCAGCATGGTTATATGTAAAATGGCACCCCAAAACACATTCCCCAACTTCTCCTGAGTACGGCAATACCAGATGTGTGACACTTTTTTGCAGCCAAGGTGGGCAAAGGGGCGCATATTCCAAAGTGCACCTTTCGGATTTCACCGGCCATTTTTTACAGATTTTGATTGCAAGGTACTTCTTACACATTTGGGCCCCTAAATTGCCAGGGCAGTATAACTACGCCACAAGTGACCCCATTTTGGAAAGAAGACACCCCAAGGTATTCCGTGAGGGGCACGGCGAGTTCCTAGAATTTTTTATTTTTTGTCACAAGTTAGCGGAAAATGAGACTTTGTAAGGAAAAAAGAGAGAAAAAAAAAAATCATCATTTTCCGCTAACTTGTGACAAAAAATAAAAAATTCTAGGAACTCGCCATGCCCCTCACGGAATACCTTGGGGTGTCTTCTTTCCAAAATGGGGTCACTTGTGGCGTAGTTATACTGCCCTGGCAATTTAGGGGCCCAAATGTGTGAGAAGTACCTTGCAATCAAAATGTGTAAAAAATGGCCTGCAAAATCTGAAAGGTGCACTTTGGAATATGTGCCCCTTTGCCCACCTTGGCAGCAAAAAAGTGTGACACATCTGGTATCGCCGTACTCAGGAGAAGTTGGGGAATGTGTTTTGGGGTGTCATTTTACATATACCCATGCTGGATGAGAGAAATATCTTGGCAAAAGACAACTTTTCCCATTTTTTTATCCAAAGTTGGCATTTGACCAAGATATTTTTCTCACCCAGCATGGGTATATGTAAAATGACACCCCAAAACACATTCCCCAACTTCTCCTGAGTACGGCGATACCAGATGTGTGACACTTTTTTGCTGCCAAGGTGGGCAAAGGGGCACATATTCCAAAGTGCACCTTTTGGATTTCACCGGTCATTTTTTACACATTTTGATTGCAAAGTTCTTCTCACACATTTGGGCCCCTAAATTGCCAGGGCAGTATAACTACGCCACAAGTGACCCCATTTTGGAAAGAAGACACCCCAAGGTATTCCGTGAGGGGCATGGCGAGTTCCTAGAATTTTTTATTTTTTGTCGCAAGTTAGTGGAATATGAGACTTTGTAAGAAAAAAAAATAATAATAAAATCATCATCATTTTCCGCTAACTTGTGACAAAAAATAAAAAGTTCTATGAACTCACTATGCCCATCAGCGAATACCTTAGGGTGTCTACTTTCCGAAATGGGGTCATTTGTGGGGGTTTTCTACTGTTTGGGCATTGTAGAACCTCAGGAATCATGACAGGTGCTCAGAAAGTCAGAGCTGTTTCAAAAAGCGGAAATTCACATTTTTGTACCATAGTTTGTAAATGCTATAACTTTTACCCAAACCATTTTTTTTTGCCCAAACATTTTTTTTTTTATCAAAGACATGTAGAACAATAAATTTGGCGAAAAATTTATATATGGATGTCGTTTTTTTTGCAAAATTTTACAGCTGAAAGTGAAAAATTTCATTTTTTTGCAAAAAAATCGTTACATTTTGATTAATAACAAAAAAAGTAAAAATGTCAGCAGCAATAAAATACCACCAAATGAAAGCTCCATTAGTGAGAAGAAAAGGAGGTAAAATTCATTTGGGTGGTAAGTTGCATGACCGAGCGATAAACGGTGAAAGGAGTGTAGTGCCGAAGTGTAAAAAGTGCTCTGGTCATGAAGGGGGTTTCGCCTAGCGGGGCTCAAGTGGTTAAAGAGCACCTTTCACCTGTAAAAACAATGTGAACTAAGTATGCTGACATGGAGAGCGGCGCCTGGGGATCTCACTGCACTTACTATTATCCCCGGGCGCCGCTCTGTTCTCCCGTTATGCCCTCCGGTATCTTTGCTCTGTAAGTTATAGTAGGCGGAGTCTGCCCTTGTTCTGCTGGGCGTCTCCTTCTCCTAGGCTGCAGCGCTGGCCAATCGCAGTGCACAACTAACAGCCTGAGAGAAAAAAAACTCCCAGGCTGTGAGCTCTGCGCTGCGATTGGCCAGCGCTGCAGCCTAGGAGAAGGAGACGCCCACAGGACAAGGGCAGACACCGCCTACTATAACTTACAGAGCGAAGATACCGGAGGGCATAACGGGAGAACGGAGCGGCGCCCGGGGATAATAGTAAGTGCAGTGAGATCCCCAGGCGCCGCTCTCCATGTCAGCATACTTAGTTCACATTGTTTTTACAGGTGAAGGGTCCTCTTTAAGTTGCATTACTGAAATAAATTAACTTTTGCACTATATTCAAATTTTTCGAGTTTCACCTGTATAGTGGCCCACTCTTTTTCTAATTTCCTTTAATGTATGGCTTTCAAAGTGTGACAAATCTGACGACGATGCAGCAGGCGATTGTCGGGAAAGAAGTGTTTCTTCCCTGCTCGTCAGCGGAGGAGATCACTAATGCCATCGCTTGCCCATAACTAATGCCATCACTTGTCGCCATACAGACTTGTTGTTTGCCGACAGCAGAGCGGGTTTACACAGCACGATCTGCCGCCCGTAAATGACGGTTTTTGTGACCACACAAATGATCTATTACCCAATGAACGAGCATTTCGCTCGTTCATCAGATAATCAGCAGCACTTTTAAACTGCCAGACAATTGCTAACGAGCATTCCTATGAACGATCATTAGTGATTATCTAGTGGATTCTCGCCCCTTCCTGTAAAGGGCCCTTGAGACACTGTAGTAGAGAAGACAGGGGAAGAAGGTTTATGATGCTGGACATCCCCCACTCTCAGAAAGGAGATAATTAACTCTTTAATACTAAAAGTAGCAGTGGGTAGGTATATAGTCAAGGAGGGGAAACTGAGGAAAAATGCAGATAAGTGGTTGTGAGGGATATAGTGTTCTTACAGGTCATGTCTATATGGAAGAGACGCCTGAGCTGTACAGGAGGTTATATTCCACCCCTACCATTACTTAGCCACTAACTAATGTGAGGTCTATATCAGGACCTACAGCCCAAGTAGATTAAAGGTGGATGTTTATGCACCAACATCGGAGAGCAAGTGCATGCATAAAAATATGCAAAAAGCACAATGTGATGTAAAAAGCCCTCTCCCTCTGTCAAACACCTTAGATGCCATGTTTACCATTGCCATTTGTGCTCCATAGCCACCACAAAATTTGCAATTTCTAATTGCGGATTAAATGCAGTTTTGCCACAGATTTCACCCTTCAATTCAAAAGGGTGAAATCTGCAGCTTAAATTGCAAACATAATTGACATGCTGCGGACTTGGAAATCTGCAATGCAGGCCAATTTCTGCACTGAAACAATCTGTAAAGTGTACATGAGATTTGTGTAATCTCATACACTTTGCTGGTGCTGTACTAAGTTGTGTTTTTTCCCATGTGTAAAAAAAAAAAGTATATTCTGCAACGTCTGCACCTGCTTTCCCGATACATTTCCACAAGTAATCTCTAATTTTACTCGAGCATTGCAATACTCGGCCGAACACCATGTGTGCTCTGCTAGGCAGCCAATAAACATGCGCAGAGGTACTGGCACTCACTGTAATGCCGTTACTGGCATTACAGTGATTGGCTGGCCAGGACCCGTCATCGGCTGCTATATAGCACCCGATGACACGTGTTCAGCTCAGTCTTAGGCCTCATGCACACAGCCATTGGGTGGCCATGGCCAAAATTGCGGCCCACAAACCGCGGGACGGCAATCCTCGGCCGCAGGCCGCATTCACTTGAATAGGTCTGCAATTCCAGAGATGCGGATCGGAGTCGCGGAACGGAGTCACAGAACGGAACACCGGAAGCACTACGGAGTGCTTCCGTTGTGTTTCTTTCCGTTGTTCCGCACTGCAAATAAATATGACATGTCGCAATTGCGGTCCCCAATGAACGGAACGGCCGTGTGCATGAGGCCTTAGTCAGGGAGAGCTGTGCTGAAGAAGGGACAGATAGCATAGGGAGTGAAATAGTAATATTTTAGTTAAAAAAAAAATTGTTAGAGAACCAAAAGTCCTACGTTTAAGGACTATTGCTGTATTTGGCAGCAATATAATTATTAGAGCAACCTGCGCTGAATTGCGTGGAATTGTTAGAGACCCAAAAGTCCTTTTAAGGACTATAGTTGTATCTGGCTGCAATATATATTATTAGCGCAACCGGTGCTAAATTGCGTGCAATTGTTAGTGCCGCTTCTGATAGTGACAGAACCTCTGCTACATATTTTATTTTACATTTGTGCAGCCTAAATATCTGTGACAGTCAGCGTAATTGTTTAGCCGCTGGTGACAGCGACATTACCAGCACTAAATCTCCTCTATAACGTTTGCTCATCCAAAATATCAGTGACATTCATTCAGTGTAATTTTTTATTAGCCGCTGGTGACAGCGACATTACTTACGCTATAACTCCTGTATAACGTTTGCACATCCTAAAATTATCTGTGACATTCAGTGTACTTTTTTCATAGATGCTGCGGACAGCAACATTATCTGTGCTGCATCTCCTGTTTACCGTGTGCGCATCCTAAAAATATCTGTGACATTCTGTGTACTTTATTTGCGCATACACTTACAAAACCTGCGCTACTGTACGTGTGACATACTTGCAAGCATATATACCATTTAATGTGTGCAAGGCGAGCAGTAAGGGACAGGGAAGTGGCTGTGCTGCTGTTGGTGCACGCAGAGGCCGTGGCCCTGGGTGCGGTAAAACTGTGCCTGCTGCCAGAGCACACGAAATCCACGATACCTAGCTTCATGTACCAGTTTGCAGGGCTGCACAGGACACCACTCTCGAAGTCAGTGCGACCAGGTGGTCGGTTGGATTGCAGCAGATAATGCTTCCAGTCGGTTAAGCACCACCCTGTCTTCCAAAAAGTCCAGTCTCAGTTGCCAAGAGTTTGGTCAACAGAATCCTCACCCTGATACTCCTTCCTCCCACCATGGAGAGTCTTGGCAAACAAGTGATCCCACACTCCGATTTTCTTCGCCATTCCTTGATTTGGGCCTCTCAACAAGCCCGCTTGAATAGAGACATGAGGAGATATTGCGCTCTGATTTTCAAACTTTCAAGCATCCACAGTCACAAGAAGATGACAGTAGGGAATGGCAATTTGTGTTTCATGAGTTGGATGATGATGATGAGACACAGTTGCCAATAAGACAACTGCAATTACTGTCTCAAGAGGTTATGAGGATGAGACACAGTTGTCAATAACTGAGGTTGTTGTTAGGTCAACAAGTCAGGAGGATAACCAGAGTGAGTAGGTGGTGGACGATGAAGTCACTAACCCAACCTAGGAAGGTGGCAAGCCGAGCGAGGACAGCAGTACAGAGTGGGAGGGATCCGCAGCACTGCAACAGGCTGAAAGAGGCAGTGGGGTGGCAAAAGGGAGAATGCGGGCCAGACCAAACAGGCCCGCAACTGGGTCCACAATCAGTGTCTGCGGGTCACATCACTACCTCCTCTTCCCCTGTTTTACGTGCTGGCCAATCCCCTGTCCAAGACGCAGGCCCGGATGTCTCCCGCCATGCACCTGGACCTTTGCAAGAACCATCAGTTACCATATCCACTTCTGTGTTCCAGCGCAGCGTACAGATATCTATACCCCAGGCCTTTGAACGAAAGCGCAAATACCCACCCACAGGCCATAGCACTGCTGGCCCTGGAAATGTTGCCATTTAGGCTTGTGGACAGAGTGAGGCTTTCCGCAGACTGATGGCGGTGGGCGTCCCGTGTTAGTCTGTCCCCAGCCGCTAATATTTTTCACGGTGTGCAGTCCCAGCCCTACACCAGCATGTGTCCTGTAACATCACCTGTGCCCTGACCAACGCAGTTATTGGGAAGGTCCACTTAACGACTGACACATGGACAAGTGCTTTTGGCCAGGGACGCTACATTTTCCTGACAGCACACTGGGTCAACATTGTGGAGGCCGGGAGCGAGTCGTACCCTGGGATGGCACAAGTGCTACCGACGCCAAAGATTGCGGGCCCTACTTCAATGAGGGTTCCCCCCCCCCCTCCCTTCTCTTCCACCTATGAATTATCGTCTTGCAGCACCAGTCAGACACCAGTCAGTAGCTGGAAGCAGTGTTGCACTGCAGTGGGGAAGCTGCAACAGGCCGTGCTTAAACTGATCTGCTTAGGTGACAAACAGCACACTGCCGCAGAGCTGTGGTAGGGGAGAAGAGACCAGAGTGAGCTGTGGCTCTCGCCACTCAACCTAGAACTAGGCATGGTTGTGTCTGATAATGGCCGTAACTTGGTGGCGGCTTTGGAGTTCGGCAAACTCACACACATACCATGCCTAGCCGACGTGTTCAACCTAGTGGTTCAGCGGTTTCTCAAAATCTACCCCAATTTGCCTGAGCTACTGGTGAAGGTGCTCAGTGTGTGTGCCCATTTCCGCAAGTCATCGTCAGCTTCCGCCGGTCTGGCAACGCTGCAGCAGTGCTTGCAATTGCTAGCTCACCGACTGTTGTGCGACGTGATCACCCGCTGGAACTCGACGTTCCACATGTTGGCCAGGCTTTGTGAGCAGCAGAGGGCAGTATCATGGCAACATGGCCGTTGCCTTTCCTGTCAACTTCTGCTCTTCATAAGTGATGAGTGGGTATTGATGTCTGACCTCTGTAAGGTTTTACGCAACTTTGATGAATCAACACAGATGGTGAGTGGCGATAACGCTATTATCGGCGTAACCATCCCACTTCTGTGTCTACTCAAACGATCGCTGCTCACAATTAAGGCGGATGCTTTTCATGTGGAAGAGGTGGAAATTGGGGAAGACAGTACACAGGGTGATAGCCAGACCACCCTCAGTTCATCTTCGAATTGAATGATGAGGAGGAGCAGGAGACGGTTGCCTCCACTACAGAGGGCAGTACCCATGGAAGTTTTATTCCATCTGTTCAGCGTGGATGGGTAGAAGAGAAGGAAGAGGTTGAGGAGAGTTAGAGTCATCCTCCTGATGAGGTCAGCAAAGTCTTGTCTGTTAGGACTCTGGCACACATGGGTGACTTTATGTTAGGCTGCCTTTCCCGTGACCCTCGCGTTGTACGCATTATGGCCAACACGGATTACTGGTTGTTCACCCTTCCCGACCCCAGCTACAAAGAGAACTCATCTCTCATTCCTGTGATGGAGAGGATGAGCAAAATTGTGCAATACCAGAAGGTCCTTGTGGAAAAATTGCTCCAAAAATTTCCAGCTGACAACGCTGGCTGCAGAGTACGTAGTTCCTTGGCCAACCGAGGAGCAGTGTCGGACTGGGGTACCTAGGGCCCCCCCAGTAAAATTTATTTTGGGGGCCCTCCGTACGTATACATTCAAATACAATAAATAATCTAACAAGTTTTTTATATGAACATAGGCTGGTTGAGGTGCTGTACATTGAATATATGTATGTATTGCATCAAGCTGATGCACGGCCTAGTGTCACAAAGAGGGAAACATTTTGGAAGATGGTGAAGGAGTACGTAGCAGACTGTGTCAGCGTCCTCAGTGATCCCTCTTTACCTTACAATTATTGGGTGTCCAAGCTGGACACGTAGCACAAACTGGCGCTCTACGCCTTGGAGGTGCTGGCTTGCTCCACCGCCAGCGTTTTGTCAGAGCGTGTATTTAGTGCTGCTGGGGGAAAATAATAAGCGCATCCGCCTGTCAACTGAAAATGCTGATCGGTTGACTCTTATTAAAATGAACAAGGCCTGGATTGCCCCTGACTTCTCTACTCCACCAGAGGAAAGTGGCTGAACATAAAGGCACTCTAAATGTGTCTTTTATGGTGTATTGAATACACTGTATTCCCATGCACCCCTTCCACCACTAAAAAGGGTATATGGTTCAATCTCCCTTTTCTCGTCCTTCTCCTCCTTCATCATCATGTCAGCTCAGCAGCAGGCCCTCATCCATAATGTTTTTAAGGGTCACCAGCAGGCCCTCGCCCATAATGTTTTTGAGGGTCACCAGAAGGCCCTCGCCCATAATGTTTTTGAGGGTCACCAGAAGGCCCTCGCCCATAATGTTTTTGAGGGTCACCAGAAGGCCCTCGCCCATAATGTTTTTGAGGGTCACCAGCAGGCCCGCACCCATAATGTTTTAGAGGGTCACCAGAAGGCCCTCGCCCATAATGTTTTAGATGGTCAGATCAGCAGCAAGCACTCGCCCCTAATGTTTTAGAGGGTCAGCTCAGCAGCAGACCCTCACCCCTAATATTTTAGATGGTCACATCAGCAGCAGGCCCTCGCCCCTAATGTTTTAGATGGTTAGATCAGCAGCCCCTTGCTCCAATAGTTTTTGAGGGTCACCAGCAGGCCATCAATCATAATTTTTCAAGGGTGTGTAGGATGCCCTCCTTTATGTGTAATAAAGGGTTATTTTAGTGCCGGTTCCTTGTAATTTATGGCAGCCCTTTCACTTAGTGCATAGGCTTTATGGGTGTAGGAGTCCCACTACCTGAACAATTGTAGCACCATGTGAATGAGGCCCTACTTTATGTGATATACAAGTTGTATCGGAGTGCCTCTTCCTTGTAATTTTTGGCAGCACTTGCACTTTATATACAAGTAAATATACAGGAAAGAATGTTTCCTAACAATTTTTCCTCTAAAATCGATTTTATCTTTGGTTTTGTGCGTATTATTGTCAGTCTGTAAAAGTGGTGTACTACTCGGACAACATCGTTCCCAGCAGTGACCTGGGAGTCCAAGATGCATCCAGACATCCTCCCCATGCTGTTCCCGAACCATTCCAGTGGTGTTTCCATCAATTTCTGACCTTTTCCTGTGAACCAGACACCCTCCTCTCTTCAGAGCAGGGGGTGTCTGTTTTAATGCTCTGGTTCTCCCATTGACTTCCATTGTGCTTGGGTGCTCTGTAGAGCACCCAAGCATCCTGAGGTGTTCTACTCTAGCACCCAAGCACTTTGGTGCTCGACCAACACTAGTAATCTCCGGTCCTCACAGGACCGCCTGTGTGTTCTTCACTCAATCGACTACAAGATTCATCACGTGCCTCTCTTCTACTCTGTAACTCCCAGCACATCAGACTCTTTCCCAACATCCATGCCTTCAAAAGTAACCTGAAAATCCACCTCTTCAGTAAAGCCTAACACCTGCAATAATCATGCTGCCACCACACAGCAAGATGAGCAGCCTTTACCCTCACGTACTCTATCCTTCAACTTCCCTTGTACCTTGTAAGCTCACGTGGGCATTGTCCTCTCCTCCTCTGTACCAGTTTGTTAATAGTTTCATGTTTATTGTGGTGATAAAGGTATCCAGATAGCAAAATTATTTTTAGGAGTAGGCAACTCCTCCCTTCACATTCCGGTGTTGGGTCATAACCTCATCCATGTTCCATTCCCAAAGCCAGGTCAGGAGATTGAAGTAAAAAAATCAGTAAGATGGAACCACTTCACAGAGACCAAACCCCTATCATGAAACTAGAAGATAGCATGATCGTCATACACAAGCCTTACACAGACTAGAACCGTTAGAGGGGTCAGGAAAAGGCTAGTGTCCTATCCAGTTGAGGTCACACATGAAATCCCTGTCTTGAGATATACAGTGCCTTGCAAAAGTATTCATCCCCCTTGACTTTTTTTGTGTTTTGTTACATTACAGCCTTAAGTTCTATGTTTTATGTGATGGATCAGAACACAATAGTCTAAGTTAGTTAAGTGAAATGTGAAAAATATATAAATAAAACTATTGTTTAGAAATAGAATATATAAAATTAGCATGTGCGTATTGTAAGGGGTTACACTCTCAGGTAGGGCCACGATGACAGATTCTCTTGTAGACCACAGGGTTAAAGTTCAATTGTTGCTTTATTTATCACACTCCGGCAATACAGGCAACCCCAGTTATAATTCACTGGGGAAGGTTAAGGTCCAGCACCACAAAACATAAACCAATGCAAAATAAACACCTGCCCGTCTGGGCTCTGGCTAATACAGTGAAGTTCCTAACTCACCTATTGAACACAGGTCACACAGAAAATTCAGCTTCTCTAGCCAGCAGGGCAGCCAGCCAAAAGATCAAACCCTCCCATTGCAAATAGTGGTCTATATAGTCCTCTTGCAAGTGCCCAGGGCGATGATTCACTATTAAGTTCACTATGCATTGAGATGCTTCATAACCTCTCTCCTGTGAGTAACAGCTGTGGTGTTCAACTGGTTGGATCCTACATTTGTCACTCAGAGCAGGGGGACGGTCAGTGAAGCAGCTCAATGCAGAGAACAGCGGGCACTTCACAGTGAAACCCCACCCTGGGCACTTGCAAGAGATAAATCTGGCAGAATAAAAACTCATATTCACACCATTGCTGATGACAAAACCTCCACAAAAGGAATGTTTGTTCTGGTTTCCCCAGCCTCTGTCTAGTGATTTCAACAGTTTAGCATAGTCAAAACTGCTGACATTCCCTTCAAACCTTTAGAGCTCCGGAATACAGAAAGATTTGTCTCCCTACTGAAGAATATTCTAATTGTTTCATAGTGAGGAGACAGAGAAGTTGTTCCAAAGAAAACATGTGTTTTAGTTTTATGCCAATCTTTGACAAACATTTTGATTTATTACTATTATTAGTGGATTTTCCTATACTCTCCAAGTCCTAATTGAGCTAATTCCAAGATATTTTCAAACTCAAAAAGCTTCAATACACCATATAAACAAAAAGAGAGGTCATAGTCCATGAAGTGCTGAAGCTAGGAGGCCAAAAAGTACTTAAGTTAGGAACAGCGAAACCACCTTTATTAAAAGGGGCCAAGATATTGATTGGTCTCATGCGTGGCTTTTTTCCCCCTCCAAATTAAATCGCTCAATAAAAAGTAAAAGACCTAAAGATCCAATCATCCAGCCAAACCGGTGAATTAGGAAAGAAAAAAAGAATTTGTGGAAACAATCATCTTGAATAAAAGGCAAATCCTATCAGCTCTTGACACAGACAAGGCTTTCCATCCTTTTATCCTAGATTGACATTCTCCAAATTATGGTTGCAAGTTTAGATCCTCAAAATCCCCCAACCTAGCTTTAATGTCAAGATATCTGAAGTGAGAGTTAGGTTTGAGCATGCAAACTTCCACACTAGTTTCAAGCAAATCTGGGTTTAATGAACGTGAACCTACAGGGAGAAGAATCAATTTACCTTTATTACTAGAAAGACCAGAGTATCGGCTGAATCCATCAACAACCCCCAAAACATCCATCAATCCATCAACAACCCCCAAAACATAAGGTACATCCTCCACCGCATGTCATAAGTAAAATAAAATATCATCCTATCCATCCGCCTACAAGGAAATACTGTCCTCTCTGACCTCATGAACAAACCCCAATGGACCTTCTGTAATCATTATAGCCAGTGGATCAATCAGCGCAGACAACAGAAGGGACAGAGGACAGCCCTGCTATGTGCCCCTAGTTATCAGAAACTCCTTTGACAACTCTCATCAGTGTGCCAGTAGGCTGCCTCTGCAGAATCTAAACCACTGCATAAAATTAGGGCCAAATTGGTAACAGTCCAGAGGAAGGGCCCCCCCCCCCACTATCAAAGGCCTTAACAGCGAAAAGAAACAGTATGGAGTGCCACTCCCTAACCTCAGTAGATTGCAGATTAAAAAACAATCTTCTGATACTAATATTGACCCCTTGCTGACGATGCGATTTTCAGTTTTTCACTCCCTGCCTTCTTGGAGCCATAGCTTTTTTATTTCTCCGTTCACGTAGCCATATGAGGACTTGTTTTTTGCGGGACAAGTTGTACTTTCTGATGGCACCATTTAACCCTTTCCTGACCGCCCAAAGTAAATTTAGGTTAGTGGCTGTGCATTTAAAAATGGCGCCCGCTGGTGCGTGCAGTGGGCGCCATAGCTGCCTGGTATCTGCTTTTTCATACACCCGGCACTAATATCTGCGACCGGAGGTAATATCGGTTGGGAACTTATAACCCTTCAGATGCCGTGGTCACATGTGACCACGGTATCTAGATGCCCTAAAGAGCGCGCACTTCTGGGTGTGCTCCGGCTCCACCTAGCGGGCATCAGGAGAACCGGAGCATGTATGCGGCAGCCCCTGTCCTCCTGTATGACATGAGGCTGCAGCATATTAGTTTCTATGGAGACCCTGCCTGTGGCTCCAATTGACTCCAATGCTAATACAAATGTAAAAAATTAAAAAATCTAAAAATTCTAATCACACCCCTTTCCCCAAAGTGTAAATAAAAATATGTAAACAAAAAAAATACACATCATGGGCATCACCACAAGCAAAAACGCCCATACTATCAAAATATAAAAAATATTTTTCCCATATGGAAAACGGCGAAATGGGAAAAAAGTCAAAATGGCCAATTTGCAGTTTTTTGGTCGCTTCACCTCCCACAAAAAATTACATAAAAGGTGATCAAAAAGTCCTTCACCCCCAAACTGGTATAATTGAAAAGTACAGATCGCCCCACAAAAAAAGAGCCCTCACACAGCTCCATACACATAGCTATAAAAAAGTTAGAGGGGTTAGAACATAACGATGAAAAGAAAAATACCGCACCACATGTGGTATTGCCGTAATCGTACTGACCTGGAAAATAAAAGTAACAGGTCAGTTTTACCGCATAGAAAATGTAAAAAAACAAACAAAACAAAAAACATAAATCATCCTCATAATTATAATGAGGTGGTTATTATGGGGGACTTCAACCACCCAGATATAGACTGGGAAACTGAAACTTGTATATCTCATAAGGGAAACAGGTTCTTGGCAATAACCAAAGACAATTACCTCTCCCAACTGGTTCAGGACCCGACTAGAGGGACGGCCATACTGGACTTAGTATTAACCAATAGGCCTGACAGAACAACAGATGTGCAGGTTGGGGGACACCTGGGAAATAGTAACCATAAAGTAATAACCTTCCAATTATCATTCAAAAGAGCTTTTCTACAGGGAGGAACAAAAATACCAAACTTTAAAAAAGCTAAATTTAGCCAACTAAGAGAGGCCATAGGCCAAACTAACTGGGACAAAGTCCTCAAAAATAAAAATACAGCCACAAAATGGGATATCTTTAAAAACATACTAAAATCTCATTGTGAGAGGTACATACCGTATGGGAATAAAAGGTTAAGGAACAAAAAGAAACCAATGTGGATAAATAGAACTGTAAAGAAAGCAATAAATGACAAAAAGAAAACATATAAATCACTAAAACAGGAGTGTAGCACAGAAGCACTGAAAAACTAAAAAAATAAAACATGTAAAAAACAAATAAAAGCGGCCAAACTAGAGACTGAGAGATAAATTGTCAAAGAGAGTAAAACTAACCGTAAAATGTTCTTCAATTATATAAAATGTTAAAAAGTATAAATCTGAAGGTATCGGCCCTCTAAAGAGTAATGAGGGGGGAGTCGCAGAGAGCGACGAGGAGAAAGCTTTTTCTCCAATGTATTCACTGAGGAAAATAAACTGTCAGATGACATGCAGAATGTAAAAATAAATTCCCCATTAAAAGTATTCTGTCTGACCCAGGAAGAAGTACATCAGCGACTTAAAAAGATTAAAATAGACAAATCGCCAGGACCGGATGACATACACCCCCGTATCCTAAGGGAATTAAGTATTGTCATAGTCAGACCCTTATTTCTGATATTTGCAGACTCTATACTGACAGGGAATGTCCCACAGGATTGGCGCATGGCAAATGTGGTGCCAATATTCAAAAATGGTCCAAAAACAGAGCCTGGAAACTATAGGCCGGTAAGTTTAACATCTGTTGTGGGTAAACTGTTTGAAGGTTTTCTAAGAGATGCTGGCTTAGAGCATCTCAAAGGAAATAAGCAAATAACGCCATATCAGCATGGCTTCGTGAAGGATCGGTCATGCCAAACTAATTTAATCAGTTTCTATGAGGAGGTAAGTTCTAGACTTGACAGCGGCGAATCAATGGATGTAGTATATCTGGACTTCTCCAAAGCATTTGACACTGCACCACATAAAAGGTTAGTATATAAAATGAGAATGCTCGGACTGGGATAAAATGTCTGTATGTGGGTAAGTAACTGGCTGAGTGATAGAAAACAGAGGGTGGTTATTAACGGTACACACTCAGATTGGGTCACTGTCACTAGCAGGGTACCTCATGGGTCAGTATTGGGCCCTATTCTCTTCAATATATTTATTAATGATCTTGTAGAAGGCTTGCATAGTAAAGTATCAATTTTTGCAGATGACACTAAACTGTGTACAGTAATTAACACTAAAGAGGACAGTATACTACTACAGAGGGATCTGGATATATTGGAGGCTTGGGCAGATAAGTGGCAGATGAGGTTTAACACTGACAAATGTAAAGTTATGCACATGGGAAGGAATAATGCAAGTCACCTGTACATACTAAATGGTAAAACACTTGGTAACACTGACATGGAAAAAGATCTAGGAATTTTAATAAACAGCAAACTAAGCTGCAAAAACCAGTGTCAGGCAGCCTTTGCCAAGGCCAATAAGATAATGGGTTGCATCAGAAGAGGCATAGATGCCCATGATAAGAACATAGTCCTACCACTTTAAAAATCGCTAGTCAGACCACACATGGAGTACTGTGTACAGTTCTGGGCTCCTGTAAACAAGGCAGACAGCAGAGCTGGAGAAGGTCCAGTAGAGGGCAACTAAATTAAATAACTGGAATGGGGCAACTACAGTACCCTGAAAAATTATCAAAATTAGGGTTATTCACTTTAGAAAAAAGACGACTGAGGGGAGATCTTATTAATATGTATAAATATATCAGGGGTCAGTACAGAGATCTATCCCATCATCTATTTATCCCCAGGACTGTGAGTGTGACGAGTGGACATCCTCTGCGTCTGGAGGAAAGAAGGTTTGTACACGAAGAAAAGGATTCTTTACGGTAAGAGCAGTGAGACTATGGAACTCTCTGCCTGAGGAGGTGGTGATGGTCAATACAATAAAGGAATTCAAGAGGGGCCTGGATGTATTTCTGGAGCATAATAATATTACAGGCTATAGCTACTAGAGAGGGGTCGTTGATCCAGGGAGTTATTCTGATTGCCTGATTAGAGTCGGGAAGGAATTTTTTATTCCCCTAAAGTGGGGAAAATTGGCTTCTACCTCACAGTTTTTTTTTTTTTTGCCTTCCTCTGGATAAACTTGCAGGATAACAGGCCGAACTGGATGGACAAATGTCTTTTTTGGGCCTTATGTACTATGTTACTATGTATAAAACTGTGGCAGAATGCTGATTCTTTTTTTTTATAATTCCAAACCATTTGGAAAAAATTTCCCTGCCTACCACCACTTTTTTTGCAACTGTATATGGTGCCATTACAAAGTGCATCTTGTACCACAAAAACAAGCCCTCTTACAGCTATGTGAATGAAAAAATAAAAAAGTTATGGCTTTGGGAGGACTGGGAGTAAAAAACGAAAATGTCCTGGTCATTACAGGGTTAATATTGCATAGGATGTAGTAGAAAGCTGGAAAAAAGCCAAATGTGGTGGAAAAATGAGATTTTTGTGGACTCACCTGTAAAATCTCTTTCTCGCTTAGTTCATTGGGGGACACAAGACCATGGGTATAGCTGCTGCTGGCACTGAGAGGCGGCACTAGGCTGTAAAGTGTTAACTCCTCCTTTGCCGGCTATACCCCCTCCAGCCTGGAGGCATATCAGTTTGTGCCCAAGCAGTAGGAGTAGGAGAAAAAATAAATAAATATAGGAAACAAACCATAACACAACTAATGCAAGTAGGAACAAACCAGAACTGAGGACCCTAGCGGCCAACCAACCGCCATCACCTGCGGCAATAATACAAAACAATGGATGGGAGCTGTGTCCCCCAATGAATTAAGCGAGAAAGAGATTTTACAGGTGAGTCCACAAAAATATTGTTTTCTTGCTCGTATCATTGGGGGACACAGGACCGTGGGACGTTCCAAAACAGTCCACGGGGAGGGAAGAACCACACGCCCATGGAAAATGTCCTCTCGGAAGCTTAAGACACTGCTGCCTTCAAGACCTTGCGGCCCAGAGCAGTGTCCACTGATCCAAAAGTATGCACCTGGTAAAACTTGGTGAACATGTGCAAGAGAGACCAAGTCGCCGCCTTACACAGCTGTGAAGCGGAAGCATGGTGAAAACGAGCCCAAGAAGCACCCACCGCCCTGGTCGAGTGGGCCATGATACCAAGGGGTGGTGCCTTGCCCCAGGAGCAGTATGCCTCAGCGATTGCCAAACAAATCCACCTGGCAATCGTCACCTTGGAGGCTGCCAAGCCTTTGTGAGGACCTTCAGGAATAACGAACAGAGAGTCTGTACGGCGGAATGAACTAGAAATGGATAAGTAAATCCTCAGAGCCCGAGCCACATCCAGCTGATGGAGAGCTTGCTCTCTAGGATGTGAAGGAGAGGGGCAGAACGAAGGGAGAACAATTTATTGGTTGACATGGAAAGCAGAGACTACCTTTGGCTGAAAAGAAGGTATCGGGCAGAGCACTGCCTTATCTTGGTGCAGAATAATAAAGGGCTCCTTACAAGAAAGCACTGCTAATTCCAAAAAGCGCCTGATGGATGTGATTGCCACCAGGAATGCAACCTTCCAGCAAAGAATACTGGGGAAAACTGCATCTAGAGGCTCAAAAGGAGCAGATTAGGGGGAACCAAGGACAAGGTTAAAGTCCCAAGAGGGCAAATGGGGGCGATAAGGAGAGACGGTGTGAGCCAACCCTTGCAGAAAGGTCTTAACCAGGGCCTGTTTTGCTATAGGACGCTGGAAAATAATTGACAGCTCTGACACCTGTCCCTTTAAGGAACTAAGAGCAAGACCCAAATACAAACCCGATTGCAGAAAGGAAAGGATAGTGGGAAGTGAGAAGCACAGTGGAGAGAGGCTACGTTCCGCACAGAAGCGCAGAAAAGACCTCCAAGTTCTATAATAAATTTTGGATGACACTGGTTTCCTGGCCTTAATCATGGTGTGAATGACCTTGTCAGTTAAACCGTGCTGCTTCAGAATGGCGTTTTCAACAGCCACGCAGTCAAACGTAGTGACTCTAAACGCTGGTGGAAGACAGGTCCCTGGGAGAGAAGATCGACTCTAAGTGGAAGAGGCCACGGCGTGTCTCCTAGAAGGAGGATGATATCGGTGTACCACGCGCGACGGGGCCAATCCGGAGCGATGAGAATCATTTGGATGCCCTCCATCCTGATTCTGGACTCTGGGCATGAGGGAAAGAGGAGGGAATATGTACAGTAGAGAGAACCCGTCCCATGGTGCCACCAGTGCGTCTACGGCGCGCGCCCGGGGATCTCTTGTTCGAGAGAAGAAGGCGGGAAGTTTGTGGTTGAGTCTGGATGCCATCAAGTCCACCTCCGGTTGGCCCCTACGGAGACAGATAGAGTCGAACACCTCCAGGTGCAGAGACCACTCTCCCAGGTCCACAGTTGTCCTACTGAGGAAATCTGCCGTTCAATTCTCCACTCCTGGAATGTAGGCTGCCGATAGAGCTGGTACATGTGTCTCCGCCCACTGCAGGATTTTGGCCGAGTCCTCCATCACCGCTTGACTGCGGATTCCCCCTTGGCGATTCATGTAAGCCACCGCCATTGCGTTGTCTGACTGGATCTGAATCCGCCGGCCCCTCAGGAGAGGGGTCCAATGGAGAAGGGATAGATGAATGGCCGGAGTTCTAGGATGTTGATGGGAAGTTTGGACTCCGACAGAGACCATACGTCTTGGACTGTCCGGGGCGGGAAGACTGCCCCAACCCTGAAGACTGGCATCGGTGGTAATGACCGTCCATGAGACCGGGAGAAAGGATTTCCCTTACTCCAAAGTTGGTGCCGAGAGCCACCACCTGAGTGCCGAAGAGCACCCTTGGGGACAGGACGATGTGACGGTCCAAGGACTCTGGCGACTTGTCCCAAGACGACAAAATTGCCCGTTGAAGGGAACAGGTGTGAAATTGTGCAAATGGAACTGCCGCGAAGGAAGCGACCATTGCACCCAAGACCTGCATGCAAAATCGGATTGACAGGTACCTGCGCTGGAGGAGAAGACGAACTGACCACAGAAGGGCTAGCCGCTTGTCCAGAGGGAGGCAAACTAATGCCGCAGCCATGTCGAGGATCATGCCCAGGAAAGTGATCCTCCTGGAGGGACGTAGGGAAGACTTCTGGAAGTTCACCAGCCAGCCAAAGCGTGCCAGGGTATCCAGAGGGATATGTAGACTGTCCTCGTTCTGACCGAAGGTCGCTGCACTGACCAGGATGTCATCCAGATATGGAACCAGGTTGATGCCCCAGGTACGAAGAAGGGTACGGAGAGGAGCGAGAACTTTCGCGAAGACTCGCTGTGCCGTTGCCAAGACAAAGGGAAGAGCAACCAACTGGTAGTGATGGGGCCCTACTGCAAAGCGGAGGAAGCGCTGATGCACTGGAGCAAAGGGGACGTGCAAGTACGCGTCCTGAATGTCCATTGAAGAGAGGAATTCGCCCCGCTCCAGTGAAGCAACAACGGAGCGAAGAGACTTCATTCTGAAGTGTTGAATCCGGAGGAACCGGTTCAGCAAGTTGAGGTCCAGAACCGGGCGAATGGATCCTTCTTTCTTGGAGACGACAAATAGGTTTGAATAAAACCCCGCGACGGCCCGACCTGAATCTCTGAGTGGCTGGGACAGAAATAATTTGTTCCGGAGGAGGATAAGCAAACTTGATATTGTAACCAGAGTTACGATTTCAAGCTTTCACGCGTCTGAGATGTGGGCCCGTCAAATTTCCTGAAAAAGGAGGAGATGACCCCCCCACCCATGAGGGCGGGGGCACTTCTTCATGCGGAGGACTGTTAGTTGGTCGAAGAACGAGCGGGCTGTGCTCGCGGGCGTCAGGCTGGTTGAGGCCTAAAGACTGGCTTCTTCCGCTGATCTTGCGTGGAGGACCTGGGAGGGGCTCCTGCTGCCGGTCGTGTACCAGAGAAGCAGCGAAAGTAATGGGCCTGAGCATTTGAATGCTTCGATCTGCCCTGTGGGAGGTGAGTACTTTTACTGCCTGTAGCCTCAGAGATAATTTCATCTAACTGGGCCCCGAATAATCGGGTGGCGGAAAAAGGGAGGCCTGTAAGGAAACGCTTTGACAATGAATCCTCTGCCCAAACCTTAAGCCACAGTTCGTGCCATAAGGTTACAGCGACAGCTGATGAGCGGGCAACAAGTGCACCCACGTCCAAGGAATCCTCACAGAGATACTTCCCCGCCTGTGAGATTTGCAGGGTCAAATGATTGGAGCTCAGCTAGAGGGAGGTCCACTGCCAAGTCCTGACTTAACCGGAGCGCCCATTCGAAGACCACCTTAGCCACCCAGGCGGAGGCAAAAATGGGACGAAGTGCTGATCCACTTGCCGCGAAAACGGATATAGAAAAAGACTCCATACGGCGATCTACGGGGTCCTGGAGGGATGATCCATAGGCCACAGGAATGGCGGTATGTTTGGCGAGACGTGCGACCAGAGGATCCACCTTAGGAGGAGAGGACCATTTAGCTACCCAATCCACCGGAAAGGGATAAAGTAGAGCAAGACGCTTGGATGTGGTGGACGGTCCCACGCCTTGACGATGACAACCTAAAAGTCATCATGTAAGGGAAAGGCTTTAGGCGTTTGCCTGGAGCGAAGAAAAGACACTCCCTGGTGGCTCGTGGAGGGGGAGTCATCCTGCACCTGGAAGGTGTCACGGACAGCAGTAACTAGGCTGTCCACCATGGAAGCAATCTTGGAAGATTGTTCCGAATCCATATCAAAGTCTGAGTCACCAATCCCCCCGTCTGATAGAAGGGAGGGAGGATGTGTCCGAGTGTGACTCGGGGTGGGGGTGGGTTGGGGATGCTGAGGCGTCAGGAGGAATGATGTCCTGCTCTGGACCGCTTGTGTGAAGGTCTGCCCCTAAGCTGCTCGCCCGAAGGGGCAGACTGTATAGGTGGGGATTTATCAACCAAACAACCCATGAGGGAAAGGGTGGATTGGGATATTTTCGTTAGGTCCTCCACTGCCCGGGATAGGGCACAGGCCCAGTCCGGTTCCACCCGGTCAGGGTGGTCATGCGGCTGCGTAGGCAGAACCTGTCTGGGCGCACAACATGCGGAGCATACAGAGCCTGGCTGGCCGCGAGGGAACTTCATTTTGCATTTAGTTCATGCATAATAAATAGTGGCTGGTGGTATGCGGGAGTCGCTAGTGGGTTCGAACATGGTTGCCTAACCAAACCTAATACTGGTCTCAGGGCTGGAGAGGGATAGTAACCATCCTATCAGCTTGCAGGAGATCCCAGGTCCTGGTGTCCCAGTAGAAGCGTGCAGCTGAGTGAAGCAGAAGGATCTGAATCAGTGCGGGGAAAATGAGATAAGGATCCTCCCAGGAAGCCACGGCGGGAAGCATAGCCCCGCCCCTTACGTCACGGAGTGACGTGCTGAATTGCGGCCTATACTTCCTATGAAGCTGCGACCTAAATTAAAAATTTGTGATCGACCGTGATGTACTTCCGGATGGCCAGAGGACGAAGGTACCCGTAGCGGCGCGCATGGGGCGCCCGCTTGCAAGGACCAGCCGCAGAGACCCATCAGCTTCCCGGGGGGAACAAATCTGGAGCGGGCTGTAACTCGAACAATGGGTAGGCCCGAAACGAAGCCGGGGCCTAGAGCAACGCGGTGGCCGGACGGGAGATTATCGGCAGTGCCGAAGCGAAGCGTGAGCTTCTATAAGGGCTTCCCTGTGGAGTAGGAGAAAATGGCCAATGGGGAAGGTAAAAGAATACTCACCTATTCCCGATTACTCACCCCATCTTCATCCTCTTCTCGTCACCCTCCCTCAGTGGACCAGTAGGGTCACCTCTTCAGCAGCTGGCACCCAAAGTGGCAGGAGTCTGGTATGGAGGGAGGGTTTTGTCGTATCCTGGTGACCCTTTGGCTGGTAGGAAGCAGGGGAGCTAGGCTGCCCTGGTTGACCTTTACTTCTTTGGGGAGGTTGGGCAGTGAGGGAAATCGACATCGGTGTTGCTCCCCGGGTAGATGGAGAGGCATGGGCGTAGGAAGCGGGGGGGACGGGGAGACGGATCCCCCCCAGGAAAAAATGCGGGGGGGGGGGACAGGTATGGTCAAATCCCCCCCAGCGGCAGCGGGGCAATGTGTGCGGCGGCGGGGCAGGCACTGAGATGAGCGCTTCCATTGTGGAAGCGAAGCGCTCATCTCCATAGTGATCTGTTTGTATCGCCGTCCTAAGGACGGCGATACAAACAGAAGGCTGTGCGGAAGAGGCCTGCATCGCATCGCTCCAAAGAGGTAAGTATAAGTGTTAATTTTTTTTAAAATATATACAATACTTAGTTTTACTGGCACATAATGATGGGGGGGGGCTGTTATTACTGGCACATGATTGGGGGGGCCGGGGGCCCTGTTATTACTAGCACATGATTAGGGGGGGGCTTTTATTACTGGCACATGATTGGGGGGGGCCCTGTTATTATTGGCACATGATGGGGGGGGGGGCTGTTATTACTAGCACATAATGGGGGGGGGGGGCGTGGGGCCCTGATATTACTGGCACATGATTGGGGGGGCCCTGTTATTACTGGCACATAATGGGGGGCCCTGTTATTACTGGCACATAATGGGGGGGGCGGGGGCCCTGTTATTACTGGCACATGATTGGGGGGGTGGCGGGGGGCCCTGTTATTACTGGCACATGATTGGGAGGGGCTGTTATTACTGGCACATGATGGGGGGGGGCTGTTATTACTGGCACATGATTGGGGAGAGCTGTTATTACTGGCTGATGAGAGGCACTGGGGGCTGCTGGAGAGGCACTAGGGGGCTGCTATGAGGCATGGGGCTTTTTTCTGAGGTCTGATTGGGGGTTATTCATATTGGGGTCTGAGCTGAGGTGTGATCTGAGGTCTTATTAACATTGGGGATCTTATTGGGGCTGTTAGCTGAGGTCTTATTAACATTGGGGTCTGATTGGTGGTCTGACCTGAGGTGTAATGAAAAATATTTTTTTCTTATTGTGCCCACTTCCAGCCCGGAGCCCAGCTGCCCAGAGCACTGATCCTGAGCAGCTTGGAGAAAAAGGCCTCACAGTCTCCCACACTTCTTCTGCCCGGCCAAGCCTGTCAGCACCCCTGAGTCTTCAGAACTGTAAGTAAATTATATATAAGGGGAGATTATTGTTTCGGCGGGGAGAAGGGGGGGGGGGGTGCCAGAGAAAGTACCCGGAATAACTGAAATATATGCTAAACGTTTGGTTAATTTCTGTGACCTGATAAACAAAAAACTGGTAATTTTGCATATTTTTTTGTTGTGAGATTTTTCACACACATACACACACACTTAAAATTTAACAATATAAACAACTCGCAGTTTACTGAATAAGAATATACCCGGCGAGCAAAAATGCTGTACCCCCCAGATTTTTTTGGGTTCCTACACCCATGCAGAGAGGCTAGGCGACTCTGTGTCCTATACCTAAAAGGGAAAAAAGAAATAAATAACAAAAGGAAACCGCCCTGCAAGCAGGGAGGTCTGTCTCCTACGACATTAAGCTAAAAACTGATATGCTCTCTCCAGGCTGGAGAGAGTTTAGACGGCAGAGGTGGAGTTAACACTTTTTAGCCTAGCGTTGCCTCCTAGTGGCAGTAGCAGCTATACCCACGGTCCTGTGTCCCTCAATAAATTAAAAAAAATGAAAATTTCCCGGTCATTAATGGGTTAATATTGCATAGGATGTAGTAGAAATCTGGAATAAAATCCAAATGGGGTGGAAAAAATGCAATTCCGCCACTGTTTTGGGGTTTTGCCCTTATAGTGTTCACTATGCTGTAAAACTGACTTTAGAAAAACATAATGTTGTTCATCACCATATTTTCAACCCCATAACTTTTTTTTATGGTTGTCTATGGAGCTGTTTGAGTGCTAATTTTTAGTGGGACAATCTGCAGTTTTTATTGATACCATTTTGGGGTGTATATAACTTTTTGATAACTTTTTATTGTTTTTTGGGGAAGGTGAAGTGATGAAAAATATGGCAAATTGGCCATATAATTTTTTTTTCAGTGACGCACTGTGGTAGGGGTTTATTTTTTTTAATTTTTTTTTTTGGGAAAGGGGAATGATTTGAATTTTTATATATTTTTTTAGGCCCTCCAAAACGCAATCATAGAATTAAATCCATGAAAAGGCTCGTATATTACAATTCAGTGCTACCACCTGCTGGCCAGAATTGGAAAATACAAGTAATAAGCCAAGAAGTCTAGTAAAGGCTCTGACTTATTACTTTAATGGAACGGCTTCCCCGATATACGCCTAGGGGAGGTGTTCCCACCCAGCAAGCGTGCTCCTCTGGGTTTTAGTCCTCTCAGATGCCTGCGATCAGTTTTACATTAGTCTGGGTGTCTGCTGTGGAAACATCAGACACCCGGTTGTTACGGCGCTCACTCCACTCCAGAGCAGATTCCATCTTTAAAGACCCAACATGTGACAAACTATTATATCACGTCATGAATGGGTTATTATACCTGTTAGGAACAAAACCTACCCTGACCAGAAGTTTAGCATTACAATTTATCAGCGATATTGGGTGATAGAGTCAATTTAAAGCATTTTTCCTTTTTTTTGTTTTTGTTTGAAGCAGTGTAATCACCGCCTCAAACATAGATATGGGCAAAGAATACGGTAGATATGCAGCCTCCAAGATCTTATCAAGTTCCTGCAACAACATCCCCTTTAGCTCCTTCATTCGCTTCTAACAACACAGGGGGTCATTTATCAAACTGGTGTAAGGTAGAACTGGCTTAGTTGCCCATAGCAACCAATCAGATTCCACCTTTAATTTTCCAAAGGAGCTGTCAAAAATAAAAGGTGGAATTTGATTGGTTGCTATGGGCAACTAAGCCAGTTTCTACTTTACACCAGTTTGATAAATGACCCCAATAGTATTTCCCACAGAAATGCCTGCAGTTCATCTGAACTATAGTTGGCTCTTGAAGTATATGATACATAGAACTGAAAAAATGCATTTATCACTTCGCTTTTTGTGGATTGCCCCATCCTGATCTTTGATTGCAGTTATGACATTTAGGGCCCTTGCACACGACCATATGCTCTCCAAGACATACAGTCCATATGTTCCGGAGCGGCATTGATTGTGCGCACGGGAGTACACAGCATCATAGATTACAATGATGCTGTGCACATCGGGCCGCTCGCAGGTCTATTGTCCTGCACTCATATGATCTTATGAATGCGGAACAATAGCCCCGCGTATGGCCAGACGTGGACAGCATCATTGTGATCTATGATGCTGTGTACTCCCGTGCGCACAATTAATGCCGCTCCGGAACATATAGCCTGCTCACGGACCGTATGTCTCGGAGGGCATACGGTCATGTGCAAGGGCCCTTACCCTCCCTCTGTTCCCAACCATTTTAACCAAAAAGCCTCCTGAAGAAAAGGGGTCCTAAAGGCCCTCTCCCTTAAATTAATCATATTCAGGTTGTGTCTCCTGCCATTTTATCTTAGATGGTTTTGTAGCATTGACTCTTTTTTCAGCAGCAGCTTTTATGTCCCTCTCCTCCAACTGCTTTTTATATGATGAGATAGACATAATCTGAGTCCCTCTTATACAGAACTTAGGGGATAATTTGCAAGCCAAAAATACGCCTATATGAGATCCTTTGAGCCACAATCTGCGACTTTTCCCCGCTCACGCCAGGTCTAAAAAAGGGGGAGTAGAAGGGCGTAGGTGCAGAAAATAGTCTAAATATAAGACAGCTAGGAAGCTGTCTCACATTTAGAAGTGGCTGTCAATGTGCCTCTACATAAATCTGGCGGATCCTCCACCAACTATAGGGGATATTAAGACCGGCGTCTAAAATGACAGTCCTAATAAATGACCCCCTTAGTCCCTGTAATGTTTCTAAATATTCTACCATGTTGGATCATATTTCCTCACAGTTTATAAACAGATCAAATCATATATTGAGCATTGCCAGCAAAGAAGAAATTATACTGTGTAATCTGTAAGAAATGTATAGGGAAAAGGCATAGAAGAAGATGAGGGAAGAAGGAATCACCGGCTTTCTCTTTTCTTGGGTGGGGGAAGCACGACTTGCTGGCTTTTTGTATTTGTGAATGTGGCAAGTAAGGCTACTTTCACACTTGCGCTTGATCGGATCCGTTCTGAACGGATCCGATCATATTAATGCAGACGGAGGCTCCGTTCAGTACGGATCCGTCTGCATTAATAACTTAGAAAAATTTCGCAAGTGCGCAAGTAGCCTGAGCGGATCCGTTCAGACTTTCAATGTAAAGTCAATGGGGGACGGATCCGCTTGAAGATTGAGCCATATGGGCTCATCTTCAAGCGGATCCGTTCCCATTGACTTACATTGTAAGTCTGAACGGATCCGCTCGCCTCCGCACGGCCAGGCGGACAGCTGAACGCTGCAAGCAGCGTTCAGCTGTCCGCCTGTCCGTGCGGAGGCGAGCGGAGCGGAGGCTGAACGCCGCCAGACTGATGCAGTCTGAGCGGATCCGCATCCATTCAGACTGCATCAGGGCTGGACGGAAGCGTTCGGGTCCGCTCGTGAGCTCCTTCAAACGGAGCTCACGAACGGACCCATGAACGCTAGTGTGAAAGTAGCCTTAGACTCTTGGGTTTCATCTTCTACCATGTAGGATATTTTTCTTGCATATGAATGTTTCAGTTACTGCACTTAACCAGTTATCTTTTTCATTTAGATATCACAATTATATACTCACATTTAGAAGTTTAGAAGCAAATCTTGAAATTTTTCTGAAATTTTAAAAAACCCAATTTTTAGGGACCAGTTCAGGTCTGAAGTCACTTTGTGAGGCTTATATAATAGGAACCACCCAAAAATGACCCCATTCTAGAAACTACACCCCTCAAGGTATTTAAAACTTATTTTACAAACGTCGTTAACCCTTTAGGTGTTCCACAAGAGTTAATGGCAAATGGAGATACATTTAAGAATTTCGATTTTTTGGCAGATTTTTCATTTTAATCAATTTTTTCCAGTAACAAAGCGAGGGTTAACAGACAAACAAAATGCTATATTTATTGCCCCGATTCTGTAGTTTGCAGAAACACCCCATATGTGGCCATAAACTACAGTACGGGCACACAGTAGGGCATAGAGCGAAAGGTGCGCCTTATGGTTTTTGTAAGGCAGATTTTGCTAGACTGGTTTACTTACACCATGTCCCATTTGAAGCCCCCCTAATGCACTCCTAGAGTAGAAACTCCATAAAAGTGACCCCATCTAAGAAACTACACCACTCAAGGTATTCAAAACTGATTTTACAAACTTTGTTAACCCTTTAGGTGTTGTACAAGCATTATTGGCAAATGTGGATGAAACTTTTCAATTTTTTGGCAAATTTTCCATTTTATTCCAGTAACAAAGCAAGGGTTAACAGCCATAAAAAATTGTATATTTATTGCCCCGATTCTGTAGTTTGCAGAAACACCCCATATCTGGCCGTACGAAGAAAAGGTGCGCCGTGTGGTTTTTGGAAGGCAGATTTTGCTGGACTGGTTTATTTACACCATGTCCCATTTGAAGCCCCCAAAGCACCCCTAGAGTAGAAACTCCATAAAAGTGACCCCATTTTGGAAACTACGGGATAAGGTGGCAGTTTTGTTGGGACTACTTTTAGGGTACATATGATTTTTGGTTTATCTATATTACATTTTTTTGAGGCAAGGTTACCAGAAATAGAAATTCTGAAATTTAATCGCCATTTGCCAATAACTCTTGTGGAACACCTAAAGGGGTTAACAACGTTTGTAAAAATCAGTTTTGGATACCTTGAGGGATGTAGTTTCTTAGATGGGGTTGCTTTTACTCTAGGGGTGCATCAGGGGGGCTTCAATGGTGCCCAAAAAAAAAAAAAGGCCATCAAAATCTGCCTTCCAGAAACCATACGGCGTTCCTCTCCTTATGCACCCTGCCGTTTGGTCATACAGCAGTTTACGGACACATATGGGATGTTTCTGTAAACTGCAGTATGAGGGTAATAAATATTAAGTTTTGTTTGGCTGTTAACCCTTACTTTGTTATTGGAAAAATACGGATTAAAATGGAAAATTTGCCAAAAAATTGCTTTTGTTTTTATTTTTTACCGTGTTCATCTGAGGGGTTGGGGGGTATTTTTATAGAGCAGATTCTTACAGACGCGGCGATACCGAATATGTCTACTTAAAAAAAAAAAATTATGTTTTACACCATATAATCTTTTTATAAACAAAACAAAACATTTTAGTATCTCCATAGTCTAAGAGTCTTTTTTTTTTTTTTTTTTTTAGGCGATCATCTTAGGTAGGGGCTCATTTTTTGCGGGAAGAGAGGACGGCCTTATTGGCACTATTTTGGTGGGCATATGACTTTTTGATCGCTTGCTATTACAATTTTTGTGATGTTAGTTGACAAAAAAAACACTTTTTTGCACCGTTTTTTTTTCATCTTTTTGACCGTGTTCATCTGAGGGGTTGGGGGGTATTTTTATAGAGCAAATTCTTACGGACGCGGCGATACCTAATATGTCTACTTTAAAAAATATATATATTATGTTTTACACCATATTATCTTTTTATAAACAAAAAAAAAAAACATTTTAGTATCTCCATAGTCTAAGAGTAATTTTTTGGGGTTTTTAGGCGATCATCTTAGGTAGGGGCTCATTTTTTGTGGGAAGAGAGGACGGCTTTATTGGCACTATTTAGGTGGGTATATGACTTTTTGATCGCTTGCTATTACAATTTTTGTGATGCAAGTTGAAAAAGAAAAAACCTTTTTTTTTTGCACCGTTTTTATTTTATCTTTTGACCGTGTTCATCTGAGGGGTTAGGGGGGAAGGGGGGGTATTTTTATAGAGCAGATTCTTACGGACGCGGCGATGCCTAATATGTCTACTTTCTTTTATTTATTTTAGTTTTACAAAATAATATTTTTTTAGTTTTTGTTTTAGTGTGGTACTCCCTGAAGCAACCGTCAATGCAGAGGCCCGGATGATCGGGGGGTCCGTCCCTTCTTTCCAGTATGGGGGACCACACCTGAAAAGTGTTGGCCAGGGACGATCCGGGCGCCTCCAGTTCCCGAGATACTCCAGCCTGCTCTTTCCCGGTCAGAAAAGATCAGGTCCTTGAGGACTGCCTCATAGAACTGAAGGAATTTCCCTGTGTTGCCAGCACTCTGGGACAGCACAAAAGAGTTGTACAAGGCAACCTACACCAAGTAGACCGCAACATTTTTGTACCATGCCCAGGTTTTGCGCATGGCGTTATATGGCTTGAGGACTTGATCAGAGAGATCAACTCCTCCCATATACCGATTGTAGTCGACGATACAATCGGGCTTGAGGACTGTTGCTGCGGTACCTCACACAGGGACAGTGGTGATGCCGTTACCATGAATTCTGGACAGTACAAGGACATCCCTTTTGTCCTTATCCCTTTTGTTTCCCGCTAACACCCAGAGTGGGGGGGACATTCTGGGGGTTGAATACGGAAATCTCGCCCCTCGTACACATGAAACCCTGAGGTACTCTCACAAAGTTTATACAGCTTCACACCATACCTCGCCCGCTTTGAGGGAACATACTGGCGGAAAATAAGTCTCCCCTTGAACGCAATGAGGGACTCATCAACTGCGACCTCCCTTCCAGGTACATAGACCTGTACAAATTTGGCCCCAAAGTGATCGATGACCAGCCTGATTTTGTACAGGCGGTCATAGGCAGGATCACCTTGGGGTGGACATGCTGCATTATCTGAATAATGCAGGCATTTCCGGATGTCCTCAAACCGGGTACGTGTCATGGCCGTACTGTAAAGTGGGGTCTGGTAGAGGATGTCCCCACTCCAGTAATGCCTGACACTAGGTTTTTTCTTTTTTTACTAACAGTGGCCGGACGTTAAGAGTGCCAGCCACAGTCAGCGTACACACAAAATACAAACAAAAAAAACTGCTTGCACCCCAAAAATGTTGTGGGGGGGAGGGGTGGGCAAGCTGCAGCACCCCTGGGGAGTCTAGGGTCACACAGCTGTGCTGTTGACCCTAGACACCCAATTTAGGGTGATGCAATCACAAACTTTTTTATTTTATTTTTTATTTCCACTAACTTTCCCTTTATATCCCTGCCTAACCCAACCTTTCCCTAAGTACCTGATTGAACAGATAGGGGGTTCTGGGGCACAGATGAGGTGATGCCTGGACAGATGGGAGGTGCTGAGATCCGATGACGTGCAGCGCTCCTCTGCTCCCCGGACTCAAAAGGAGGAGGAGAGGAGCGCTGCTCTAATTTGAACCTCCCGCCCTCCCACCTACCAATCAGAGCCGATCCTGAGAGGTGATGTCACATCACCTCTATGGATTGCAGGGTGGTGATTGGTGGTGTAATATCACACCACCGATCACCATCCTGTTCCAGGTTATCGGGTCCTCAGAGACCCGAATAACCCGGAAACGCAGCAAACTGCAGGTCTGAATTGACCTGCGGTTTGCTGCAATCACCTACAGGGGGGGGTCATAGGACCCCCCGGCGCATTGTCCTCAGGTGCCTGCTCAATGATTTGAGCAGGCACCGGGTTCCGATCACCGCCCGCCGCGGTGATCGGAGATACATAGGGCGTATAGGTGTGTCCTTTAGTACCAGAACATCAGGGCATACCTGTACGCCCTGTGTCCATAACAGGTTAAACTCATCTGGGACCCCCCTGGGCACTCCTATAGCATCTATATACACATGAGAATCAAGACTACCTCTCTTTTAGATGACGGGGAAGTGTAATCCTACTCTAAATTAGGATTTCTTAGCTTTTCTAGAGTCAGTATAAGGGGGGTAACAGGTTTGGGGCCCTGTCTCCCCAGTGGGGATCTTTATTTGCCAAATGCATCCTTTTTAGTAAGTTCTTTCCTTTAGAGTCAGTTTTCTGCACCCCCTCCACCGGCCTGTATCCCTAGTCTACCCCCGTGTTCATGAGCACATCAGACCAGGATGCACAATACTCATTACAGGGCCTGATGACATCCAACTGTCATAACATCTGCAATCAGCGACATCACAGCAGTCAATTTCAAACACTTGTATATATTCTGAAACATTCAACCAGAATACTAGTGCACCCATGTTGGGCTTTGGACTCCAGTCTGATCATTTGGCATACCAAGAAGCAGAGTAGTGGGTGTGGATATTGGCTTGCTTTAACAAGGTCCACACTCCCTCCCATTATGAGAAGGATTAGAAAATACATTTTCTTAGCAGGTTTCTGCAAGGGGAGCCAGGATCTTGTTGCAATGTGAGGCGTGTATCCAGGTCTTCTTGCCCTCAAGTTTCACTGAAGTGGGTGTTATCAGCAATACCTGGAACAGACCATCAAATCTGGGTTTGAGAGTTTTTCTGACGTGCCTCTTCACTAGGACCCAGTCTCCTGGTTGAAGGGTATGACTTCCAGGAATCTGTCTGGGACATGGAAGTAAAGAAAATACTCGAAAATGTAAGTCAGTCTGATGTTCACGCAGAGTAGATACATAAGCAGAGAAACAATCATTTTGCAAAGCAAATTCTTGGGGACAATACTGTCATAACTTAGGGGCACTACCAAACAAAATCTCAAAAGGAGACAGTTTCTCCGTCCCTCTAGGGGTATGTTTGACACTGAATAGGGCAATAGGAAAAGCCTCTGGCTAAGGCCTTCCAGTCTCTTGTGCCATTTTTAACATTTTTTAGTTTTAATGTGCCATTCATTCTTTCCACTTTTCCGCTGCTTTGCGGTCTGTATGGAGTATGGAAAGCAAGACAAACCTTAGTGTGTATACGCCAGAACTCTCCTTCTCCTTGTATGGCACCTCCCTCCCTCCAATTTATGTCTCGTTCTCCGTAGCAGTTCTACTTCTACTGCAGGCATGGCCGATGGGGCAGCCACCATCAAGGGGAGTAATGCTGTCTTTATGACTGCTTGATCTGTCACTGTATTCATCAGAGTTTCAGCAGGTCTGCTCTTTGGTGTGTGCTGAGACCTTCACCACAGCTGCCCTTTTATTTAATATCCATCCTATAGATGTCATACAGCCTCAGCATTCTATATAGGCTTACCTACAGAGCTCCAGAAACTGCAGCTCAGCCAAATGGCTCCAAAATCATGTGCTACACCAAACGCATACCTTGGGTCCATATGGATGTTCACCGCTTTTCCCTCATGCAGATTACACTTTGCAGTGATTGCCTTCAGCACCACATCTTGTGTCAAACAACTAGAAGGGAGTGGTTTCTGTATCACTGCCTCACCATTTTGGACTACAGCATACCTGCTGACAAATCTTTCTTGGTCCTTGTCCCATGATCTTGAGCCATCTACAAAAAAACTCAGCAGGATTATTGCGTGGTAAACCAGGCCGTTGTGTTCATACCTATCACTGCTTGGATTTCGCCTTGTTTTCCGCTTTCTCCTTGCCCACCACCCTTTTCCAAATACACGAGCAGCAATGTGTGAGTTCTTAATAAGCTCTTCTGATGCTACCAGATGTAAGGCAGCTATCCTATAAGTCAATGTTCAACCCTTGAGACATGACTCGGATATGGGGATTGGCAGGCTTCCATGAATGTTTGCACAGCTTCAGCATTTGTTATAGGAGTTCCATTAGCGTCTGTGAATATTTTGAACATATTGAGATCAAGGTTGCCCAAAATAGTTTGTTATTGTAAGAGGCTGTCTCTCGTTTAATAAATTCTATGCAGTCATAGCATTTTCCAGTGTAGAAGTCATCAGCAGAAGAAACATCCCCTTCATTGCCAATCCCCTCTTGCGTAAAAAGGAGGAGGGAAGTGGGGTTAGGCACATCACACCTAAAGATAGTAACAGTGTCCAGGCGGAGAAGTGAACATTACATGCGGAGATGCCTAACAGCAAAGGTGTTTGGAAGATTGCAGAAACCTCATTGGGGGGGGGGGGGGGGGGGGGTGTCAGGATCTGAAAAACTGCTTTTTTTTTTTTCCCTCTCTTCAGTGAGGTTTTGGCGTCATGACTGAGGCAATGCCAGAAGAACACTACCTGTTTGCACCACTGGATTTTGCCTTCATCCTGCAACACAATAAACTATCGCGAGGCACAGATATCACTTTAAGGTAAACCTTGCAACCAATTACAATCTCAATACCAGTGTTATTCATTACCCTTAAGATACCTAATGCTGTTTGATGGAACTCTGCATTTATTCCCCTTTAGCAGTGTGGTTTACTGAAGTACCTAGCTTTTCTTAATGTGGAATTTAATAGACTGGAACACAGGACTTCTCATCTTTCATGGGGGTGTCTTGCAACTAGGGGATGGTCTTTGTGTCTCCGACGTCTACCCTGTCCTTCTCTCTCCCTTCTTAGTCATCTAAGTCCACCCCTTCCGGTCGGACGATGTGATGCTCCCTCTTTTAATCAGTATTGTCTCAACTGTTCATGAGAACAGATCTCTGGTGTGAACAGAACATTTAACACGTAACTACAACAATTGAAAACGAACAGATGTAACAACACAGACATGAACACATAAAAGGCCCATAGGAAACGTTACATTGAATTTAAATTAAAAAAATTTAGTACTCAATCAAAAATGTTGGCACCAATAAAAAACTAAAATCTTCCAAGAACAATAAACCCCACCAATGCGCATATTATAAAAACAAATATCGCACTCCATACGCATTCACATTTTCATTTGTGCATTTCTTGCTGCAGTATTATTTAGTCATTTCCACAAACCACTCATAACCATGCCCTTATAGTGCGCGCACACACACAACTCTGCTACGCATCCATCAGTCTTCACACATAATTCGACTCAACTGCAACTCAAAGCCACACCCATTCACAGTCCACTAAATAATTTATGGCTTCCATCCCAGCCACACAGTTTTCTTTGTTTCATCCTAAAACTTGCAGCACAAACAGCTTTCCTGCAAACAGACACCACATCCAGAATCGCTGAGAATCAGTTTTTGTTCTGATGTTTCTTCCAACGCCTCCTGGTCTTCAATCTGTGATCAATCAAAATCGTATAACAAGACAGCATACAAGTTATAATCACACAATTTTTGTTAAACCCAAATCATCTTATATGCCACGTGGTCTTAATTGGTGTTACACATATACAATCATTTTCCTTTGAAACTGGATTCCCACATTACGGTAGCTGCTTGGGAAGGAAGAAAGAAAATGATTAAATCTTCACTTTTCTGTGTCTTGTAAAAGGCATTACATCATTAGCTAAACACATTCTATATTCTCATTGTTTCATACCCCACCCTCCTTCTTCAGTCACTTTGGCATTGCGAACATCTGTTATCTCAGTAACGTTTGCCTAGCAGACTATATCTCTTTGTAAGGATGGGACTCAGCCCACCACAGGCTTCAGCCCCCTTTCCAGGATTCATTCAGCTTTCCTGAGACTGCAGAGTTAACACAGACTATGAGGGGGATGGGACTATACAATGTCTTTATCCCTTAGCATCCCAGCCACAGATGGGGGTATTGTTCAACTTTCTTCAAACTCTTTCAATGATACCAGACAATACTTTATCTTTCCTGACAAACATCTCTTCTCACACTCTGGAAAGCAGAACTACTTCAACAGAGATATCTTTCTAACACCTTCATATTCTTAGTGCTAGCCACACATCTGTTGGCACATACTAGGTACAATACTTATTCATTAACTGACCCTCCTTTACTGCTCTGTTTTCTAACTCATCAGAACCCCCCCTCAATATCACAGGAGCTCTAATGTCCACAGTCTGCTCGCTCTAACTTCAAAGAGTCTTACAGATTTTCACTAGAATCTGCTCAGTTCTACAACTTTCCACAACACTGTCTCATGAGTTTACACACACTTACAATCACAGACAAGACAAAGACAACCAGCATCTCCCCCTCTCAACAGCAAGCAGAGTTCACCTCCACCAGCAGAATTTTTCCCTGGCTCCGCTAGCTCAGACTAATACATCTGCCAGCTCCTCTGGGGATTCCCAGTCCCAATTATAGGCAGAAATGTATTGTAGCCCCCTAGGACTAAAACATCTGCCACAGAAATTTATTGTAGTCCCTCCTGCGCTTCCCCTTGCCAGTAGTCTTCTTGCCTGTTACCCGGGAAAGGCTCCCGACACAAAAAAACTAAAAGGAGAATCCACAGCAGAGCAAATCTTATTCTTTTCAGGCTAAGGTTCTAAAAAACCTCGAGATTTCAACAATCAGCCGAGGGCTGCTACTTCACAGTGTAACAAGCGACCAGCAGAAAGATTACCATAGCACGCTGAGGTACAAAATAAGGCAGGCAAGGTAACCAGTTTCTTACCTTGTTTCTGGGGCTGCAGTCCCCATCCTCAAGTGTCATCCACCGTGCTTCGGGAACCCAAACCTTCAGCTACTGCTGTTACATTCTCTCGAGCCCCACGTTTCAGGCGCCAACTGTTAAAGATGCTCTTAATCAGAGCTAAAATGTTTGCTTCTGCTGCTCCAAATTAGTAGTTTAATACTAGGATTTTATGTGCACAGAAGAAGAGACTTGACGCCAACAGGGTCAATTCAGTCCTCAGCTTTTTTTTTTTTTTTACACAGCACATTCCTATACATAGTGAGGAAGGGGGAGGAGTACATTGTGTAATGTCCTCATTGGTCAGTAGTGGTACTATGTTTATCACAAATGACCCCTCCAGAAGGAGAGTATTCCAGGATGGGCTGAGACCCTCATGCTGTTCTTTGTTTGAACCAAGAGGATATAGGAGCCATCTTGATTTCTGAAGAATGATATACATGACAGCTCAGGTCCCACTCACGGATGGCAGCCGGGAACAACATTTTGATGCGTCCAGCTTTAAGTAATGCTAGGAGCATCAGGTAACTTGTGTATTCAGCTGGTAACTACATGTGCCCTCCTGAGTTCAAGTGTATTGCCATCCTCAGAGCTGTGTTTGGTAAGTTGCAAGGAGGCATCCTCAAACAGCTGATCGACGGAGGTCTCAATCTTAAGAAACCCCTTTAATACAATGTGTAGAGATACATCATTGGCAGAGCTGATCTTGGTCAACCAAGACTCTGCAGCTCAGCCATGCTGGGGCCATCGCCTAGCAATCGTGTAATTGCTAGGTCCAATAAAGACAGTTGCATTGAGTGCTGTGACATAAGAGGGTTAAAAACAGGTGGAAAGGGTTTCTTAGATTTAAAAAATAAAATAAAAAAGTGCAAAGTTGATTCTTTTTAAAATTGGGACAACAGAAAATGCTGGTTACAAATAACTCTTTCCTGGAAAACAGTTGCCCCACCATCACAGGGTGATGGGTTTAAAGAGGACGTGTCACCTCTCCTGACATGTTTGCTTTAGCTACTAATTACACCCTCTTATAATAAGAATTCTGCAGCATCTACTCTTATGACCATGCTGTGCCATTTCTTTTATAATTCCCGCAAAAAATTATGAATGAATTGCAGCCTGCAATGAAGGTCCAGTTGGGGGGCATGTCCCTGCACCGTCTGACACTGGCAATACTGATTGTATAGTGTTAGACTGTGCAGGGACCCCCCCTCCCCCCCTAATACCCAGTAATTCTGTAATAACTTCTAGCAGGAATTATAAAGGCATGGCACATAATAGAGTCATAAGAATAGATGCTCCAGAGTGAGACATGTCAGCATTGGTTACAGGTCCTCTTTATTGCTTATTTTAGGACCATCAATGGAGGACACAAGGACTGGTGAGTGAACAAGACAAGAACTTTCTGCAGGACCAGTTTATTTACAATGATAAGCACAGACATATCAGAACATACAGCGCGTCTCTGGTAGCTGAGGACGAACAGACTGGCTGCAGGCAGCGCTTGTTCCCCTACATCACACAGACTAGGTGTACAAGCAGACCTATCACAAGAGAATGGCGTAACCTCCTGATTTGGTGCAGGTCCCTTTAACGTATCACACAACCCTTACCAAGTTCTCTGGTGGCAGAAAATAAAGACACGTACAACACAGAATGTTCATCTTAAAGCTTTTTTTGTTTTATGAAGGGAACAGTTTTCACCCCCATGGGTTCACTGTCCATGACGCAAACTTAAAACCACTAAACATGCAGCTGCCTCTAGGCTCGGATAAGACTTTTTCCTAATATAAATGGCTGACATCTCTAGAGGCAAAGGCTTTTAAACTGCCCAAAACAACCTCTGAGACTTGAGATGTAACATTTTTCATATTCCATATACTGTACAATTTAAAGGGGTTACCAACTCAGGCTTACATCTTATAATGGCTTGGAGTACCAGTATACGCATTAACTCACAATCTCTATGAAGTTAAAGGGAACCTGTCACCGGGATTTTGTGTATAGAGCTGAGGACATGGGTTGCTAGATGGCCGCTAGCACATCCGCAATACCCAGTCCCCATAGCTCTGTGTGCGTTTATTGTGTAAAAAAAAACTGATTTGAAACATATGCAAATTAACCTGAGATGAGTCCTGTCCCTGAGATGAGTAAAGGACAGGACTCATCTCAGGTTAAATTTGCATATGTATCAAATCGTGTTTTTTTTTTACACAATAAAAGCACACAGAGCTATGGGGACTGGGTATTGCGGATGTGCTAGCGGTGATCTAGCAACCCATGTCCTCAGCTCTATACACAAAATCCCGGTGACAGCTTCCCTTTAAAGATTACAGGTGCCTAAACCCCCTTACTGGACATCTTAGTTTAAACTGCTAAGATCCACCATTATACATCCCAGGACCAAAGTAGGCAGGGGCAGTATACTGTGCCTGGCATCCATCTGAAAAGGATATGTGTCAGCCAGCTGCTCTTTTTACAATGCTCCTCCCACATATCCTCTTCAGATGGATGACAGGCACAGTGCACAAGCTTTTAAATTCTAGTTATAGGATCTGGACAGTAAATGCTCTTAGCTCCCACTAGATGAAAGTGCCTCTGTTATGACCTAATGATGGGTGCACAGGTGACACCTTAGCCTGAATACAGCCATTTTGTAGAGGGAGCCAGTAGAGTTTAGCCAATTAAAAACTAGTCACATGACAAAATGGGGAACCCATAAATGCATTTTCATCTACATACGCACGATCAACTCCATATTGATGAATGGAGATTTCTCCACATGTTCTGGATAACTTTATTGTATGATGGACAATGTGTAAATACTTCAGTGCAGTATCAAACAATAAAATGCAAATGTTTACACAATTCCAGAGAACTGTACGGGTTCTGTAGAAAACATACATCACCTAAAACTAAACCGATGGAACAGTCATGTGAGTGAAGGGGAACGATAAGGGGCTTCCCAGCATGCTTTGCTCCATTGTCACAACAGGTGGTCAGCTCGAATCACAACAGAAATCTGTATGGTGGGGGTGATACTTGTGACGCAATATTAATTGTGTGAATAGTATAGCTTTTTCCTAAATACATCAGGTTCCCTCCTGGACATCCGTACCCCCCATATGTACTGTATACGGATAGCAGGAATTCGATCAAGTATATGCTGACTGACGAGCTCCTGTACAAGTTGTGTGACTTTTCTTCCATCTCGTTTGGGACGTTTTGAACTCCTGGTCACCAGAGATGTGTCTCCCGGATTTCAGCAATAATCTGACTGGCTCTCTGCAAAGCCTGAGGGATGATAAGTGGTACATGTTACACATATTAGAAAGCAATTGCATGTTAACATGGATAGATATATGTTCAGCATCTGAGTACACATATAGCATACAGCTGGCCATACACATTCAACGTTTGTTCCTGAAACCACCAACTTTAAAAAAAATTTTTTTATTTAGTACAAAAGTTTCTTTATCATAGTAAAACATTGAAACCGGCAATTTCAGAGGGACCAGCTGACCATGAAATGTGTTTGGAGTCCTCCACGCTCTACCCTGATGGGCAGTGTGATCTCGGTGCCCAATTCTTTTGTTCCTGGGAAGACAATTTGCTGCTAGTGGTTCCATACATTTTCTTTTTGAGAACACTTTCTGTGAGCGATCGTTGTTGGCTGGACAAGTGTTCAGCCATAGACCTAAAATAATTGGCCAGCAGACAAATTCTTCATGTTGAAGTTGGCCCGGTGGACACCTACAGCTGGCTATCACCCCTTCATGCTGCCACCACAGGAGTGTAGCATTGGAGACTGAATATTCAAAGTCTACTAAAGCCATTCTGGCTTATGGAAAGGGGTTGCCTTCATGAAAAGGATTCTCCGTAAAAGGGAAGAACCAGAAGTTTTTTGTTTTTTTTTCAGACTAAAAGCAGTCTATTCTTCACTACTGTGCTCCTGTAAGGACAGCGCTCACTGCGGCCCCTACACCTGCAGAACTGTGGAATCAGTACACTGCATACATATCAGCGGTGTACAGATTCCAAAGCGCTATTGACACCCTGAACTTTGGGTGCCTATTTTGTCATTAAAACAAAGAAAAATAAAGGAATAACGTATATTATAACAATTATGGACCATTTATAATAGTATAAAATTAAAAGTTTCAAAGTCAAATAAAAAGTTAGTTACCCCTTAAAGGGAATGTCATCAATGCCTTGTAGGGCTAGTTCAGCTGAATGCAATGACGCTCTTAGCAATGCACTGCTTCAGGGCTCATGCATACAAAACATATTTTCTTTCAGTGTCCGTTAATTTAATTTTTTTTGTGGACCGTATGCGAAACCATTCATTTCAATGGGTCCGCAAAAAAACAGAAAGTTGCTCTAAGTGCATTCCGTTTCACAAAAAAATAAAATAAACTTCTCCTATATTAGATAGTACTGTTCTATTAGGGGCCAACTGTTCCGCTCTGCAAAATACAGAATGCACAAAGACGTCATCCATATTTTTTGCGGATCCATTTTTTGCAGACTGCAAAATACATACGGTCATGTGCATGAGCCCTCATTCTGAAGAAAAACTTTTAATCAATATGCAAATGAGCAGTTGAGGGCACTGAGGTAGGCCCCATGCCACTATGTGCACCACTGCTCCTCCTGCTTGCTCTGCCAGCCCCCCCCCCCCCCCTCTCCTTTACCGACAGAGCAAGGTTCCTGCATATCGTTCATATAAAAAAAACGCAGCACTCACTGGTCTTCAATTATGCAGGATTTATTCACCTAACACAATGCGACGTTTCGACCGACATGGTCTCTCTCAAGCTTGAGAAAGACCATATCGGTTGAAACGTTGCATTGTGTTAGGTGAATAAATCCTGCATAATTGAAGACAAATGAGTGCTGCCGTTTTTTGATATGAACGATGTTTTGAAGGGGGAGCTTCAGACTGGCTCCCAACACTGCTGGCACCACCACTAGAAAGGTTCCGTATTTACCAATTTTTCGTTTTGCGGCTACAAACTTTTCCTTTTTTCTAAGGTTCCTGCAAAGTCATCTCTCCTGGCCCCGTCACTGAAGACGACAGAGGGGCTAGCAGAGGAAGAAGGGAGCGCAAGGGTGCACAGAGTGGCTCAGGCCCGCCCCCAGTGCACGCAACTGCTCATCTACGTATGGAATAAAAGAACTTTTGTTCTCATGGGGCGTGACCTGATCAGGCATGTAAGAGGACACGATACTGAGAGGCTCCCGGCCTGCCTCCTACAATCATCCTCCTGCTATATTGCTAGCCGACAGCCTAGCTGGCCCTCGGAATACTCCCCTGGGTGTGCGGACCTCACCTGCGCCGACAAGAAGCGCACGGTAAAGAAAGAAGGAAGAGAGACGCCGGGACTCCTGCACCGCTGAGGCAAGATGGCGCCGCGTCGGAGGTGAGAGCCGCAGAGGTTGTGGCCCGTCTGGGAAAATTCGCCCGCTCATCCTCAGTGCCCCCTCCAAATGTATCAGGCCCCCCTACCAACTGTTTGGGGGAAACATCCATAAACTACTCTAAAAGCGCTGACTGTGCGCCTCAGGTCCCCAAGATGACAGCGCTACAATCAGGGAGGGAAAAGGCCATAGATCAACAGGCTCTTCCCTGTGCTACAGAGAATAATCCTATGAAGATTAACCACTTTCCTACTGATGGAGTAGAATCCACAATTAAAGATATTTTGGCAGCTGTGCAGCACTGCAACAATTCACTGGCTGTTCTTACTACACACATGGGCAGCTTGCAAGAAAATGTCTCCCTCATCAGGCAAGACCTCAGGCAGGTCACTGAGAGGATCAGAGGTTGAAGATAGAGTGAGCACTATTGAGGATCAATTGCCCCCTGTGAAAAGGGATCTCGGCAGAATTATACATAATGTCACACTACTGATGTCTTAAACGGATGACTTAGAAAATTGGTCAAGGAGAAACAACCTCAGATTGATTGGGGTTCCCGAAAAAGCAGAAGGGACTGACCCAGTGTCATTTTTTGAAGATTGGCTAACCCTTAAATTTGTCAAGGACTCTATCACGCTTGTTTGTCATTGAAAGAGCACACAGGGTGCCTTTCCGTGCTCCACCACCGGGGGCCCCCCCTCGTCCAGTCTTAATGAAAGTGCTTCACTTTAGAGACATCATTCTCAAAAAAGCCAGAAATTATCCTGAGCTTTTGATCAACTGAAATAAAATGTCCATCTTTCCAGATTTTTCTGCCGAAGTTCAGGATGTGAAACGCCATCTTCGGGACCTACAAGTTCCCTATTCTATGTTATACTTGGCCAAGCTCCGCGTGGTGGCGCATGGAGAAACCTGCATATTTGACACACCGATGGATGCGGCGCAATGGTTGGAGGCCAACAAACGCTCTCTTAAGTCCTCAGCGGACATTGGATGAACGCACCTTCTACAAGTTCCAGGAACTGTAATGGATCCTATGAGGCTCAAGGATCATGTCCGATGAGTATAATATACTACCTCTGTGTCCTCTCCTTTGCCATTGTTCTATTACAAATTTCTATTCTGATAGGAATTTGTACATTAGGCCTCATGTACACGGCCGTGCCGTTTTTTTGCGGTCCGCAAACCGTGGAAGCCGCCCGCGCCCGTTGCCTTCTGCAATTTGTGGAACGGAACGGGCGCCGGCAATATAAATGCCTATTCTTGTCCGCAAAGCGCGGACAAGAATAGGACATGTTATATTTTTTTAGCGGGGCCACGGAACGGAGCCACGGATGTGGACAGCACACGGAGTGCTGTCTGCATCTTTTGCGGCCCCATTGAAGTGAACGGGGCCGCATCCGAGCCGCCAAAACGGCGGCTCAGATGCGGACCCAAACAACGGTCGTGTGCATGAGGCCTTATAGAAATGTACTAATGATTGCTATTTAGTAGGAAGATATATATGCCTTAGAATATTAAAGGGGTTCTGCAATTTGTTTAAACTGATTATCTATCCTCTGGATAGATCAGAATCTGACCGGCGGGGGTACGACACCTGGGACCCCTGCCGATCAGCTGTTTGAGAAGGCAGCGGCACTCCAGCCTTCTCACTGTTTACCACAGGCCAAGTGACGTCACGACTAGTTATTACTGGCCTGGGCGCGGCTAAGCTCCATTCAAGTAAACAGAGCTTAGCCCCGCCCAGGCCAGTGACACTAGTCGTGACGTCACTGGGCCTGCGGTAAACAGCGAGAAGGCTGCGGCGCTGCCTTCTCAAACAAGTGATCGGCGGGGGTCGGACTCCCGCCGATCAGAAGCTGATCTATTCAGAGGATAGAAAGAACAAAACCCCTTTAATATTCTAAGGCATATATCTTCCTACTAAAGAGCAATCATTAGTACATTTATATAATGATGATAGAAAATTGTATTAGAACAATGGCAAAGGAGAGGACACAGAGGTAGTATATTGTACTCATCGGACACTATCCTTGACCCTCATAGGATCCATTACAGTTCCTGGAACTTGAAGGTGCGTTCATCCAATGTTCGCTGAGGATTTAAGAGAGCGTTTGTTGGCCTCCAACCATTGCGCTGTGTCCATTGGTGTGTCAAATATGCAGGTTTCTCCATGCGCCACCACGCGGAGCTTGGCCAGGTATAACATCGAATAGGGAATTTGTAGGTCCCGAAGATGGCGTTTCACATCCAGTCACTGATAGCTGGACCCCTGCTGCATGCGCCGGCATCGGTGAAATCACTGATGCTGGTGCATTAACCCCTGCACGGCCGCGGTCTGTGCAGGCTTCAGACATGTGCTCTGCTGTGACGGGGACCTGATGGCAGCCCAATGCCTTCCTTAGACATCGTGGCTGTCTTCCAGGAGAGTCTGTGAGATCCAGCCCCCTGGGTCTCACAGGCATGCAGGCTGAAGTGTGTAATACACTTACAGCCAATGCATGACAATACAGAAGTATTGTCATGCAATGTAAAGGGGATCAGATCCCCAAAAAAAAAAAATTATATATATATATATATATATATATATATATATATATATATATATATATATATATACATACATATACATACACACATACACATATATATACACACACATACACACACATAGTACAGACCAAAAGTTTGGACACACCTTCTCATTCATAGTTTTCTTTATTTTCATGAGTAATGGAAGCATCAAAACTATGAATTAACACATGTGGAATCATATACTTTTTAAAAACCATTTCAGATGACTACCTCTTGAAGCTCATCAAGAGAATGCCAAGAGTGTGCAAAGCAATAATCAAAGCAAAAGGTGGCTACTTTGAAGAACCTAGAATATGACATTTTCAGTTGTTTCACACTTTTTTGTTATGTATATAATTCCACATGTGCTAATTCATAGTTTTGATGCCTTCAGTGTGAATCTACAATTTTCATAGTCATGAAAATAAAGAAAACTCTTTGAATGAGAAGGTGTGTCCAAACTTTTGGTCTGTACTGTAATATATCTATCTATATATCTCCATCTATCTATATATAAATAAAATGCTTTATGTAAAACTGAAACAACCCAATTTTTTTTGTCATATTTGATATTGATCTAACCTGTCAGATGAATGTTGTAAATAAAAACTGTGCAAAAACAGCTTTTTTTTACCTTGCTTCACAAACAGTGTAATATAGAGCAACTAAAAATCATATGTACCCAAAAATAGTACGAACAAAACTGCCACCTTATCCCGTAGTTTCCAAAATGAGGTCACTTTTTTGGAGTTTCTACTCTAGGGGTGCTTCAAATGGGACATGGTGTCAAAAAAACAGTCCAGCAAAATCTGCCTTCCAAAAACCATTTAGCATTCCTTTCCTTCTGAGCAATGCTGTGTGCCCGTACAGCAGTTTACAAACACATATGGGGTGTTTCTGTAAACTACAGAATCAGGGCAATAAATATAGTTTTTTTGGCTGTCAACCCTTACTTTGTAACTGGAAAAATGGATTAACATAGAAAATCTGCTAAAAAAGTGAAATTCTGAAATTTCATCTCCATTTTCCATTAATTCTTGTGGAACACTGAATAGTTAAAGTTTGTAAAATCTGTTTTGTATACCTTGAGGGATGTAGTTTCTAAAATGGGGTCACTTTTTGGGAGAGTTTCTGCTCTAGGGGTGCATCAGGGGGTTCTGAAATGTGACATGGTAGCTTAAAAATATCCCAGTGAACTCTGCTTTCCAAAATTCATATTGCATTCCTTTCCTTCTGCACAATGCTGTGAGCCCGTACAGCAGTTTACGATCACATATGGGGTGTTTCTGTAAACTAGAGAATCAGGGCAATAAATATTGAGTTTTGTTTGGCTGTTAACCCTTGCTTTGTCAGTGGAATTTTTTTTTTTAAATGTAAAATCTGCCAAAAAAGAGTGAAATTCGGAAATTTCATCTTCATTTTCAAATAATTCTTGTAGAACAACCAAAGGGTTAACAAAGTTTGTAAAATCAATTTTGAATACCTTGAGGGGTGTAGTTTCTAAAATGGGGTCATTTTTGGGTGGTTTCTATTATATAAGCCTCACAAAGTGACTTCAGACCGGTCCTTAAAAAGTGGGTTTTGGAAATTTTCAGAAAAATTTCATAATTTGCTTCTAAACTTCTAAGCCTTCTAACGTCCCCAAAAAATGAAATGGCATTCACAAAATATCTAAACATGTAGGAGACATATGAAGAATGTAAAGTAATAACTATTTTTTGAGGTATTACTATTTATTATAAAAGTAGAGAAATTGAAATTTGGAAATATTTCAAAATTTTTGGTAAATTTGGTATTTGTTTTATAAATAAAAGTATATTTTTTTATTCAATTTTACCATGGTCATGAAGTACAGATGAGAAAACAATTTCAGAATGGCCTGGATAAGTAAAAGCGTTATCACTACATAAAGTGACATGTTAGATTTGTAAAAAAAAATGGCCTGGTCCTTAAGGTGAAATATGGCAGGGTCCCTTAAGGGGTTAAAATGAGTCTCATGCAAAAGCTTGTGTATGTCTTGCACAATTCCCCAACTAATTTTCTTCAGGATAAATTGAATGTTTAGAAGCTTGATTTGGCGTAGGAAACGAGCCAGGATTCGGTTGGATATATTACTGAGATATTTTGCTTAGAAGGGTTTTCGCCCTGGGAACGGAAAGGTGTGACATTTCTGAATCAGCTGCAGAGAGATGGATTTGAACAGCTCAGGGAAGACTTTGCCCTGCCTCATATGGCCTTTTATCAATTCTTACAGATACAGCACGCGTTCCAGGCTCAGACAAAATCTATATCGCTTACATGCACCACAGTCCCACTGTTTCAGCAGATTCTCACAAGTGACTCCAGTGGCTTAACATCATCCATATATAGCAGTGATGGTGAACCTCTTAGAGACCAAGTGCCCAAACTGCAACCCAAAACCCACTTATTTATCGCAAAGTGCCAACACGGCAATTTAACCTAAAACACCAATTTCATATATCTTCCATGTACTTTATCATTTAGCTATAATAACCTACCTCCATTCAATGTGCGGCCTGTGCTGTTCATAGCATGTCCTGCACTGATGAATGGCAGGAAAAGTCAAAGGCATATTGGTACACCATACACTTTCTCCAGGGTGCGGGTGCCCACAGAGAGGGCTCTGAGTGCCGCTTCTGGCACCCGTGCCATAGGTTCGCCATCACTGATATATAGGAACTATAGTGGTCAAGCAAAAGTGGGAAGGAGAGGTTGGCCCAATATCAGAAGACCAATGGAAGAGTTTTAGCCTTGACGCCTCAATCATCATTATGTAAGGGCCAGCTTATATCCCAGCTGTTTCTTGTCCACCGGGTATATAGAACTCTGGCATTTCTGTTCAAGATTGGTGTTAGGCATGATGCTTAATGCCCTAGATGTGGAGAGAGTCCTGCATCCTTGCTGTACATGTTCTGGGAGTGTGCAGGGCTTGGAAACTTCTGGTCAGGTGTGCTAGCAGATATCAAAAGACGCCTATCAGGTTGCGGTTTCGCCCGGTCCGAGAACATGTGTACTGGGAATATTGGCTTGCTCTTTCAGGCCAGGAAATTAATAGATAAACACTGGCTTAGACCCCAGCCCCCAACTAGGGCTGAATTTTTGAACAGAATGAGAGAGATCCTTCGCCTAGAAAAGGGCGTTTATCTTACAGAACTGGACAAAAAGTATATAAGAAAGTTGAACACCTTTACTTTCACACTTACGTTGTTGTTGTTTTCCGGTATTGAGATCCAGCAGAGGATCTCAATACCGGAAAAGTTGGATTTTTGTACTTACCGTAAAATGCATTTCTCGTTTAATTCATTGGGGGACACAGCACCATGAGTATATGCCCAGCTACCACTAGGAGGCAACACTAGATATCAAAAAGGTAGGCTCCGCCCAGGTGGGCTATACCCTCTCCACAGTCACTAGGCTAATCAGTTTGTACCAACAGCAGTAGGAGAGAGAAACAAAAGCGAAGAATCAACATGCCCTGGACCAAGAAAGGACACGAGAACAGCAGCCCGGTGACGGGAAAAGAAGTGAAAACAAGGGGTGGGATCTGTGTCCCCCAATGAATTGAACGAGAAAGGGATTTTGCGGTAAGTACAAAAATCCTACTTTCTCGTTAATGTAATTGGGGGACACAGCACCATGGGACATCCCACAGCAGTCCCCGAGGGTAGGAAGGAAATCTCATGCAAAAAGTTGGACGCACAGGTGCTGGAGAACCCTGTGACCCAACCGGACCAGGAGAGGCCATAGCATGAAATGGTTCCAAAGGAAACAATATAGGAGACCGTCAAGATTCCAAGGACAAGTGCCTGGGAAAAGAGCCCAAGAAGGAACAAGGGGAAACACTCGGTTCCTCCTGAGGTGGGATAGGGAGCAAGGCAGATGTCCTGAGCAAGAACCAAGAGTTGAACAAGTGCGCGCTAAAGAGCCCGAGGAAGGATCTGGAAGAACCAGGGCTCCTCCTGAAGAAACAGGACAGTAGAACAGCAACGTCTGTTGGTAACAACCTAGCGCTCTGCATATGGAAGGATGCTCCAGGAGGAGAATCCATAAGAAGACAGACCCAACAAGAAAATTTGACTATGAGGGTACCTGGCAGGAGGAAAAATGCCTGGAAAAAGGACGGAGCATTCCTTAACCAAGGAGAAAAACTTCCTGGAAACAAGCTAAAAGACCCTGTGGACCGCCCCTCAGCAAAATGAAGGCACTTCTATAAAAGGTCTGGAAGCAAAGGAACCCGACCAGAAAGAGGACAGAGAAAGGAAAAAAACTAACTTGTCGCAGACCAAACACATGGCCTGTCTGTGGCCAACCTCCTGTAAAGGCCAGGGTAGAGAGGAACCATGGGAAAAGAGCGAGCCTCCTTCCACAGCAAGGCATGTGGGCAAAGAGAAACACCCTATGAGAAGGTGGCAACCCCATCCTGCTAGAGAAAGCAGCCAACCCCTGGGGGGGGAGGGGATCCTAGGTAATGGCCAGGAGAAGGGAACGTAAAGATCTGTTTCCCAGAAAAAAAAAAAAAAGCCTAGGATCGAGCCTCCGAAAAACTAACAAAATATCGCTATGAAATGTAAGACCAGAGATATCCCTGGCCACATGAAGTCTTAGGGAAAAGGGAAACAGTAGCAGGCCCTGGTAATACAAGTGGAGACACACCTGAGAAATATTGGAGTAGAAGGAAGAGGACTCCAAACAGCCTAAGGAGGAACAGTTCTGAAAATGAGGTAAACCTCCATCCTGAAAGTGACCAATACGATCCAAATTGCAAACCGTAGCATTAAACTCCCAGATACCAGGTACTTGACCTGGGGAGACGGGAAGAGCCTATGAGGACCCAGGAGGGAAAAGAACCAAACTGGGCCCAAAGAAGCAGCAATCATACAGAGCATGTACGGTCAAAGAAGCCACGAGTAGATTCCCCAGAGGGAACAGGCCAGCTAGACGGTCAAGGAATCATTGTGGCAGGGACTACAAGCAAGATTACCCAGACAGAGGATCAAGTACGGTCCACAGAACTGGACCACATGAGGACAAAAATAGCCAGATTATCAAGGGGAAAATGAAATGTATCCACCATAGGAAAAAAAAAAAAACACATCAGCCATGGTTAAACAACCATCCCAAGTGTAGTGGCTAGCATACTGTATAACACTGCCCTGGAATGGGAAAGTATAGCAGCCTGGATTTTGTAAAAGAAAGGCCAGATATCCATATATCAAAAGAGGATGCAGAATTTGCCTGGGGAGACTACACGGACATGTAGAAACCAGCTACCAGCAGAGCACAATGAAACCCCCAAGGAAGGGGGAAGAAACTGACAGGTGCAGAAAACAGCAAGGCCCAAGTGGACGGCTCTACTATCATGTAGCACCACTAATCCACGAATCTAAGGGTGTACAAGAACACCCGGACCATGGAAGAACTACGGGACCATATGCGATACCAGAGTGAGCAGCGAAAAATCCCACCCACCAAGTAGGTGTGTGGCGCTCACTAGTCCTGTCACAGCCATATCAGCGAGGACATCCAGCGATGACCCGAAAACTGCAGTAGCGGCTGGTGCTCACAATGCTTCGTATCCCTGCAGGATAGAGCATTCAGTGGAGATCCAGGAACTCTGTCAGGACTGGACCATGTAACTGTGTGAAAACAAAGCAGAAAAGCAGTAAAAACAACGCAAGTACTCCATCATGAAATGGGGTAATGCAAATGTGCGGAATACAGTAAATTTATAGGGTTGAAAATCTAGCATGACAGCCAACAACCTGCGCACGCGAGGGGAGTGTGGTTGTCTGGTGCGAGACGAGCAATAAAGTAAAAATCATGCCCAGTACAGGGGCAATGAGAAGACTTGGAGGTACTGCACCAGTTGTCACATCTGAAGAGGCCAGCCATATACTGGATCTAAGAATTGCAACTCTACTCCGCCCAAAAAGGGGAGAGAACATATGGTTGCCAGGTACATACTCCAACCACAATGGCCTGTCGGATACAGCGCCTTGAGATAGTACAAGTACACCGCCACGCACGACGATAATGAGGAGCCAGATGCATACTAGAACCAGAAAAGGGTGATTAATACAGCGTCTGGGGATGGTACCATCACTCAGCATGATCAGGGGCCCCATGATTGCCTAGCACACATTAGAGCCAGGAAAATACACACAGTAATGCAGGAGCCGTATGTGCCACAGATTGTACCAATAGGGCACAGCACTTGTTGATACTACAAATACTCCGCCTGAGAATGGGAGTAATCTGGCTGCATGGTGCACATGATAATGAGAGTGAAGACACAGCTACAGCGTCTGGAAATGGCATAGGTACTGCGCTTGATAAAGCAGTAGAGTGACTGTATAATGCATACTAGAACCAGACATGTGTAATGGCGAGAAAAACGGCTGTGTAATGCAGACTAAAAACCAGACAGGTGTAAAGGCTATAGCATCTAGAATCTGTGCAGAGGTGTCCCCCGAGGAGGCGTAAGATGCGTCAGGGAAGAATACGTCACCAGTCTCAGACCTGTCCTGGGGGTGACCCGAGGATGAGCGGGACTTAGTTGTGACAACCCGAGGTCGTTTGCGGGACCTGCGGGACCTGGTGTCTGAATGTGAGCGTGCCCCGTCCGCTGGTAGGGGCAGAGGCGGCCGCACTTTGGGCAGGCGAGCTGTCCAGCGCCTCCACCATGGATTGAGAGAGAGAGAGAGAGAGAGAGAGAGAGAGTCAGACAAGAGGCCCATTCAGGAGGGACTGACACAGAAGGGGTGGTCAGGGAGACATGAAGGGCCTGGGAGCAAGGTACTGCGCACAAACAGGGAAGGCTGACCACATGGCAACTTTTTATCGCAACAGGTTCATGTAAAATACATGGTGACCAGGAATGAGAGTCCTCTCTGGAGGAGGATATGGGGGCTGATAGGGAGCCTGAAAAAAGAAAAACAGCCAGGCAGAGACTGTCCTACCGGACCCCAGGTGCTGTGTACCCGAAGAGGTGCTTCAGCAGCTGCAGAAACATGCAAGGTGGGGGTGAGGGGAGCTCCTGAGGAGAAATGACAAATGACGCTCCAGGAGGGTAAAACCGGGGCAAAAGGAGCACCAGGGGCCCGAGGGCAGGCCGGAGACTAAAGTAGAGGGAAAGACTGGGAGAGGCATGGGTGGCCAGGGAGGTGAAGGATACCCAAGGGAGGGAAGAAAAGGGGGAAAGGAGGGACCTAACCAGGCCCCACAAATAAAATGAATCCCATCCCTTGGAGCAGGGATACAGGAGAGAATACTTACCGTCTGGCGTCTTCAGGCGCCGCAGGGTCACCCCTTCGGCAAACTCAACAATTAGGTGGGATTGCAGGCATGCCACTGCAGATGCAGTAATAGGTGACTGGGTGACCAGCGTAGGTACTTCAAGTACGCGCCCGCAGGAGGTGCAACTAAAGTGGTAATCCACGATTGAGCCCCATCCTGCAGAAGAAAGGAAAAAAATAAAATAAAAATGAAAAGCAGCAAGACCTGCAAAAAAAAACCAGTAGGTCATGTCTGCCGTCCGTAGGACTAAATCCGTAGACTAAAACGGATTAGCCTAGTGGCTGTGGAGAGGGTATAGCCCCCCCTGGGCAGAGGCAACCTTTTTGATATCTAGTGTCGCCTGCTAGTGGTAGCTGGGCATATACCCATGGTGCTGTGTCCCCCAATGACATTAACGAGAAAAACACATTTCCGTTTAGTCCTCATGCATTCTGGAAAGAATGGAAAGAGATCATCAGGATGTCTTCCGTTCCAGCAGCATTCTGTTTTGTGACCCGAACACAAAACCGCTGCAAGCTGCGGTTTTGTGTATGGTCATAAAAACTTTAAAAAAATGGCTCTGTCACGGAAAACAATGCAAGTCAATGGTGACGGGTCTGTTTTTTTTTTAGGAGTCTAAAAAAAGGATCTGTCGACCATTGACTTTCAATCTATTTAGTGACAGATCCGTTTTTTCTCCCGTTTTGATTTCACACAACCGCATCCTAACGGAATGGATGCATCCTGATGTGCCAAATCAAAACAAATCCATTTCATTCTGGTATTGAGATCCTCTGACGGATCTCCAAACCGGAATTAATAACCAAGAGTGAAAGTAGCCTAAGCAAATTCAGGGTGGGCCACAGACACTGCATCACAATATACTATAACTGCCGCATATTGAATACCTTTAACATATCGGCAGCCTCATTCCTGCGCTGGGCCATGTCCTCAGACTCTGTGAGCAGATCATCCAGCAGCATGGATTTATAAAGCTGACCCACGAGCTCGCTCTGTAAGGCGTCCTTCACGTGGTTCACTAGAAAGTGCATTACAGCCTTTGGCACACTGTGAGGACACAGAACAACAGTCATTAAAGCCCGGTGTGAAGTGATGGGCACCGCGCTGCCCCCAGCTACTCACCTGTCCTGAATATTCTTCCGTACTATTAGGAAGTAAGATTTAATTAATCGCTCGATCACTTCGCAGTCGCGCTGCTCTCGGGCGGAAAGTTTTCTGGCAACAGGCACAGGCTGGAATGAGAGAGAATAAAATCAGAGAAGACAAGACAGAGGTAGAGGAGAATCGTGGCAGTGTCACGTGCTGTGGGGACATTCTCATCTAGTACCGCCATATGGAAGCAGAAGTTCTCCAGTTTAATGTTTCCTGGAAATTTCGCAGGACTTGATCTATGCCCAAACCTCATCTGGAATAGTCTAGGGCAGGGATGTCAAACTCGTGGCCCTCCAGCTGTCGCAAAACTACAACTCCCATCATGCCTGGGCATACTACAGCTATCAGGGAATGATGGGAGTTGTAGTTTTGCAACATCTGGAGGGCCATGAGTTTGACATCCATGGTCTAGGGTCAAAATGTTGAAGAACTGCTGTCAAAACCATATGAGCGGCCGGAGAGGTCAGACAGTGGGTTTTTAGGCAAAGGTCATAAAAAAAGCAACCAAATAGGAAAAAATCTACAAATCTCGCTTCATTCCATAGCATGCTGGATTATTAGAATTTTGCGAAGTTCAGTGGACGTACCACATCCAGCAGATTTACAGCATGACCCCTCTGAGGGCTGGCAGGAAGGGCATGGGCTGATCTGTTCTTGTCTTCACCCGACAGGTCATCTCCTTTTGAGTATTTTAACATCCCCCTCCAATTACCAGTCCCAGCATCAGGGATATTGTCACCAGTGCCCACGGCTGGTACAGCCTGTAATGACAGCAGACACAATATAGTCAGGCAAAAGTCGAGTATTAAGGTATATGAAAAACTGATTAAATGGAACCCTGCAGCAAATTGTGCGCACAAACAGCAGGATGCCAGTAACGCAGGACATTATGTGGCGTTCGGACAGGCTGTTACTTCCATCAACCCACCAAGCAGGGAGAGGAGCTCGCACACGCCGAACCAGGAGAGCACTGAATGTGGCAAATTAAAGGAGTACTCTGGTTTCAGCAAATAAAATTCTACAATTTTCCAATTTACCTCAGCAATTTCTCAGCTTTCAAGATCTCTGGTTGCTGTCAATCAATAAGAACCTAGGGCTGCACGAGGTATCAGAGTCTCCATACTTTTTCAGTACTTTGATAATTTCGGTATTTTTTTGATAAGTTGCACTATTGTGCAGATTAGTATCAGTCCCTATCAGAGAACATGGCGCATGCAAAGCGCAGTGCACACCATGTTCTCATCAGCGACCACACCGACGCCGCTGGCCACTGCCAAAAATGAAAAAAACTGAGTGGCCCGATAGGGGTGGGTGATGTCAGGGAAAGGGAAAAATAGGAGGACAGGGGAGAGATACATTCACCATGGTCCACACTCCTAGTGGATGATCACAGAATAAAGGACCTGACATTGCCTTCTGACCAGAAGCATTCACTTGGTCACACAGTGATGACATCATCGCTGGTCCTTTATCCTACAACAACCAGGAGGATCTTGCGGCAGAACAAGTTTCCTGAAGTTTTCAAGTGGAGAAGGTGCAAGGTATGTTCTTCATGGAGACACTGCTGTATTCCTTTGAGGCACAGGGTCTTATTACTTTAGTACCATCATGTATATAATCTAATGGGCAACATGGGGTTAATGTGTGAGGTACATGTTGGTGTCGTTTACTATTAATATGAGGCACATGGCGCTTCAAAATTAGTAACACTACGTGCTCACATTAATAGTAACCCCATCATGTACCGCCTCACATGATGGACAACATGGGGTTAATACGAGGTACATGATGGGGTTAATTAGTATCAATGTGAGGCACATGGAGGTCCACACTGGTAAAACCACGTGTCTCATGTAAATAGCAAATAATCCCATCATATGCCTCCTCACATAATGGCAACATGGGGTTATTGTGAGGTGCAAACTGATAAAACCACGTGCCACGTGGCCAGTAAGCAACGGCGTCATGTACCAAACACATTAACCTCATGTTGGCCATTATGTGAGGAAGTAGTTGCCATCAACGAGAGGCAAATGGTTTTATCAATTTAGACTTTCCTCACATTATTAGTAATTAACCCCATCAAGCACGTCTTCACATAATGAGCAATTAATACTTTCCCAAAAAAATAAAATAATATAAATAAATATATATACACATATACCCCCCCCCCCCCATGTTGCCAGCATGGGGTAAATGCGTGGGTATTTATTTTATTTTTTGCGTGGTGTAGAGTATTGCAATACTTTTATTGGTATCGAAATCTAATCAAATTCTGGAATTCTAGACCAGGGATGAGCGAACTTGGGTTTTCAAGTTCGGCGTACAAGGTTTGGGTTATGTAAGAATTCCGCTATGGACTCCTTAGATAACCCGAACCTTGTACACCAAACTAGAAGACACAAGTTCGCTCAAAACTAATCATGAGAACTCTATAGAAACCTTCATTGTTTACGTGAGGGATTAAAATGTCAACCACTCCCTATGGTTTTACTGAACCAAACTGATCACCACAGGGTTCTACGTCCAATAGTGAAGGGGTTAGGGTTGTTGCCGCCCTAATATTGACCCTAAAATGCAACCGTACAGTTGTGAGAACATGGCCTAAGCCGTGTTGCTGCATGTTCTGCAGAGTTCTTATTAGGACTCCTGTGTCATGCATGAATGATGCACAGCATGCAAAATGGAGCCACAGCCACAATCCTCATGCTGCTGGGTGAACATACAACACGTGTCCTTTCATGCCAATGTAAAAGAACATGCAACATTGCGTTAGCTGGCACAGACCTTGCCATCAGTATCAGCTGAAGTAGCAGGGGAAGGCTCCAGAGAGGCAGGGGCCAGGGGCCCTTGAGTTTTAGTAGACTGAAGGAAGAAAGAGAACCAGATGCAGAATTAGCCAAAAGCACAGACTCTCGCACAGTAACACGAGCAGCATGTCCTGTTTGGAGAAGCATGCAGAGACGTCTGCTGGATCCAAGAGGACGACAGAACTGCTGGAATGTCAGACCACGTAATACATGGCCAAACCAGGTCCTCAAGCGTGAGAGTCTCTCTGGCTCCTAAGAGAACAGACTATACTGTAGTGATCTCCAACTGCTCCATAACCACAACCCTCAGGATGCCCCAGGTGTGCCCTGACATAAGGCAGATGCCCAGTTTGGACATCACTGCAGTACGAGACTATGTTAAGAAAGTACTCTAGCCGACAAAAAAACAACACGCCAAGGAGTTGTTAGAATTGAATGAAACTTTCTACGTGCGAGTGATTACAACATTAGCGCGAAAGGAGAAGTTTATTGGAGAAAACTGTGCAGTTGAAAGGAGGCACTAGTAACCTGTTGTGCCATCTCTAGCCTGGATACAAGAGGAGATAAGGTTGGGCATGGAGGCATACAGGTGCCGTATGGTCTTCCGCAGCCGTTTGGCCACAGATGTTGTAGTTGGGACTGTAGACCCTGCACGCTTGTCAGCTGCTGAAGCTGGTGCCCCAGCTGGTCCCATAAATGCCCGAGTGTGGGTTAGGGTTCATTCACACGTCCGCAAATGGGTCCGCAATACCCATTCATTCTCTATGTGGCCGGAAGAGATGCGGAGAACACACTATGTGTGACCCCAAACTTCCGGGCTGCGGCTCCAAAAAAAAATAAAAAATAGAACATGTCCTATTCTTGTCCACAATTGCGGACAAGAATAGGCAGTTCTATGGGGGGCGCCGGCCGGGTGTATTGCGGATCCGCAACACACTACGGACGTGTGAATGGACCCATAGCATTATGCTGCTGAAAACTGCCAGTTGGAAGCCCTGCCATGAGAGGCAACACCTGTGGTCTCAGGATGTCCTGTACATATCCCTGAGCTGACAGTGTCCCTTGTGGTAACTGACTGTCATATGTGATGGCTTCCCAGTTCAGCACACCAGCAGGATTGAAGCTCTCACCACAAGGCCTCCATCGTGGGATCACAAACAGAAGCTGGATCACTAAAGATTATACAGTTTCAGCCTGCAGTAGTCCAGATTTCTCGTTTAAGGCACACCTCCCAACAATGGTGACTGTGGCTGGCTGTCAAATGGTGGCTGGCTTCCTCTAAATGGTTCGGGCACAGACAGGGGGGTGTAGTGAAAGGGCCACCTGTGTCTGGATGGTGGACAATGAAACTGTGGATCAAATTATCCTCTTTACTAGTGGTCTGTCAGGGCCTGTACACTGTGTGTGCCGTCATGTCACAGCTAGGTCTCTTGTGGCACGACCAAGCGTCTGATCAGACCATGCTTGTAATCATCTACATATCTGCATGCCACGTTTTGCTTCTATCTGGGTGCGTTATTTTTTTGTCAATGAGTGTGTAAGATTTCAAATGTAGAAATCTGGTAATTCACATAGCACTGCAGCTAGAAGAGTTTTTACCCCCTCCCCTCCTTTTGTTGATGACCTTTATATGCAGACAAAACCTTTTGAATTGTTATCAATAGCAAAATCCATGCACGGCAACGGATCATGAGCGGCAAAGCATCTTTAAGTCGTTTTAGCTGATGCATGAAAAAAACTAAATTAGATGGAAAAAAAAAAAGCATACTATATAAATCAAATATATATACAAATAAATAAATAAATAAATAAAGCAACCCTAAGGCCCCTTTCACACGGGCGAGATTTCCGCGCGGATGCGATGCGTGAATGCATTACACCTGCACTGAATCCTGACCCATTCATTTCTATGGGGCTGTGCACACGAGCGGTGATTTTCACGCATCACTTGTGCGTTGCCTGAAAATCGCAGCATGCTCCTCTTTGTGCATTTTTCACGTAACGCAGGCCCCATAGAAATGAATGGGGTTGCGTGAAAATCGCAAGTATCCGCAAGCAAGTGCGGATGCGGTGCGATTTTCACGCACGGTTGCTAGGAGACGATCGGGATGGAGACCTGATTATTATTTTCCCTTATAACATGGTTATAAGGGAAAATAGCATTCTGAATACAGAATGCATAGTAAAATAGCGCTGGAGGGTTTAAAAATAAAAAATGTTACTCGCCTTAATCCACTTGATCGCGCAGCCCGGCTTCTCTTCTGTCGTCTTCTTTGCTGTGTGCAGGAAAAGGACCTGTGGTGACGTCACTCCGGTCATCATATGATCCATCACCATGGTAAAAGATCATGTGATGGACCATGTGATGACCGGAGTGACGTCACCACAAGTCCTTTTCCTGCACACAGCAAAGAAGACGACAGAAGATAAGCCGGGCTGCGCGATCAAGTGGATTAAGGAGAGTTAAATTATTTATTTTTAACCCCTCCAGCGCTATCGTCCCATGCATTCTGTATTCAGAATGATATTAATTTTCCCTTATAACCATGTTATAAGGGGAAATAATACAATATACAGAACACCGATCCCAATCCCGAACTTCTGCAAAGAAGTTCGGGTTTGGGTACCAAACATGCCGACTTTTCTCACGCGCGTGCAAAACGCATTACAATGTTTTGCACTCGCGCTGAAAAATCGTGCATGTTCCCGCAACGCACCTGCACCTTTTCCTGCAACGCCCGTGTGAAAGAGGCCTAACACTATCTGTAATTGTGGAAATTAATAGGAAGGGGTTGAAAGGCTACTGGGCGGCAAGCCACCCAAGAATGATAGAGGACACCTACAAACAATGGAGCCCTCCATAACACCTTCAAGTCGGCTACACCTGTGAAGTACTAACAGTAGTAGAACCCTAAAATAATATATTGTTTTTTAGTAAATGGCCATGTAGAGGAAGCTTATGGATCAAGCAGAAGACAAAGGAACTCTTGCCACTTCAAGCTAGCAATGGGCAGGGGAAGCAGCAGTCGGACCCCCACTGATCACATACTGATTACTAGTGATAGGCCATCACCGTCAGTCCAGAGACCACCTCTTATATCATGCTACTGGGATCTACAGAATTCCTTCTGTTTCACCGACGTCATTTACACAATCACCTTATCTCTGGGCGCTGCAGGAGGGGGCAAATCTCTGGCTATTCTATTCCGCCTCTGTTCCTGCATACACAAAAATAAAAGGGCATTACTGTTTAGATGGCCACTTCAGGGGAAGGGCGGGTGTGATGCCACCCTTACCTCTATGTTGTTGTTCATCACTCCGCAGGCATCTGCAAAGTCAGGGTGCTTGGTGTTGATGTAAGCCAGTTCAATCGCCACTAAATTGTGAACCTAGAGGGGAATTTATAAGATGGCTGATGACCGTTATATACAGACAGAACTACACACACAGCTACAAATGTGAAAGGGTACAGAGTGTGTCATCAATGCTATTATTAAGCTTGGGAGATCAATGAGAGCAACTGCAGCGGCCTCTGCAGGCAAAAGGAGGTATTACACAGCACCCATTCAAATGAGTAGATTACTTATCTTATATGCTGAGCTCTTCAGAGTCAAATATGTCTGGAGCAATGGACTCCCTTCTATGGATTGGATTAGGACAACCCTCTTAAAGGGGTTCTGTACCTTTTTATCACTGATTATCTATCCTCTGGGTAGATTATGAGCATCTGATAAGCGGGGGTCCGTCACCTGGGATCCTGCCAATCAGCTGTTTGAAAAGGCAGTGGTGCAGGCCAGGGACATCATGACTATGTACATGGCCTGGGTGCGGTTTAGCACCACCACCTTCTCAAACAGCTGATCGTCGGGAGTCCCGGGTGTCGGATAGATGCTGATGATCATCAGTAATAAAAAGTTATAGAAACCCTTAAAAGAGGACTGGTTAGCAGCCCCATTTCGGAAAAAGTACTTGTACTTCGCCTTGAAGTAACAATCCTGGTGCATCTTCTCTCACAACTCTCCATTATGCCATGTGTTCCAGTCAGATTGTGTAGGGGCCAGGTGACAACTAGTTGTCAAATTATTCAAAGATGTCCAGGAGGAATAAAAGAGGAACAACATGACTCAGATGTTCCAGTATTGTTATTTCACGAGCATTACAAGGATTTACTAAAACAGAAGAGTTTACAGTCACATTTTAATTATTACTTCGCTGAGGTTCAGATTACAGGCGTTTAAGAAAATGGCAGTGCGTCTTATGGGGCAAACGCTGCCATTTTTACTATGCCAACACTGATACATCGCCGGATGCGATGCTGCACAGAACGGCGATGTATCAGCAGGGAGGGAGGAAGGGCTGGAGGCTAGCAACTGCTGTTGGAATTGCGGCGGGGCCCGGTGCAGTCACTGTACTCTTACACGGGCACCGCCGCTCACAGCAGTCTTCATATGTAAACTGTAATCATCCTTAACCTCTTGGTAACGTTAGTTAAAAAATAGCACTATCCCGTGTACTAGTACTTACTATTAAACTCCCGTAGCATGCACGGCAGCCAGCAGCGTAACGCCACGCGCCTGCTCCTCCCAATTTATTAATGAAGCAGGCGCATGACGCGAGTTACTGACTCTACGCTGCCGGCTGCCCTGCATGCTATGAGAGTTTGATAGTAAGTACTAGTACACGGTATAGGGCTACTTTAACATTGCCAAGAGGTTAAGGATGATTACAGTTTAGATATGAAGACTGCTGTGAGCGGGCCCTGTGTTTTGGGGGACACTTATCTGTGTCATCCACAGACCCCCCCCCCCCCCCCCCCCCTCCATAACAGAGTCATCCACAGACCCCCCCCCTCCATAAACAGAGTCATCCACAGACCCCCCCCCCCCCATAACAGAGTCATCCACAGACCCCCCCCCTCCATAACAGAGTCATCCACAGACCCCCCCCCCCCCTCCATAACAGAGTCATCCACAGACTCCCCTCCATAACAGTGTCATCCACAGACCCCCCCTCCATAACAGTGTCATCCACAGACCCCCCCCCTCCATAACAGTGTCATCCACAGACCCCCCCCTCCATAACAGTGTCATCCACAGACCCCCCCCTCCATAACAGTGTCATCCACAGACCCCCCCCTCCATAACAGTGTCATCCACAGACCCCCCCCCCTCCATAACAGTGTCATCCACAGACCCCCCCCCCTCCATAACAGTGTCATCCACAGACCCCCCTCCATAACAGTGTCATCCACAGACTACCATTAGTTCAAAACCCACCAAAAGCACACATTTTTGTTCAAAATATATATTTTTTCTTATTTTCTGCCTCAAAAACCTAGGTGCGTCTTATAGGGCGAAAAATACGGTACATCAATTATATATAACTTCAATTATTCCCACTGGGTAGAGAGCAGATCTCAATGTATTCTTGCTGTGGCCAGGTTAAGGTCATGAAAAGGACTTCTTACCATCTCATTAGTCACTGGCAGTCGCTTCCGCAGAAGACATGTGACTACTTCGACAATGGCATCATGTAATTTAGGAAACCTCAAGAGCTCCTGTAAGAAAAGCATAAAATGTAACAGTAATATATATATTTTTTTTATATATTACTTTAAAAAGAACCTCTGAAGGACGTGATAATCTTGTCCCGACAATGTGTTAGTCTGTAGAATTTCCAGCCTTGTAAAAATCCTGCAGAGAACACAGGGGTTAATTTCTTGCTGCTCTTTAGCTGGGGAATTGCTGAGGTGCAGGGCTTAGTCTATGTGCCCTACTGCAGACAAAGCAGACGAGGAGGATCCTGCTGCAGCCAGCTGTCCTACAGCCAGACACAGGACAGTTGGGATAATTTCATATAAGTGTATTTAGTCCGGGAAACACGCACCGTGTGATGGTCGTATTTTACGGACCAAACACTGCTCCTCTGACTGAACTTAAAGTATCATCATGACTTACGGTGCTGTCACTGCCTGAACACAGGTCTACTGTACTGTACTCACATAATGCCGTGAGCACAGTACAACACACCACTGGTCAGGTAGGAGCTGACAGCATCACAAGTCAATAGGATGCTGTGATTTCCGGTCAGAGGAGCAATGTTCAGTCTGGGAAACGTGGCCATCACACAGACAGCGTTTCCTGGATCGACCACATTTGAGTGAAACTCGCCTTAAAAGGAGGGGGCATGGCTGAGCTCCTTGGACACACATAGATGTCTTTATATATTTCTTAATTATAAGCTATAGTTATAATTTGATCTTTGCACATTTTCTATGTTTTTGCTCCTTTAGGACAAATGCACACGGCTGTGAGCGGTCCGTGGTATCCCGGCCTGGATTCCTGCTGACAGCAGGAGTGCACGGCGTCATTGGTTGCTATGAAGCCATGCGCTTCATGCTACCGCTGTACTACAGTAATACACTCATATAGATCATACGAGTGTATTATTGTAGTGCAGCGGCGGCATGAAGCAGGAATCCAGGCCAGGATACCACGGACCGTTCATGGCCGCGGAACACAGCTGTGTGCATTCAGCCTTAATCCAACATTAACTGTTTATGTCTCTGTAGCAAATACAAAATGTCAGTACCAATTTGGTCTCGCTTATAGAATTCTGAGTCCAAATGGGAAGGAAAATTTAAAAAACTTTTTGCCTGAATGGTAAAAACTTGCAACCTGCTAGATCGCAATCACTCGGAATCTTGTGACATCCTGTTATTTCAGTGAATTAAACGCATGGAAATGGGAGATTCAGCTTTGATTCTGCCCCAAGATAGAAAAAGAAAAAAAAGAAAAAAAAAAAAAAAAAAGGATGCCAAAATGCTCCAAAATCAGCGCCAAAAAAAACCAAAAAAAAACACCTCAGTGTGAACTGGCCCTAAGGGTGGTAATACACTGCCTAATCTTCAAGCAGTGCGAGCGCCGATGGACGATAACACATACATCAGCGATCGTTTGCACCGGTCTGATTAGACAGGCCGATGCATACTGAATGTAGGAGGAACGGTTGCTTCCACATTTGTTCCCCCTCATTCTGTTCTATTGATTATCGGTAGCACATCCCTGATTAGGAAGATACGCTGGTGGTAATCAGGCATCTTTCATCCTGATGAATAAATAAGCGTTTGCTCGTTTATCAGCTGCTCGTTACGAGCAGATTATCAGGGATGAGTGTTCGTATTTCCGCTAACTGGCCTATACGGCCACAATACATTAATATTCAAATATTGCAGACGAAACTGTAGTTCGACTGAATTTTTGAGTCCATATCACCTACAACAGCTGGGCTTAATGTGCCATATGCATGAGGTACGGTTAGCAAGGGCAAGCGGAGACTCACAAATCTGGCGGTGCTCACCAACCAGTCCAGTATTGATCTCTCCACAACAGAATATAGAATCCAGCACTTACTAGAGTAAAACTTCATGATGTCTTTACTCAAGTTTCCGACATGAACATCCAGGCAAAAATACAGGCTGAAAAATAAGGCAACTGCCATCTCACTACAATGCTTTTCCTCAGGCCCTGGGGGGGGACCACACTTGGATCACCATAGGGTTCCCACAGTAATCCAAGGCTATTTTAGCACAAACCATTAGCGAATTGTGTGCTGCATTCAAAGGGTAGGTTCACAGCAAGTTTTTGGAGGCAGATTTTCCTGCAGGTTTTTCAGCCAAAGCCAGAAGTGGATTTAGCAGGAAGGAGAACAATAGTCCTTCCAATTTTTATTTCCCATTCCTCTTCTCATCCAGTTCCAGCTGGAAAATCTGCCTCAAACTCCAAAATAGGATTTTTTGTGCTTACCTGTTAAATCCTTTTCTCGCCGAGTTCATTGGGGGGACACAAGACCATGGGTATAGCTGCTGCCACTAGGAGGCGACACTAAGCAAAAAGTGTTGGCTCCTCCTCTCGGCTATACCCCTCCTGCAGGCACTGAGATAATCAGTCTGCACAAAAACAGTAGGAGCAGCCAACAGAAAACAAAAAAAAGTAAGAAAGACGAAGATGGGTCAGAATCAAGAACTGGAGGGACCCATCAAGGAGAGCCAGCAATGTACTTACAGGGTAAGAGATGTGTCCCCCAATGAACTCAGCAAGAAAAGGAAAGAACTGAAAAATGGTGTCTGGCAACCAAGGGACAAAGATTTTTTTCCCCCCGGCATTTCCTGTTTTCTCTGGATGCAAAAAGGTCCATTGTTGGGGACCCTCCCAGAGCTTCTATCTGATGAAAGACTTCTTGGTTTAGACACCAGTTTCCTTGACTGAGCTGGTATCTGCTCAGAAAGTCCGCTTGGCAGTTCTCAAAGCCTTTCAGGTGTACTGCTGAGAGAGATAGAACCTTCCTCTCCATTAGCTGGAAAATTAAGGATGCTATATTCAATAGCCACCACCGTCGCGCTGTCGGATAGCATTCTGACGTGTCTATCAGAAAGGGAAGACCCTCCCTCGAGGCACATAGTACTGCCATCAGTTCCCTGGAGTTTTGGGATTGTAGACTCAGATTTTGACCACTGACCTTGGGAAAACCCCAAAATTGAGTGGGCAAACCAGATAAAGTACAATAATGCCATAGTCACAAAAAATATTCAAGTGCTAATGCTACGCTTATTTAAGTGAGATGCTTGGCAAATGCTTTTATTTTTTGTGACTATGGCATTATTGTACTTTATCTGGTTTGCAGAGTGCTGTTGCATTGTCTTTTTTCTCTATGTTTCAAGCTATGGCAGCATGTACCTGCGCATTGGGATGTGCTGACTGACCCCCTTTTCTTTGCAGATTTACAGCGCTGGAGGTGTGGCACTCCGGCGAGACGTGCACTCCCGATTAGCCCATCTGCCCCATAGGCTGATTTTAATTAGTGTCCGTATAAAGCTCCGGCCTGCTCTCACTACATTAATTGGAAGCCATCTGGAGCCAGGAGAGGTATGGAGTGGTCACGGCATGCATGTTGGAACCTGCATCCCGTGGAAGTAATTGAGGCCATTATGGCACCAAAAATGGTAAAAGGCAGAGTGGACCCAGCATGCATGTGGAACCAACACTTCCTGAACTTTATGGCGGCCATTATGGCGCATAACAGGCAGTATTTAGTGTTAGGTTCCAGTCTTACAGAGATCGCCTTGACGTTTGGCAGACGGGCTCAAATGGTTTTGTACAAAATGCATTTGCCAAGCATCTCACTTTATAAATAAGCGTAGCATTAGCACTTGATTATTTTTTGCGACTATGGCACTATTGTACTTTATCTGGTTTGCAGAGTGCTGTTGCATTGCGTTTCTCTACCATAAGGAGGTCGTCTAGATAAGGAATTAGGAAATTGTCCGATCTCCTTACTTGTGCCATCACCTCTGCCATTAGTTTCGTGAACACTCTTGGCGCTTGCGATAATCCAAAAGGGAACGCTCTGAATTGTAGATGAGATTCCCCCATCCGTTCTGCCACCCTGAGACATTTTAGAGATAAAGGATGTATGGGTACATGGTAGTAGGCATCTTATGTCTAGAGAGGTCATCACGCAGTAGGGGGAATTTGTGAAGAACTGTTGAGGATATTGATTCCATTAAAAATTTATTTTAGATTTATTATCGTCCGTAAGTCCCGTTGGGTTTGAGGACAAGGAAGGCCGAAGACCGAAGGGTACGAGGTGGCCACCAGGGATCCCCCTATGGCATAATGAAGGGGAACGACCGGGCTTTACAGCAGCTCCTAGTGGAGACTTAGCCGTCAGGTACCTCCACTAGGCCTAAGGTAATAACCCTAGGAGGTCCTGCAGCCCCCTAATAGACCTGGGAAATAACCATCCCCCTGTCCTACAGACAGGAAACAGGAAGAAACTGAGCAGTGGAGTACAGAGGACCCTTTTAAAGATATGGGAAGTTCCTGGTCGGAAGGGGGAGGATCTCTCACAGATGCTGTCATGCGGCATAATATGGGGGGGGGACACAACAACATGGCAACCAATACATTATCTTTTAGACGGTTTTTGTAGTTCAATTTCTCACCATTTTCAATTCCTCCGCTTGCTGTCAGCAAACGGTAAAATTCATGGTTTATATTCAGAGACTGAGAGCCTGTCATGTTCACACTGGTGCAGATTTTACCTGCAATCAATTTAACGCCATGGTGTCAAAAGCCAGGCCCTAGTCTAACAGAGGTCAGATTACAGGCGTGTTAGCCCTGCAGTAAGGGCAGATTCACATGCTGTGTAATTAGCGCCAGCCACGGCGGTGTATTATTAGTAAGGTGTGTACGGTGCCGACCTGGGTGCTGTAATTACTGCAGTGCTGGATAATCCTCTGCATCTCCTCGTGGACAAGCTCCACACAGCGCAAACTCGGCTCCTCCAATCGTTTCACCTGCCGCTTTACAAGCAGCTCAAAGGAGACTTCTGGAACAAATAAGGCTGGCCGGGGACCCTGGAGACGTAACAGAAGACTTGTCAGGAGAGGATACGTTATATATTTATATACCGAGTTGTGTTACTTAACCCCCCCAAAATCTAGGAACACCTTAGTAAAACTCACAGTTGCATTTCTGATAGCGGTCAGGATGTCGATCGTAGTCAGGCCGCCCAATGGATCTACAGACTCCAACGTCCTCCCAAACGTTTCATGAAAAATGTAGCAAATTCGAGCACCCCCGCACCTGGACAGAGAAAGATTGTAGCAGAGACATTCCAGAAGGGAAAGCTGGGTGCCAATTAGTATGGCCGATATTACAGGTAGTCAACCCAGCATTCCCAGACTCCTACACAGCAGTCTTTTCCATCGAGGCATTCCCCTCTCATCTTACTGCATAATCAGGCTCTAGGAAAGCTGGGTAATAACCACCAGCTGCTTCAGTAACAGGGTCACTTTCCAGGAAGAGACATCATATTTAAAAGGGTTTTCCGAGACTTTTCTACTGATCCATTGGAAGGGATAGGTAATCACTAATCAGTATCTGACAACTGGGATCCCCACTGGTCAGTTGCTTGTGAATAACGCCGCAGCCTTCTCCCAGATCACCAAGCACATCGCTGTCTATTTGATAGCGGCTGTGCTTGGTATCGCAGCTCAGCCCCATTCAATGCTATGGGGCTGAGCTGCTCTTAGGTCATGTGATCAATGAACATGTCGTCACATGGCCTAGGCTATACTGCAAGAAGGCTCCAGTGCCTTCTCCAACAGCTGATCGGCAGGGGTTCCGGGTATTAGACCCCCAACGATCAGATATCCAGAGGATAGATCATCAGTGGAAAAGTCTCAGAATAACCCTTTACGATCCAGGTTCACTTACAGCTCTGAGGTTTCAATGTATTTTGCGGTTCCTTCGATTGTGTTACAATATTCAGCTGCAAACTTTGTAATGAGCTGGAGCAGTGTGGCGCTCTTGTCATCCACCGGCTCGCCATAACTATTCAGCAGAGACTGATACTGAGCTGCTAACACATTGATCCTGGTCTTCAGCTCCGGCAAGCAGTCTCTGATATGGTGCATCAGCAGCCTATAGACAGGACACAGAATATGATAATGTACATCAACGCACTGTAATAAGGAATCAGCTCTCTTCCTCCTACAACTGGATATATTAAAAATCCTCGGAATCAGGGGGTCTTAAAGGGGTTGTCTCACTTCAGCAAATGGCTTTTTTTATGTAGAGAAAGTTACTAGGAACCACTTACTAATGTATTGTGATTGTTCATATTGCTTTCATTGCTGGTTAGACAATTTTTTCCCATTACAATATACACTTCTCGTTTCCATGGTTACGACTATCCTGCAATCCATCAGCACTAGTCGTGCTTGCCCACTATAGGAAAAAGCGCAGGCCTATGTAAGTTTCCACAGTCCCGGCCACCAGAAAGGCCAGCACTTTTTGCTATAATGTACAAGCATGACCACCGCTGATGGATTGCAGGGCGGTCATAAGCCATATGGACAATCAAAATACATTAGTAAGTGCCTTGTATTAACTTCCTCTACATGATAAATGCCATTTGCTGAAGTGAGACAACCCCTTTTAAATATCGATGAGCTATCCACTGGTAAGGTTATCAATATCTTATCAATGCGGGGTCCAAATCCCAACACCTCCCCCAGTCGGCTATTAGAAGCAGCTATGGAACTCGGGTGAGCGTTGCAGTCTCTTCCTTAGTCACACTGCCTTCTGCTGCTCAGTACCATTCAAGTGCCTGGGACTGAGCTGATATAAAAAGCACGGCCACTATACATTGTACTGAGCTGAGGTTTATAGACAGGAAAGTTGGAAAAAAGGTTTCCTGGGATTACTATGGTGTTTACAGATATGCTCCTGCAGTTGCTTACCACATGTACATCTCCCCCTGCTTTTTCTTTTAAAATTTTGACTCTCCTGGCCCATTTTTACCACGTAAAAAAAAAATAAAAAAAATCACTGGTTACTTTCCATCCTGTATCCAACCAAACCCATGATGCACCCCTCTCTCTGCCACAGCTCCAGCACCGCCCCTAACAACGTCCTGCCAGTTTATAGCTCCTCCCACCCAGTTACATAGACACTCCTCCCCTATCACTGCCCCTATTGCTGCTTTGACACAGCCATGAACATAGTTAGAGATTATATATATATATATATATATATATATATATATATATATATATTTGGACACTGTCACATTTTGTTTTTATTACCGGTTTACTAAAACATTCAAGATATAGTTATATAATGGACAAAGTCTTTCCTTTGAGCATATCCACATAAAAATTGGATGAAGGGTTTAGGAGTTTCAGCTTCTTTACATGTGGCACCCTGTTTTTAAAGGGACCAAAAGTAATTGGGCAACTGACTCAAAGGCTGTGTCATGGGCAGGTGTGGACCATTCCTTCATTATGTAATTTTTAATTAAGCACATAAAAGGCCTGGAGTTTATTTGAGGTGTGGTGCTTGGATTTTGAAGATTTTGAAGTAAAGTAGAGTAAACATTTTGGTCAAAGGAGCTCTCCATGGAGGTGAAACAAGCCATCCTTTATCTGCGAAAGCAGAAAAAAAAAAAAAAAACATCCGAGAAATTGCTACACTATTAGGAGGGGCAATATCCACAATTTGGTACATCCTGAGAAAGAAAGAAAGCACTGGTGACTTCAACAATGTAAAAAGACCCGGACGCCCACGAAAGACAACAGTGGTGGATGATCGCAGGATAATTACCATGGTGAAGAGAAACCCCTTCCCAACAGCCAACCAAGTGAACAACGCTCTCCAGGATTTAGGCGTATCAATATCCAAATCTACCATAAAGAGAAGACTGTAGGAAAGTAAATACAGAGGGTTCACTGCACGGTGCAAGACACTCATAAGCCTCAAGAATAAGAAGGCTAGATTGGACTTTGCTAAAAACATCTTAAAAAACCTGGACACTTCTGGAAGAACATTCTTTAGACAGATGAAACCAAGATCAATCTCTACCTGAATGATGGAAAGAAAAAAGTATGGCGAAGGCATGGTACAGCTCATGATCCAAAGCATACCACGTAAAACACGGTGAAGGCACTGTGATGGCTTGGGCATGCATGGCTACCAGTGGCACTGGGTCCTAGTGTTTATTGATGATGTGACACAGAACAGAAGCAGCTGGATGAATTCTGGGGTTTTCAGAGACATACTGTGTGCTCAAATCCAGCCAAACTGATTGGTCGGCGTTTCATAATACAGATGGACAAGGACCCGAAACAAAGCGAAAGCAACCCAGGAGTTTATTAAAGCAAAGAAGTGGAATATTCCTGAACGGCCGAGTCAGTCACCTGATCTGAACCCAATAGAGCATTTCACTTGGTAAAGACTAAACTTCAGACAGAAAGACCCACAAACAAACAGCAACTGAAAACCGCTGCAGTAAAGGCCTGGCAGAGCATTAAAAAGGAGGAAACTGCGTCTGGTGATGTCCATGAGTTCAAGACTTCAGGCAGTCATTGCCAACAAAGGGGTTTCAACCAAGTATTAGAAATTAACATTTTAGTTACAATTATGTAATTTGTCCAATTACTTTTTAGCCCCTGAAATAAAGGAACGGAGTTTAAAAATGTTTTAGTTCCTCACATTTTTATGCAATCAACCCACTGACGTAAAGCTGAAAGTCTGAACTTCAGCTGCATCTGAATTGTTCTGTTCACAATCCATTGTGGTAATGTACAGAACAGAAATTAGGAAAATGTTGTCTCTGTCCAAATACAGTACATATATGTGACCTAACTGTAATATCACAGGAAACAGCTGCATGGACATGGCCATGTGACCACAGCCCAGAACAGAAACAGCAGCTATACCAGTAAAAGAAATACATTAGAAGACTACAGCTACCATCATAAATAATTATTTTAAAGGAAAACCCCTTAAAGTATTACATGGTTACTATTCAAAAGAGCTACTCTTAGCGGCTCTCCATCCTGGTTCATTAGAGGGGGGGGGGGGGTCTGAAACAGATATATGCCCCAATAACTCAGAAATAATATCAAGTTTATGTCAGGTGAGCTGAAACATGCACCGACAATCACAACCTACCTCCCGGTTCACTTACCTGTTCAGTGTCCGTGCTAGGTACTTGGTTCCATTTCTATTGGCCAAAGATGGGTATTTCTTCTGTAGAAAAGCATACTCATCCCGGATGGAGTCTGCCACACTTTTCTTGTTATTAATATCTAGCTGACTCCTAAAATATAGTATAAAACAATAGATTAAAGTAAATCCCAACCATTTATCATTGTCATTTTCAATACTTAAAATCTCGCTGTGCGAGTCAGACTTCATCTTTCTTGATTCAGAGCTTTAAATCTCAAACATTTAAAACAAGGCATTCTTCCTGCCTGCGGTCACCACTAGAGGGAGCTTTAAAGGGACACTGTCAGGCCTTCTGAGCATAATTAGATCTTTATATGCCCTCCTAGGTCTTGTAATACGTTTCCAATTCATATAAGTATTATCCCTGTGCGCATTTTAAAACGTGAAAAATAATCTTTATAATCACCTGTCCTTTATGCCCAAGGGGCGTTCTTTGCGCCACATTTATGCCCAGCCGCGCCCCCAACTGCTGGATCAGTATTCACTTCGCTGGGCGGTATTTTCTTGTCCCTGACATTCAGAGATCCTGCGCATGCACAATATGAAGTTACGGTCATCGGCATCAATAGGGGATGATGTGATCCCGGCGAACGAGGGTGCCGGGCGCATGCGCAGGAACTCAGAATGTCGGGGACAGGAAAATACCGCCCAGCGAAGTGAATACGGATGAGATGGGCGTGTCTAAGGGTCCGGCAGTTGGGGCGCAGCTGGGCACAAATGCGGCGCAAAGAACGCCCCTTGGGCATAAAGGACAGGTGATTATAAAGATTATTTTTCACGTTTTAAAATGTGCACAGGGATAATACTTATATGAATTGGAAACGTATTACAAGACCTAGGAGGGCATATAAAGATCTAATTATGCTCGGAAGGCCTGACAGTGTCCCTTTAAGAGCCATTTGCAATTGTGCTACTACTGCGTTTAATATATAACCAGCATGTAGTAAGCGCCCTCTAGTGGTGACAACAGGCAGCAAGTGGGTTGCTGGGGATTCAGAGCTTTGCATCAGAAAATAAAAGCTTTAACCATTATAAAGATGTATTACGGATGAATCAACATAGAATTTTGGATCTATTAAGATTAAAACACCAAAAAAATAGATTATTTAATATATCGGCAGCGTGATTTAATTATTCCTTGAACTTATTAAGTCACTACCTGTTGACCACTCCAATAATGCCCAGTTTCACAGGAATGACCCTCCCCAGCAAAACGTCCATGGCATCTGTACCAGCATCCATGAGGTCCAGCTTGGTGATGACAGCGAGCGTTCTCCGCCCTGACAGACAGATTTTGACAAAGTTAGATCAAAATGTTCCTATTCCGAAATAGTGATGCGAGTTCTAATATTCCCCGAGAAAAAAATAAAATAAATAAAAAAAAAATAAAAATTTGCATGCACCGATCACAAAAACTTACAATTTGCAGGACTAGCCTCAGTCATATGCATCTTCCTTCTCTTGCAACTTCTTACTTATTTGAAGGCCTCGTGCACACGACCGTATCCCTTCTGTGGTCCCAAAATTGCGTATCCGCAAAACACAGATATGGTCTATGTGCTGTCCACATTTTATTCACAGACCTATTCTTTTTAATGGGTCCATGGTCTGCATTTTGCGGACATGTTCTTTTTTCAGAAAGGACATAGTTATGAGAAAAGCAAAAAGGTGATCAGCGTGCTTTCCGCATCCATATGTCTGCTCCGCAAAAAGATAGAACATGTCCTACACTTGTCCGCAAAATGCAGACCAAGGACCCATCGTAGCCAATAGGTCCAGAAAACATGCAGATGCAACACAGACAGGATCCGTGATTTGCAGACCGAGGAACAGGTAAGGTTGTGTGCATGGGACCTATATGAGATTAGAAGAAAAGATCTATGTGTCAGTAAAACATGTCAGGCCCTGCACTCCTCAATGCTCACCGTCCGGATCACACTCTCTGGCAACCTTCAGAGCCTCAGACGTAGCCATGTCCGTGTTGGCAGCAGTGACGGCCAGAATGATGGAATTGGGGTTACCGATGTACCGGAAAATGAGCTCCCGGATCTGAACTTCAATGTCTTTGGGCTGGTCGCCTACAGGTACCTACAGGTATTGGTTAGAGAGGAAAAAAAAATAAAAAAATTGATAACGGAATTGTGCCATCAGACCAACATGGCCGATTTCTTCTAGCAACAGCGCCACACCTGTCCATGGTTTGTTCCTGTACTGCAGCTTAGCATAACTAAAGTAAATGTGGCAGTAATGCAATACCGGGCACAACCCATACACAGGGGTGGCGCTGTTTAATAAAAAAAAAAAAAAAAGCAGCCATGTATTCAAATCCAGGACAGCCATTTAAAAAGGGAGTTATTGATGGCATAAAGAACATAAAATCTGTTACCTTTGTCATCCCGGGTAAATCCACCAGTGTCAGGTTGACGACATTGGGAGAGAATATCTTCAAATGGATGGGTTCTGAACTAATACCCTAGTATAAAGAAAAGACTGTCAGCTAAAAAGGTATTATAAATCAATTATCAATAATACTGATTAGAGAATTAACTATAATTCTCAGGGCCTTATAGTGAAATAAGATGGGGCCCCACGACCTAGTGTAAGAGAATTATAACAGCAGCAAAAATAGCAATAATTAAAGGTATAATAGCACTATACAATTGCAAGAAAAAGTATGTGAACCCTTTGGAATGATCTGGAATTCCGCACAAATTAGTCATAAAATGTGATCTGATCTTCATCTAAGTCACAACAATAGACAATGACAGTCTGCTTAAACTAATAACACACAAAGAATAAAATGTTACCATGTTTTTATTGAACACACCATGTAAACATTCACAGTGCAGGTGGAAAAAGTATGTGAACCCTTGGATTTAATAACTGGTTGAACCTCCGTTGGCAGCAATAACTTCAACCAAACGTTTCCTGTAGTTGCAGATCAGACGTGCACAACAGTCAGGAGTAATTCTTGACCATTCCTCTTTACAGAACTGTTTCAGTTCAGCAATATTCTTGGGATGTCTGGTGTGAATCGCTTTCTTGAGGTCATGCCACAGCATCTCAATCGGGTTGAGGTTAGGACTCTGACTGGGCCACTCCAGAAGGCGTATTTTCTTCTGTTTAAGCCATTCTGCTGTTGATTTACTTCTATGCTTTGGGTCGTTGTCCTGTTGCAACACCCATCTTCTGTTGAGCTTCAGCTGGTGGACAGATGGCCTTAAGTTCTCCTGCAAAATGTCTTGATAAACTTGGGAATTCATTTTTCCTTCGATGATCGCAATCCGTCCAGGCCCTGACGCAGCAAAGCAGCCCCAAACCATGATACCCCCACCACCATACTTCACAGCTGGGATGAGGTTTTGATGTTGGTGTGCTGTGCCTCTTTCTCCACACATAGGGGCACATTTATCATTAGCTCAAGTCAGAATAATGGAGTGAAAAAGTCAAAAAAAATTGCGCAATCGCTTTAACTACGCAAACATTTGCAACTTTTTTCTGCTCTGCACTATGCTTGCCAGTTTTCTGAAAGTGAGCGTGTTTTCTTATGTAAATGAATCTCTAGACAGATTTACTTTTGCGACTATTTAACCGCCTCCGGACCGCCTTAGGCTACTTTCACACTAGCGTTCGATCGGATCCGTTCTGAACGGATCCGATCATAATAATGCAGACGGAGGCTCCGTTCAGAACGGATCCGTCTGCATTATTTTTAGCATATAACAGCTAAGTGTGAAAATAGCCTCGTACGGATCCGTCCAGACTTTCAATGTAAAGTCAATGGGGGACGGATCCGCCTGAAGATTGAGCCATATTGTGGCATCTTCAAACGGATCCGTCCCCATTGACTTACATTGTAAGTCTGGGCGGATCCGCACGCCTCCGCACGGCCAGGCGGACACCCGAACGCTGCAAGCAGCGTTCAGCTGTCCGCCTGTCCGTGCGGAGGCGAGCGGAGGCTGAACGCCGCCAGACTGATGCAGTCTGAGCGGATCCGCTCCATTCAGACTGCATCAGGGCTGGACGGCTGCGTTCGGGTCCGCTCGTGAGCTCCTTCAAACGGAGCTCACGAGCGGACCGACGAACGCTAGTGTGAAAGTAGCCTAACGCAGGATCGCGTTCCGGAGGCAGCTGTCTCAGGCAGAGTCACGCATCTACGCGTCATCTTGCGAGACGCGAGATTTCCTGTGAACGTGCGCACACAGGCGCGCGCGTTCACAGGAACTGCAGGTAAGCGAGTGAATCTACAGCCTGCCAGCGGCCATCGTTTGCTGGCAGGCTGTAGATGCGATTTTTTTAAACCCCTAACAGGTATATTAGATGCTGTTTTGATAACAGCGTCTAATATACCTGCTACCTGGTCCTCTACCTTCCACCAGAGGACACAGGCAGCTCTGTAATAAGTAGCACCAAACTACACTACACTACACCCCCCCCCCCCCCATCACTTATTAACCCCTGATCACCACATACAGACTCCCTGATCACCCCCCCTGTCAGGCTCCATTCAGACGTCCGTATGAGTTTTGCGGATCCGATCCGTGGATCCGCAAAACACATACGGACCTCTGAATGGAGCCTTACAGGGGGGTGATCAATGACAGGGGGTGATCAGGGAGTGTATTCGGGGTGATCACCCCCCTGTAAGACTCCATTCAGACGTCCGTATGCGTTTTGCGGATTCGCAAAACACGGACACCGCGGATCCGCAAAACACATACGGACGTCTGAATGGAGCCTTACAAGGGGGTAATCACCCCATATAGACTCCCTGATCACCCCCGTCAGGCTCCATTCAGACATTTTTTTGGCACAAGTTAGCGGAAATTGATTTATTAATTTTTTTGTTTTTTCTTACAGAGTCTCATATTCCACTAACTTGTGTCAAAAAATAAAATCTCACATGAACTCACCATACCCCTCACGGAATCCAAATGCATAACATTTTTTAGACATTTATATTCCAGACTTCTTCTCACGCTTTAGGGCCCCTAAAATGCCAGGGCAGTATAAATACCCCACATGTGACCCCATTTCGGAAAGAAGACACCCCAAGGTATTCGCTGAGGGGCATATTGAGTCCATTAACTTTTTGTCCCAAGTTAGCGGAAAGGGAGACTTTGTGAGAAAAATTAAAATAAAAAAAATAAAATATCAATTTACGCTAACTTGTTCCCAAATGCCCCCCCCAAAAAAAATCTTCTATGAACTCGCCATGCCCCTCATTGAATACCTTGGGGGGTCTTTCCAAAATGGGGTCACATGTGGGGTATTTATACTGCCCTGGCTTTTTAGCGGCCCTAAAGCGTGAGAAGAAGTCTGGGATCCAAATGTCTAAAAATGCCCTCCTAAAAGGAATTTGGGCCCCTTTGCGCATCTAATCAGCAAAATAGTGTCACACATGTGGTATCGCCGTACTCAGGAGATGTAGGGCAATGTTTTGGGGTTTCTTTTTACATATACCCATGCTGGGTGAGAGAAATATCTCTCTATAATTAGACTTTTAGAGAGATATTTCTCTTACCCAGCGTGGGTATATGTAAAAATACCTTAGGGTGTCTACTTTCCGAAATAGGGTCATTTGTGGGGGTTTTCTACTGTCTGGGCATTGTAGAACCTCAGGAAACATGACAGGTGCTCAGAAAGTCAGAGCTGCTTCAAAAAGCAGAAATTCACATTTTTGTACCATAGTTTGTAAACGCTATAACTTTTACCCAAACATTTTTTTTTTCAAAAGACATGTAAAACAATACATTTAGAGAACAATTTATATAGAAATGTAGTTGTTGAAAAATGTTACAACTGAAAGTGAAAAATGACATTTTTTTTGCAAAAATTTCGGTAAATTTCAATTAATAACAAAAAAAGTAAAAATGTCAGCAGCAATGAAATACCACCAAATGAAAGCTCTATTAGTGAGAAGAAAAGGAGGTAAATTTCATTTGGGTGGTAAGTAGCATGACCGAGCAATAAACCGTGAAAGTAGTATAGTGCAGAATTGTACAAAGTGGTCTGGTCATTAAGGGTGTTTAAGCTAGGGGAGCTGAGGTGGTTAAAAAGTCGCAATAAAATGTGCAATTTCACTCCAGTGATGACCATGCTTATTTTATGAGACTTTTTAATAGAACATGGGACTTTTTTTGTAAAGACGTGCAACTTTTGTAAAGCTGCTTACTGACGGATAAACTACTACAGTCAAACCACATTTATTACAGTCTTAACCCTTTGAGGACCATAAGATTACCGTCATCAATATAAAAATAATTATATATTTTCCATTTAAGAATGTATTTGAACAATAAATAAAACCATTTCCACACTTGTGTCATTTTTGAAGGAGCAGTTATGACACTGGACAAATGTGACTATTTAGGTTACTTTTAATGGAAGGCCAAAAGAAGCTAAAAATTTTTGTTACGGCAACTGGAGTTCGTACACTTCAGTTGCTGTAACTAAGCAATTTCATGAAATAACTGTCAAAAAGCTAGATCCATTTGTTAAGAACTTTTTTTTTTTGTGTCAAAATATAAGTATTTTAAGTTCTTAATCATACGTTACAGGCAATTAAATCTGACTTGGCTAAAACGGACTTTAGCCATATGTGAAAGTGGAGTGAGCTGTCAGAGTAATGATAAATCTGGCCCATAGTGTTGTGCGTTTCTTCCAAACAACTCAACTTTGGTTTCATCTGTCCACAGAATATTTTGCCAGTACTGCTGTGGAATATCCAGGTGCTCTTGTGCAAACTGTAAACATGCAGCAATGTTTTTTTGGACAGCAGTGGCTTCCTCTGTGGTATCCTCCCATGAAATCCCTTCTTGTTTAGTGTTTTACGTATCGTAGATTCGCTAACAGGGATGTCAGCATATGCCAGAGACTATTGTAAGTCTTTAGCTGACACTCTAGGATTCTTCTTCACCTCATTGAGCAGTCTGTGCTGTGCTCTTGCAGTCATCTTTACAGGATGGCCACTCCTAGGGAGAGTAGCAGCAGTGCTGAACTTTCTCCATTTATAGACAATTTGTCTTACCGTGGACTGATGAACAGCAAGGCTTTTGGAGATACTTTTATAACCCTTTCCAGCTTTGTGCAAGCCAACAATTCTTAATCATCGGTCTTCTGAGAGCTCTTTTGTGCGAGGCATCATTCACATCAGGCAATGCTTCTTGTGAAAAGCAAACCCAGAACTGGTGTGTGTTTTTTATAGGGCAGGGCAGCTGTAACCAACACCTCCAATCTCATCTCATTGATTGGACTCCAGTTGGCTCACACCTCACTCCAATTAGCTCTTAGAGATGTCATTAGTCTAGGGGTTCACATACTTTTTCCACCTGCACTGTAAATGTTTACATGGTGTGTTCAATAAAAACATGGTAACATTTAATTCTGTGTGTGTTATTAGTTTACGCAGACTGTGATTGTCTATTGCTGTGACTTAGATGAAGATCAGATCACATTTTATGACCAATTTGTGCAGAAATCCATATCATTCCAAAGGGTTCACATACTTTTTCTTGCAACTGTATATACCCGAAAACCCACATTATAACAAAAAGCTAGCATATTGTTATTCCCTCCAAAAAGGTACAATGCTCCTACACCTTACTGGGCCCCATAACAAGCGCTATGCTATAATTAAGCCCATGGTCCTGGTACTTTCTGTTGCTTACAAGTAAAATTTCGATTAAAGGAGTTAGCTACTTTAAAAGAATATGCGGTATATGGCCATACAGTGCATGCTGCGGCATAATAAACTCATGGTATGCTTTCAGCGGAGCTGCCGTTGGCCCCAGGCCGTCTGTCCATGGGCTATGTCATGAGTGCAGTGCCTCGGCCACCTTATCCATGGGAAGCAAAATGGCAGTGGTCATGCGAGTTACTCGTGTGACTGCTTTCGGCTGAATCCTCCAGAGGGGTGAGCTGTAGTTTGTATTCGTACCATTTTGATCATTCCATTTTTTCGGGAGGCAGGACAGCAAACCTTACATGGATTTTTTTTCTTTTTACAGTGTTAATCATGCAGGATGAATAATGTGATATTGTTATAACCCATATTAACCCCCCCACTGCATTTTTTTTTTTTAGACTACCCCAGTGGAATTACTCACTACTTGATCAATATACTGCAAGCGCATAAACCCATTGCACAGGAGGGTAAAGTTTTTTTTGTGGCGGTGGGAAGAATACAGCAATTCCTTCATTGTTTTCCCTTTTTTTTTTTTTTTTTTTTTTACATAAAATGGAAATTACCTGTCAGCATTATTCTGTGAGTCGGGGTGATTGTGGCAATATATCATATCAGGAAAGGAAACCAGTCACATATTTATATATACAGGTCCTTCTAAAAAAAATTAGCATATTGTGATAAAGTTCATTATTTTCTGTAATGTACTGCTAAACATTAGACTTTCATATATTTTAGATTCATTACACACCAACTGAAGTAGTTCAAGCCTTTTATTGTTTTAATATTGATGATTTTGGCATACAGCTCATGAAAACCCCAAATTCCTATCTCAAAAAATTAGCATATCATGAAAAGGTTCTCTAAACGAGCTATTAACCTAATCATCTGAATCAACTAATTAACTCTAAACACCTGCAAAAGATTCCTGAGGCTTTTAAAAACTCCCAGCCTGGTTCATTACTCAAAACCGCAATCATGGGTAAGACTGCCGACCTGACTGCTGTCCAGAAGGCCATCATTGACACCCTCAAGCAAGAGGGTAAGACACAGAAAGAAATGTCTGAAGGAATAGGCTGTTCCCAGAGTGCTGTATCAAGGCACCTCAGTGGGAAGTCTGTGGGAAGGAAAAAGTGTGGCAGAAAACGCTGCACAACGAGAAGAGGTGACCGGACCCTGAGGAAGATTGTGGAGAAGGACCGATTCCAGACCTTGGGGGACCTGCGGAAGCAGTGGACCGAGTCTGGAGTAGAAACATCCAGAGCCACCGTGTACAGGGGTGTGCAGGAAATGGGCTACAGGTGCCGCATTCCCCAGGTCAAGCCACTTTTGAACCAGAAACAGCGGCAGAAGCGCCTGACCTGGGCTACAGAGAAGCAGCACTGGACTGTTGCATGTCATTCGGAAATCAAGGTGCCAGAATCTGGAGGAAGACTGGGGAGAGGGAAATGCCAAAATGTCTGAAGTCCAGTGTCAAGTACCCACAGTCAGTGATGGTCTGGGGTGCCATGTCAGCTGCTGGTGTTGGTCCACTGTGTTTTATCAAGGGCAGGGTCAATGCAGCTAGCTATCAGGAGATTTTGGAGCACTTCATGCTTCCATCTGCTGAAAAGCTTTATGGAGATGAAGATTTCATTTTTCAGCACGACCTGGCACCTGCTCACAGTGCCAAAACCACTGGTAAATGGTTTACTGACCATGGTATTACTGTGCTCAATTGGCCTGCCAACTCTCCTGACCTGAACCCCATAGAGAATCTGTGAGATATTGGGAAGAGAAAGTTGAGAGACGCAAGACCCAACACTCTGGATGAGCTTAAGGCCGCTATCGAAGCATCCTGGGCCTCCATAACACCTCAGCAGTGCCACAGGCTGATTGCCTCCATGCCACGCCGCATTGAAGCATCCTGGGCCTCCATAACACCTCAGCAGTGCCACAGGCTGATTGCCTCCATGCCACGCCGCATTGAAGCAGTCATTGCTGCAAAAGGATTCCCGACCAAGTATTGAGTGCATAACTGAACATAATTATTTGAAGGTTGACTTTTTTTGTATTAAAAACACTTTTCTTTTATTGGTCGGATGAAATATGCTAATTTTTTTAGATAGGAATTTTGGGTTTTCATGAGCTGTATGCCAAAATCATCAATATTAAAACAATAAAAGGCTTGAACTACTTCAGTTGGTGTGTAATGAATCTAAAATATATGAAAGTCTAATGTTTATCAGGACATTACAGAAAATAATGAACTTTATCACAATATGCTAATTTTTTTTAGAAGGACCTGTATATATTTTTTTTAATAGCATGTTATTTAAAAAAAAATAAAAAAAAGACTAACAACATTTTAACTTCTGTGTAATTAGCTGTATGTTTTTTGTGGGACAAGTGGGATATTATATTACTACAACAGTATATATTCAGTCACTTTTTTTCGTGTTTTTATACATTTATTTGAACTGCAACATGCATGGTTTAAGGCTACTTTCACATTAGCGTGAAAGGCATATCCCCATGGATGTCTTCAGTTCAGTCATTTTGACCAATCAGGCAAAAGATAAAACCGCAGCATGCTACGGTTTTATCTTCGGCCCAAAAAAAACCTGAAGACTTGCCTAATGCCGCATTTTTTTCCATAGGAATATATTAGTGCCGGATCTGGCATTCAAGACATACTGGCGACCCTATCCGTAGGAAGGTTTCTGATTGTTTCTATTTTCTATTTTAAAGTCACATTTCCCTGAAGAAAACCATGCAGCGGAGCCTAATTACATTATGAGCAGCAGAAGTGGAAGTCTGAGACACTGGTACATATGCCGGGAAATCATAAAGGCACAATGAGGACACGTGAAAATTTTACAGGATTAATTAGGCTCTTCTCCAATCCTCTATAATGACTTCATGCAGCCGGTAACGTAGACATAGAACAGGAACAGCAACATGATACGCCCACACTACACCCTTTATTAGTGCACAGACGTGACCACTAGGGATTAGCGAATTTCATATTTTGAACTTCGACTTTGTGTTGTGGTATAAGCTGAATTGCCTTATGGATTCTGTTACCACGGACCATAACGCAATTCCATGACAGAATGCATGGCATGGCGTTATTCATTCCGTCATAATAGAAGTCTATGGGCTGCATAACAAATCCGTCCGGTTTCCGTTATGCAGGAGAGGACTCCTACTGTACATAACAGAAACCGGACCAATCCGTTACGCAGATCATAGACTTCTATTATGACGGAATGAATAACGCAATGCCTCTAAAGGCACTCCATCATAGAATTGCATTATGGTCCGTGGTAATGGAATCCATAACGCAATTCAGCTTATACAACAACACGACTTCAAAACATGAAATTCACTCATCCCTAGTGGTCACGTCTGTACACTAACATGTCATTGACCCATGGGACTTAAGGACACTTATTCTCATGATTGCCAGGAAGCCTGGGGATAGGCTGATAAAATTGGTTAATGAGAAAAGCCCTTTAAAGACACCTCCTTCCTCAGGATCCTGTTTCCTCAGTCCCTACGAACATTATATAAAATGGAATACATGTGAATCCCGGTGAGGTATTTGCTGCTCCGCACAAGTCTCTACTTCCTAAAGACAACTTGAGGGAGATTTATCATAACTGGGACAAAGGAAAACTGACCCGTTGGCCCTAACAACCAATAAGATTCATCCCCCCATTTTTCAAAGGAGCTCTGAAAAATAAAAAGCAGAATCTGATTGGTTGTTATGGGGAACTAAAGCAAGCAACTGTCAAGAGGGAAGCTTTCCCTCCCAGCAATCTCTTGCTAGCTAATAGAGGAGATCGCTGCTGTTACATGCAGCGATCTCCTTCGCAGCATGGGGAGGAGCGATCGCTATGCCATTGCTCATTCCCATACTGTGTAGTGGTTTGCTGGTGGGAGATCGTTATTAGACAGCACGATCTGCCGCTGGCAAGCACTGATCTTTAAGAATGCTTAAAGGGGTTCTCTGGGATTTAAGAAAATGAAAATACTTTATTATAAATATATTCCCAAATACCTTTCATTAGTTATAATGGTTCATTTTGTCTAGGGAGCAATCATTAGGAGAAATAAAATGCCCACTGTCTATTAGTCCACACAGAACCTGTCCTAATCACACAGGCGGGTGAAGTTACTTCACAACACTGAGCTAAAGAGCCGCCTCATCCTCCTCTCTGCTCTACTTGTCAGGGATTATGATCCTGAATACAGATAAGATCTTCAGCTGAATCTCTGTAGGAATGGAGTTCATGAGGAGACATGAAGTACAGAGAGGATATTGGAGATGTAAGTAATGAGCAGCAGCACTTGTACGCAGTCTCCATTACCACAGTCTGTCCATGTCTCCTAATGAGCTCATTTCCTTCAGAGATTCAGCTGAAGATCTTATCAGCTGTATTCATGATCATAATCCCTGACAAGCAGGACGGCGGACATTTTATCTCTCCTAACGATGGGTATTTGGGAATATGTTTATAATAAAGTAATAATAGATATTTTCATTTTCTTAATTCCTGGAGGACCCCTTTAACCACTTCAGCCCCGCTAGGTGAAACCCCCTTCATGACCAGAGCACTTTTTACACTTCGGCACTACACTACTTTCACCGTTTATCGCTCGGTCATGCAACTTACCACCCAAATGAATTTTACCTCCTTTTCTTCTCACTAATAGAGCTTTCATTTGGAGGTATTTCATTGCTGCTGGCATTTTTACTTTTTTTGTTATTAATCAAAATGTAACGATTTTTTTGCAAAAAAATGATATTTTTCACTTTCAGCTGTAAAATTTTGCAAAAAAAAAACGACATCCATATATAAATTTTTCGCCAAATTTATTGTTCTACATGTCTTTGATAAAAAAAAAATGTTTGGGCAAAAAAAAAAAAATGGTTTGGGTAAAAGTTATAGCATTTACAAACTATGGTACAAAAAGGAGATTTTTGTATAACTTACCAGTTAAATCTCTTTCTCGCTCTTCCTTGGGGGACACAGACCTTGGGTATAGCTCAGCTCCCTAGGAGGCGTGACACTAAGTAAAACTGTTAAGCCCCTCCTCCATCAGCTATACCCTCAGCCTGGAGATAGAGGCTACCAGTTGCGTGTCCAAGTAGTGAAAGGATAACAACCAATAACGGAAACAACCAGCCAGCAACCCAACGGGGCGCCAGACCATAACCCTGTAACCAAACACAGAAGGGTGGGTGCTGTGTCCCCCAAGGAAGAGCGAGAAAGAGATTTAACTGGTAAGTTATACAAAAATCTCCTTTTCTCGCCCATTTTCCTTGGGGGACACAGACCTTGGGACGTTCAAGAGCAGTCCAAGAAGGGAGGGACCACAAACCCAAGGCGGAACACCACCAGAGCATCAGGAAACCGCTGCCTGCAAAACCAGGCGGCCCAACGCAGCATCCGCTGATGCATGCGTATGCACCCTATAGAACTTTGTGAAAGTGTGCAGAGAGGACCAAGTGGCTGCTTTGCACAACTGTTCAGCCGAGGCCCGATGCCTCTGCGCCCAGGAAGCTCCGACTGCTCTGGTGGAATGAGCAGTGACGCCGAAAGGCGGAGGTCTGCCCTTGGCTCGATAAGCCTCAGACACCGCCAGTTTAATGAAACGGGCAATAGCCACCTTGGAGACCGCCAACCCTTTGCGCGAACCCTCCGGAACCACAAACAGGGAGTCCGTGCGCCGAAAGGACCCGGTGACCTCCAAGTAAATCCTCAACGCCCTGACCACATCCAGACGGTGCAGTTCCCGTTCTCTGGGGTGGGAAGGAGAGGGACAGAGCGACGGAAGGACGATGTCCTCATTGATGTGAAAGGCGGAGACCACCTTTGGCAGGAAAGTCGGGACAGGCCGAAGCACAACCTTATCCTGGTGGAAGATCAGGAAAGGTTCGGAGCAAGAAAGAGCCGCTAACTCCGACACCCGTCGGAGAGACGTGACGGCCACAAGAAAGATGACCTTGCAGGACAGAAGGCGAAGGGAGACCTCCCGTAAAGGCTCGAAGGGGGCTGATTGGAGCGCCGAGAGCACCACATTCAGGTCCCAGGAAGGAACTGGAGGGCGGTACGGCGGAACAGAGTGAGCCACCCCTTGTAAAAAGGTCTTAATTGGCCCTAGAGGGGCCAGGGGACGCTGGAGAAGAATAGACAGCGCCGAAATCTGACCCTTCAGAGAACTGAGGCACAGCCCCAGGTCCAGACCCGACTGGAGGAAGGACAGGATTGTGGGAAGAGAAAACCGGAGAGGTGGGATGCTCCGGGACTCACAGAACCCCAGATAGGACCTCCAAACCCGATAGTAGATCCTAGAGGATACGGGCTTACGAGCCCGGATCATGGTGCGGACTACGTCCGCGGAGAAACCCCGTCGCGTTAAGACGGCGGTCTCAATAGCCACGCCGTCAAACGTAGCGAGCCTAAATGCTCGTGGAAGATCGGTCCCTGAGAGAGAAGGTCTTCCCTGGAGGGCAGTGGCCACGGTGCGTCTGCCAACAGCAACATTAGGTCGGCGTACCAAGACCGGCGGGGCCAATCCGGGGCGATTAGAATCGCGGGGACGCCCTCTGCCGCGATCCTCCGAAGAACCCGTGGCAGGAGGGGAAAAGGAGGAAAGACGTACAGAAGGGAGAATTCGCGCCACGGAAGGACGAGCGCGTCGGCGCCGTATGCCTTCGGGTCCCGTGCCCTGGCCAGGTATAGGGGGACCTTGTGGTTGAATTTGGAGGCCATGAGGTCCACGTCGGGGCGACCCCAGTGAAGACAAAGGGCTTCGAACACCTCTGGGTGCAGGGACCATTCTCCCGGGTCGATGGTGGACCGGCTGAGGAAATCCGCCGCCCAGTTGTCCACCCCCGGGATGTAAATCGCAGATAAGGCCGGCACGTGCGTCTCCGCCCAGAGGAGAATGAGGGTCACCTCTTGCATCGCTGCGAGTGCCTCCCTGATGGTTTATGTATGCCACAGCCGTGGCATTGTCCGATTGGATCCGAACAGGGTGGCCCTCAGCAGATGGGTCCAGTGTCTGAGGGACAGAAGAATCGCCCTCAGTTCCAGAATATTGATTGGAAGTCTGGACTCCGATAGAGACCAAACGCCCTGGACGGACCGGGGAGGGAAAACCCCCCCCCACCCCCGTAAGCTGGCATCTGTGGTAATCACCAGCCAGTTCAGTGGAAGGAAGGACTTCCCCCTTAGAGGGATATGCAACCACCAGCCGAGGGAAGCTCGAGCCAGGGGAGGCAGAAGAAAGGTCCTGTCCAGACTCCTCAGTGATTTGTCCCAGGCCGACAGAATTGCCCTCTGAAAGGTGCGGGATCGGAATTGTGCGAACGGCACCGCTTCGAAACAGGCAACCATCTTTCCCAACAACCGCATGCTGGATCTGAGGGAAGGGCGGTGATGACGGAGGAGACTGCGAACCGACCCGCGAAGGGCCAGACGCTTGTCCGACGGAAGGCGGACCTCCGCCAACTCTGTATCCAGGAGCATCCCCAGGAAGATCAGCCGTCTGGAGGGGGTAAGGGAAGATTTGGGGTGGTTGATAATCCAACCGAACCGCGTCAGGGTCTCCAGAGTGAGTTCCACACTGCGGGATGTCTGAGAGAAGGAGGGTGCCTTGACCAGGATGTCGTCCAAGTATGGGAGAAGAAAAACACTTCTTGAACGTAGAAGGGCCAAGACAGGGGCCAGGACCTTGGTGAACACTCGAGGAGCAGTCGCCAGACTAAAGGGAAGGGCGACGAATTGGAAGTGATCGTCCCCCACCGCAAAGCGCAGGAAGCGGTGATGACATGGAGCAACCGGAACGTGGAGGTATGCATCCTGAAAGTCGATTGAGGCCATGAAATCCCCTCTTTCCAGGGAGGCCACTGCGGACCTGAGAGACTCCATCCGGAATCTCTGCAGTCGGAGAAAACGGTTCAGGCGTTTTAGGTCCAAGATCGGACGCACTGAGCCTTCCTTCTTGGGAACCACAAAGAGGTTCGAGTAGAACCCCCTGAACCTTTCCGTCGGAGGCACGGGGGCGACGACACCCTTGTCCATTAGAGAGTGAATGGCCGCGAAGAAGGCGGCCACTCGTACGGGATCTCGCGGAGGACGGGATCGGAAGAAACGGTCTGGCGGAATGGACGCAAATTCGATTTTGTATCCGCAAGATACAATCTCGAGCGCCCATGCGTCTGAGATGTGGGCCCGCCATACGTTCCTGAATAGGAGAAGGCGGCCCCCCACCCGGGTGGGTGGGGGCGCACCTTCAGGCAGAGGGCTGCTGGCCTGTGGGAGCCCGTGCAGGCTGGGACTTGCACCAGGTAGGTTGCGTCCGAAAAAACGGCTTCTTGCGTCTATCCTGGGCTGGGCCAGAGGAAGAAGAACTGGCCGCGGGTCTAGACCCGGTGGGCTTGCGAAAGGACCGAAAACGGGACGAACCAGCGCGACCACGGGGGGCGCCCATTGGCCTGGACTGGGGGAGGTGAGTACTCTTCCCACCCGTGGCCTCTGATATAAGTTCGTCCAGACGGGTTCCGAACAGGTGGGAACCCGTGAATGGTAGGCCGGCCAAAGAGCGTTTGGAAGCGGCGTCCGCCGCCCAAACCTTCAGCCAGAGTTCCCTCCTGACAGAAACTGCCAGGGCAGAGGAACGGGCAATGAGGGCACCCGCATCAAGGGAGGCCTCACAGACGAATTTTCCGGCCTGAACAATTAGTTGGGCTAAGGAACGGAGGTCCTGAACAGGGACGTCCGACCCTAACTCCCGTTCCAGTTGCAAACCCCATTCAGAGACTGCTTTGCCAACCCAGGCGGAGGCAAAGACCGGTCTAAGGGCCGAACCAGAGGCAGTAAATATGGCCTTGGAGAGGGATTCCGTACGACGGTCCTCAACAGACTGGAGGGAAGATCCGTCCTGTACAGGAATAGTAGTGCTTTTGGACAGGCGAGCCACGGGAGGATCAACCTTAGGCGGGGATGTCCACGTGGTCACAGAATCCGCTGGAAAGGGATAACAAATGTCCAGCTTTTTGGGTGTAATAAAGCGGACGTTAGGCCGAGTCCAAGCCTTGGATACCACAGAAGAAAAATCAGCGTGTATGGGAAAAACCTTGGAGGCCTGTTTGGGGCGGAGAAAGGACACGCCGGCCTGTTCAGAGCTGGGGGGGTCATCGTGTAGCTGAAAGGTATCACGGATGCTAGTGACAAGATGCCCCACCGCGGACGCCAATTTGGACGGAAGCTCTGAGTCCATGTCCACGTCCGAATCCGCCAGTTCTCCCTCAGAAAGCGTATCCCTTTGAGAGGATAGACTTGACTGAGCTCGCACGCATGGCGGAGAGAGCGAAGCATCTGGAGAAGATGTGCGCTCAACCCTTGAACGTTTCTGAGTATGCCGGGCCCTGGAAGATTCGCTGGGAGGCAGGGAACCAGTGGGGGCGGCAGAAACGGTAGTCCCAGCGGGTGCGACAGGGATTGTGGCAGCCTGCGGGAGAGGCGGTCTATCCACGAGACGGCCCACTACGTGTGTAAGGCTTTCCACCGCCTGAGACAGAGACCTAGCCCAGTCAGGGGGTTCAGAGGCACCGGGGGGCGCAGCGGGAAGCGGGCCCTGCACCGGGGCCTGACATGCAAGGCAATGCGGCTCAGATTGCCCACGCGGAAAAAGTTCCTTACAGGCGGTACAGGCATGGTACCAGGGTTTGGGGGCACCTGTGGGATCTGACATGCTGAAGTGTGGTTGTACTCTAATATAGAGACCACAAAGGGTTATAGCAGCTATGACCAGGAGGGTTAGGAGAGGGTTAACTGTCCTACCAGTGCCTCAGAAGAACGTCAGGAGATGGCCCAGATCAGCAGCAGCAGAGAAGCAGTGAACAGCAGTGAGCAGCAGAGAGCGCCCACAGAAGCCGAGCGATGTACACAGGAGGTCCCCCACCGTGTCCCAGCTTCCTGTCAGGAGTGAGGAAGCGCGGGAAACCTCAGCAGAAAGCGCGGGGAACAAGCTCCGCCCCCTCCAGCGCTTGAAATGTCTCCTGTGAAGGAGAACGTAGCTCCGCCCCCAAAATGACGCGCGGAAGCCCCGCCCCCTGCCGGGACCGCTAAGCCCCGCCCCCCGTTCTCGGCGGGAAGGGGGAGAGAGAGAAGAGAAAAATGGAGTCAGCCCCGATGAGGGGGAGGGGGGGGGAGAAAGATAGCAGCGTGGGGGGGAAAAGCGTGGGGGTGCTGAGGATGCTGCTGTGCTGCATTGTCCTGCAGATGAGCGCTCAGAATGAGCGACCACGGGTGCCCCCCTTACCCAGAGGGGTAGATGCTGCAGATAGGGACGGGGTATGGGCTGGAATAGCCATCTCACCGTGCGACGTCTTCACCCTCAGTCCTTTCCAGCAGGGTCGCCCCTTCAGCCACTGGCACCGCAGTGGCAGGAAGCTGGAAGAGGGGCTTGGCGTGCGGGCGACCCCCTAGCTGGCGGGATGTAGGGGAGCCATTGCTGCCCAGATCCTCCTATTGCTTCTGTGGGGGAGGCAGCAGTGCAGATAAGTTGGCACTGGCGCAGCTCAACCCCGGGAGAGCAGAGAGGTCAAATGCGTCTCTGGTATCCCTAGGAAAAAATGAAATAACAAAATTAGAAGAAAAAGTAAAAATAACAAGGAGAAAACAGCCCTGCAGTAGCAGGGAGTGTCTTGCCTCCTTGGACACTAAGCTAAAACTGGTAGCCTCTATCTCCAGGCTGAGGGTATAGCTGATGGAGGAGGGGCTTAACAGTTTTACTTAGTGTCACGCCTCCTAGGGAGCTGAGCTATACCCAAGGTCTGTGTCCCCCAAGGAAAATGGGCGAGAAAATGTGAATTTCCGCTTTTTCAAACAGCTCTGACTTTCTGAGCACCTGTCATGTTTCCTGAGGTTCTACAATGCCCAAACAGTAGAAAAACCCCACAAATGACCCCATTTCGGAAAGTAGACACCCTAAGGTATTCGCTGATGGGCATAGTGAGTTCATAGAACTTTTTATTTTTTGTCACAAGTTAGCGGAAAATGATGATGATTTTATTTTTTTTATTTTTTCTTACAAAGTCTCATATTCCACTAACTTGCGACAAAAAATAAAAAAATTCTAGGAACTCACCATGCCCCTCACAGAATACCTTGGGGTGTCTTCTTTCCAAAATGGGGTCACTTGTGGGGTAGTTATACTGCCCTGGCAATTTAGGGGCCCAAATGTGTGAGAAGAACTTTGCAATCAAAATGTGTAAAAAAATGACCGGTGAAATCCAAAAGGTGCACTTTGGAATATGTGCCCCTTTGCCCACCTTGGCAGCAAAAAAGTGTGACATGTGGTATCGCCGTACTCAGGAGAAGTTGGGCAATGTGTTTTGGGGTGTCATTTTACATATACCCATGCTGGGTGAGAAAAATATCTTGGTCAAATGCCAACTTTGTATAAAAAAATGGGAAAAGTTGTCTTTTGCCAAGATATTTCTCTCATCCAGCATGGGTATATGTAAAATGACCCCCCAAAACACATTCCCCAACTTCTCCTGAGTACGGCGATACCAGATGTGTGACACTTTTTTGCTGCCAAGGTGGGCAAAGGGGCACATATTCCAAAGTGCACCTTTCGGATTTTGCAGGGCATTTTTTACACATTTTGATTGTAAAGTTCTTCTCACACATTTGGGCCCCTAAATTGCCAGGGCAGTATAACTACGCCACAAGTGACCCCATTTTGGAAAGAAGACACCCCAAGGTATTCCGTGAGGGGCATGGCGAGTTCCTAGAATTTTTTATTTTTTGTCACAAGTTAGCGGAAAATGATGATTTATTTTTTTTCTCTTTTTTCCTTACAAAGTCTCATATTCCACTAACTTGCGACAAAAAATAAAAAATTCTAGGAACTCGCCATGCCCCTCACGGAATACCTTGGGGTGTCTTCTTTCCAAAATGGGGTCACTTGTGGCGTAGTTATACTGCCCTGGCAATTTAGGGGCCCATATGTGTGAGAAGAACTTTGCAATCAAAATGTGTAAAAAATGCCCTGCAAAATCCGAAAGGTGCACTTTGGAATATGTGCCCCTTTGCCCACCTTGGCATCAAAAAAGTGTCACACATCTGGTATCGCCGTACTCAGGAGAAGTTGGGGAATGTGATTTGGGGTGTCATTTTACATATACCCATGCTGGGTGAGAGAAATATCTTGGCAAAAGACAACTTTTCCCATTTTTTTATACAAAGTTGGCATTTGACCAAGATATTTTTCTCACCCAGCATGGGTATATGTAAAATGACACCCCAAAACACATTCCCCAACTTCTCCTGAGTACGGCGATACCAGATGTGTGACACTTTTTTGCAGCCTAGATGCGCAAAGGTGCCCAAATTCCTTTTAGGAGGGCATTTTTAGACATTTGGATCCCAGACTTCTTCTCACACTTTCGGGCCCCTAAAAAGCCAGGGCAGTATAAATACCCCACATGTGACCCCACTTTGGAAAGAAGACACCCCAAGGTATTCAATGAGGGGCATGGCGAGTTCCTAGATTATTTTTTTTGCATAAGTTAGCGGATATTGATTTTTTTTTTTGTTTTTTTCTCACAAAGTCTCACTTTCCGCTAACTTAGGACAAAAATTTCAATCTTTCATGGACTCAATATGCCCCTCACGGAATACCTTGGGGTGTCTTCTTTCCGAAATGGGGTCACTTGTGGCGTAGTTATACTGCCCTGGCTTTTTAGGGGCCCTAAAGCGTGAGAAGAAGTCTGGAATATAAATGTCTAAAAATGTTTACGCATTTGGATTCCGTGAGGGGTATGGTGCGTCCATGTGAGATTTTATTTTTTGACACAAGTTAGTGGAGTATGAGACTTAGTAAGAAAAAACAAAAACAAAAACAAACAAAAAATTTCCGCTAACTTGTGCCAAAAAAAATGTCTGAATGGAGCCTTACCAGGGGGGGGGGGGGGGGGGGGTGATCACCCATATAGACTCCCTGATCACCCCCCTGTCATTGATCACCCCCCCTGTAAGGCTCCATTCAGACATCCGCATGATTTTTTACGGATCCATGGATACATGGATCGGATCCACAGAACGCATGCGGACGTCTGAATGGAGCCTTACAGGGGGGTTATCAATGACAGGGGGTGATCAGGGTAATCAGGGTGATCACCCCCCTGTCACTGATCACCCCCCCTGTAAGGCTCCATTCAGACATCCGCATGATTTTTTACGGATCCATGGATACATGGATCGGATCCACAAAACGCATGCGGACGTCTGAATGGAGCCTTACAGGGGGGTTATCAATGACAGGGGATGATCAGGGTGATCACCCCCCTGTCACTGATCACCCCCCCTGTAAGGCTCCATTCAGACATCCGCATGATTTTTTACGGATCCATGGATACATGGATCGGATCCACAGAACGCATGCGGACGTCTGAATGGAGCCTTACAGGGGGGTTATCAATGACAGGGGGTGATCAGGGTAATCAGGGTGATCACCCCCCCTGTCACTGATCACCCCCCCTGTAAGGCTCCATTCAGACGTCCGCATGATTTTTACGGATCCATGGATACATGGATCGGATCCGTAAAAATCATGCGGACGTCTGAATGGAGCCTTACAGGGGGGTGATCAATGACAGGGGGGTGATCAATGACAGGGGGGTGATCAGGGAGTGTATATGGGTGATCACCCGCCTGTCATTGATCACCCCCCTGTAAGGCTCCATTCAGACGTCCGCATGATTTTTACGGATCCATGGATACATGGATCGGATCCGTAAAAATCATACGGACGTCTGAACGGAGCCTGACAGGGGGGTGATCAATGACAGGGCGGTGATCAATGACAGGGGGGTGATCAGGGAGTTTATATGGGGTGATCATGGGTGATCAGGGGTTTATACGGGGTTAATAAGTGACGGGGGGGGGTGTAGTGTAGTGTAGTGTGGTGTTTGGTGGGACTGTACTGACCTACCTGAGTCCTCTGGTGGTCGATCCTAACAAAAGGGACCACCAGAGGACCAGGTAGGAGGTATATTAGACGCTGTTATGAAAACAGCGTCTAATATACCTGTTAGGGGTTAAAAAATTCGGATCTCCAGCCTGCCAGCGAGCGATCGCCGCTGGCAGGCTGGAGATCCACTCGCTTACCTTCCGTTCCTGTGAGCGCGCGCGCCTGTGTGCGCGCGTTCACAGGAAATCTCGCGTCTCGCGAGAAGACGCGTATATGCGTCCAGGAAGAATAAAGCAACCACCTCCCGGACGCATATACGCGTACAGCGGTCGGGAGGTGGTTAAACATCAGAACTGCCCGATGAACGAGTGTTTGCCGTTCATCAGGCAATTGGCAGCAGTATTATACTGCAAGATGATCACTGATCAGTGCTCATGCGAACGCTTGCTAGCGATTACCGGTCGAAATATCTGCAGGTGTAATACAGCCTTTGCACTAATTCACACTTACTTTATTGTTCCCAGAAATCCTCTCTGTTTCATTCTCAATTTCTTGACGAATTTCATCAAAGTCTGTAAAAATCTGAAAAAGGAAATATCATGACACATTTATTACAAAGCAGTAGCGGAAGACCAAAAGAAACATACTTACAGATATAGATCCCACCCGCTGTGTTCTGACGATGCTCTCCACATCCTGGATCAACATGCTGGAACACCAAGAAAGGCCTGCACACCCAAACACTATCTGAGTAGGGGTCACCACTGCGGGCAGTGAGCTGTGTGGCACTTCCCCGGCATTTCCAGTGTGTTGAGCTGGTATCAGTGGAGAGCGTCAGGAACCAGAGCAGCATTAGGACAGTAGCAGTGAGGGATTAGGGAGGGGGATTTTAAACCTTTCAGGCCTTTATTTTTATCTCTTTGGAATCCCCTTTAATATTATGACAGTTGCCCCTCAGCAACAGAATACAAGTTGGAAGTCCCTCTTGGGGGAAGCACAGACAGGGGCGAAACTGGATAATCTCTTCAAAGGGAACCTGTCACCATAAATATGGAGTGCAATCTGCAGGCAGCATGTTATAGAGCAGGAGGAGCTGAGCTGATTGATATATAGTTTTATGGGAAAGGGAAAAAATTCAGTAAAACTTTATAAATTATACATTTTTATTATAATTTATTATAAATTTAAAGGGCTTCTCCTGGAATGATTTAAAATGGCTGCCAGCAACCTGTCCTAGAAAGTGAGTAGGACTGGTTGCCTCCACTTGCAGAGCTGTCTAGGGGGTGAGGCCACACTACACATTAGTGTGTATTCCTTTCAGGCTGCTCAGCCATGATGGCATATCATAGGCAGGATCGCATCATTACCATCTATTGTAGAGCTGTGTAGTTAAGCCGTGCCAACTCACCCACCTAGGCAGCTCTGCAAGTGGTGGAAACCAGTCCTCATATCCTAGGACAGGTTCCTGGTGTCCATTTTAAATCATTCCCAGAGAACCCCTTTAAGTCCCTGCTCTTTTTAAGTTTAGTAGTCGCGTGGTTGACAGCTAACTGAGCATTACTAAGCATACAGGGAAGGTTGTCAATCACAGGACGACAGATATGATGGCACTGCACTTTGCTGCTGACAGGTTCCCTTCAAGTATAAGGCCTCATGTACATGTCTACATTATAGTTATATAATGCCCATAAAGTGTGCTTTTCATTTTATATGGCGCCACAAATTCCAATTCCTCAGATATTGTATTGGGTCTATGCAAAACAACTGCATACTCCATCACATGGAATAAGATGGTCCTTTGGGGAGTCGCTGCTCAGGGCCTGTGCATATGACTTTACCAAGTGCTCCTTTATGTCCTATAAGTAGGGAAGAGCGAACCCGGAGAAGTTCGGGTTCGGCCAAAGTTTGGGTTCGGGACCCGAACACCAAACCCGAACCCTACTAAAGTCAATGGGGACCCAAACTTCACTTTATTATTTTCCATTATAACATGGTTATAACAGAAAATAATAGCATTCTTAAGATAGAATGCTAAATAAAATGGCCATTGAGGGGTTAAAACTTATGAATTTTTTTTGAAACTCCCCTCATCCGGTATCCCCTTCTTTCTTCAGGATCTGCGATGACGTCACCGCGCTCACCTATCTTCATTCAGCAGGACCTGCGATGACGTCACTGCGCTCACCATGTGGTGAGCGTGGTATTGTCATCGCAGGTGCTGAAGAAAGAAGAGGATACGGGCTGCGCGATCAAATAGATGAGGTGAGTTTTTTTTTTTTTTAACTCACCTCATCTATTTGATCGCGCAGCCCGTATCCTCTTCTTTCTTCAGGACCTGCGATGACAATACCACGCTCACCACATGGTGAGCGCAGTGACGTCATCTCAGGTCCTGCTGAATGAAGATAGGTGAGCGCGGTGACGTCATCGAAGGTCCTTTTGCAGGTCCTGAAGAAAGAAGGGGATACCGGCTGCGCGATCAAGTGGATGAGGGGAGTTTAAAAAAAATATATATATTTTTAACCCCTCAATGGCCATTTTATTTAGCATTCTATCTTAAGAATGCTATTATTTTCTGTTATAACCATGTTATAACGGAAAATATAATCACCCGAACTTCAGTGAAAAAGTCCGGGTTCGGGTACCCAAACTCGCAAAGTTCGGTACGAACCCAAACATTGTAGTTCGGGTTTGCTCAACCCTACCTATGAGGCCTTTTTTTGAGGGGGGGGGAAAGAAGATACAATATTTTCTTATGGAGAGTGCCTGAAACGGCGTGATGAGTCTCATAGGCCAGGAAACGCTCCTCTGGAATCCTGGGAAGAGGGCATGCAAATGCTACAAGTCAATGTTCTTGAGACATGACTTGGATAATAACTCAGGCTACTTTCACACTAGCGTTTTCAATTACGCTATTGAGATCCATCATAGGATCTCATTAGCAAGGGAAAACTTCCGTTTTGTCCCCATTCATTGTCAATGGGGACAAAACTGAACGAAATGGAGTGCACCAGAATGCATTCCGTTCCATTTGGTTGCTTCCCCATTGCGGACAGAATAACGCTGCAAGCAGCGATTTTCTGTCCGCAATGTGGTGTGGGGCAAGACAGATCCGTCCCGACACACAATGTAAGTCAATGGGGACGGAGCCGTTTTCTCTGACAATTGAAGACGGGTCCCCCATTGACTTTCAATGGTGTTTATGACGGATCCGTCATGGCTATTTAAGACATAATACAACCAGATTTATTCATGACAGATGCATGAGATTGTATTATTGTAACGGAAGTGTTTTTTTTGAGTTTTTTTTGCAGATGCATGACGGATCCGCAAAAACGCTAATGTGATAGTAGCCTAAGCCAGCATCTCATCTGCAGACAACAGTTTAGTGGAAATTGCCCCTCATCAGGGCAGAGCAGAGAGTACCGGTTTAACTGGGTGAGAGGCCTAAGGCCTCTTTCACACGGGCGTGAGTTTTTTTGCCCGGATAAGAGCCGGGTACGTTGCGGGAAAATGCGCAATTTTTTCTGCGCAAGTGCAAAACATTGTCATGCGTTGCACTCGCGTGAGAAAAATCGCGCATGTTTGGTACCCAAACCCGAACTTCTTCATAGAAGTTCGGGCTTGGGATTGATGTTCTGAAGATTGTATTATTTTCCCTTATAACATGGTTATAAGGGAAAATAATAGCATTCTGAATACAGAATGCATAGTAAACCAGCACTAGAGGGGTTAAAAAAAAATTAAAAATTTAACTCACCTTAGTCCACTTGCTCGCGAAGCCGGCATCTCCTTGTGTCTCCGCTGCTGATGAACAGGACCTGGGGTGAGCTGCTCCATTAAATACAGGTTAAGGACCTTCGATGACGTCACTCCGGTCATCACATGGTACGTCACATGATCTTTTACCATGGTGATTCACCATGGTAAAAGATCATGTGATGACCGGAGTGACGTCATCGAAGGTCCTTAAGCTCTATTTAATGGAGTAGCTCACCCCAGGTCCAGTTCATCAGCAGCGGAGACACAAGGAGATGCCAGCTTCGCGAGCAAGTGGACTAAGGTGAGTTAAATTATTTTTTTTAACCCCTCTAGCGCTGGTTTACTATGCATTCTGTATTTAGAATGCTATTATTTTCCCTTATAACCATGTTATAAGGGAAAATAATAATGATAGGGTCTCCATCCCGATGGTCTCCTAGCAACCATGCGTGCAAATCGCACGGCATCCGTACTTGCTTGCGGATGCCATCCGATTTTCACACACCCCATTCACTTCTATGGGGCCTGCGTCACGTCAAAATCGGAAAATATAGAGCATGCTGCGATTTCAACTGAACGCACAAGTGATGCGTTAAAAACATCGCTCATGTGCACAGCCCCATAGAAATGAATGGGTCAGGATTTAGTGCGGGTGCCATACGTTCGCCGCACGGATCGCACCCGCACGGAAAACTCGCCCGTGTGAAAGGGGCCTAAGTCAGGTTAGGTCTCCATAAGGAGATATATTATTCCCTAAATCCTGACCTTGGCCTCTCATCCAGTTAAGCCAGTACTCTCTGCTCTGAGAGGGACAATCACCCTGAAACAGCTGCCTGCAGATGAGACGCTGGCTTATTATCCAAGTCATGTCAAGGTCTTTTAAGAGGTCAAACTGACTTATAGGATAGCTGCCTTATATCTGGTGGTATCAGAGCCAGAGCTTGTTAAAAGCTCATTCACATATTACCCTCTTCTCTTATGAGGACTTCTGAGATGCAGCCCTACCTTGTTCTTGGTATGGAGAAACTTGCCCCATTCCTCAGCATCCACCCCTGAGGGGAAAAAAATAAAACGTAAAACTTTCCAGTCTGTGTGAGAGGACAAGTGACATTACACAAAAATTAGAAGAAAAAGAAGAAAATCAAGGGGCGAGGATGTGACGGCACTTTAACCTCCTCTCACTCATCCATCAAATAACCCGCACATGTCTGGCCTACTCTTCACCTTTGAAATCAGAGGAGTTCCCAACCACAGAGCTCCACACTTATCCTTTCTATATATGAGGAAACGCCAATACACCTTTAACCCCTTGAGTAACAGCGCTGTACATGTACGGCAGAAGTAGGGTTTTAAATATGGCATCCGCTCGCAAATGTGACCACGGCATCTAAATGCTGAAAAACTGGAAGTGCGCGCTTCTGGGTTCAGCCCCCTTTACCAAGAATTACAATAAATAAAACAATGATTATGGGCATCACTACGTCCCAAAATGCCTGAACTATTAAAATATAAAAATATTTTATCCCATACAGCAAAAAGGCATAACAAAAAAAATAAAAAAAAAAAAATTGCAGATTCAACATTTTTTGCTTTACTTACCCCACCTAAAAAATGTAATAAAATGTGATAAAAAAACTCACACTCCAAAATGTGGTATACTTGTAATCGTACTAACCCAGACAATGAAGGGAATAGGTCAGTTTTACAAAATAGGGTAGCGCGTAGTGACAAAACCCATAAATGTGGCGAAATAGCGTTTTTTTTCCTAATTTGGAATCTCCCCCCCCCCCCCCACACTACTACTACACTGTATGCCATATTAAATGGTGGCATTAGAAAGCACAACTTGTCCCACAAAATACAAGCCCACATATGGCTATGTGAATGGAAAAAAAATAAAAAATGAAAAATAAAAGTTATGGCTCTGGGAAAACATGGGAAGAAAAATAAAACACAAAAATGAAAAAAAAAATATAAATCATCATTTACAATACATGAAACCACTTTAGGCCTCCTGCTGCGTGGCCGCGCTGCGGCCTGCTGAGGCCGCAATGCACAAATACCGGCCGTGGAGCAGCCGCAGCGGATCGCAAAAAATAGGACACGTTCTATCTTTTTGCGGGACGGAAGTACGGGACGAAACCCCACAGAAGCACTCTGTAGTACTTCCGTAGGGTTCCGTTCTGTGCTTCCATTCCGCATCTCCGGATTTGCGAACCCATTGAAGTGAATGGGTCCGCATCCATGATGAGGAATGCCCACGGAACGGCACCCGTGTATCGTGGATCCACATATGCAGTCCGCAGCACTGGCAAGGGACACCTATGGTTGTGTGCAGGAGGCCATAAAGATTCATCAAAAACTGATGTAAAAGGAAACTGGCTAAGTTACTTATCGCAACCAATCAGATTCTACCTCTCATTTTTAGAGGTCTTTTGGAAAAATAAAAGAAGAAATCTGATTGGTTGCTATGGGCAACTAAGCAAGTTTTAATAAAAGCCCCCCAAATATGTCTCCTCTTCTGATAGGTCTATCTAACTAAATACTTGTAGGAAACAACCATTTTGTAGCATCTTTTCTTAGATCTCTACACAGTTATTCCTCCTAGTAATGTATGAATTCCTGGCCAGTTGGGCGTTAGCAGCTGCTAGGGGATAAGGATGTCTCCAATCAGTGATGCCAGACTGTGTAGGGGGACACCCCTTTAGAATTGAAACACACATTTACCAATTTATTCATACATATCTAGGAGGAACAACATAATCCAAGCGTTCTAAGAAAATAATTGCTATTTTAGGGTACTTTCACACTAGCGTTTTTCTTTTCCAGTATTGAGTTCCGTCCTAGGGGACAAAACTGCCTGCCGGAACCCTCTGCCACAAGTGTGAAAGTAGCCGTATAGGGGAATACGAGTACTGACTAAAACAGACATGTCACGTGTGGCGACAGGTCCTCTTTAAATCCACTGGTGAAAAAAGATTCCAAGTGGTCCGCTCCGAGGTCCACCTAAGATATTCCAGGCACATTGTACGTGGAATTATTTATGGTGAGGAGAGCCAGATGAGTCACAGTCTTCCATTCAAGAAGCCACAGGCACTTTCCTACATAATGAGTCACAGGCAGAGGGAAGGAGCCTGGAAAAGGTCATGAAGAACATTTGTGTGCAGAGCCCATGAAGACCAGGGTTATACAAGTAACCCCAGCACTGCTGAGAGTGCCACACTCGGCACCAATGTCATCCAGCCCTACCCGACCTTACACCTTCCTGCAGCATTGCAGACCCATGATCCAATCCCAAAAAGTCCTTGTGCAAACAAGCTAGAGGGTGCAACTGAACAGCCCCCATATACATGAAAGGGGTGATCTGTATTCAAAAATCCATTGAAATACCCTGTATGGAAATTCTGAGTTAAAAGAGGGGGGGGGAGGGTCTCATTCAGGACCCTCATCTACTGTACTGAACTCCGTTTTTTTCCACTAGATCAATGTTGCAGATAAGTACCTGATCCTTTTTTAGAACCAAGTGCAAGGAGGTTCTTAGCTGGTACCATGAAGACCAAGTGACCACCCTGCTGACTAGTGACTGGTCCTAGAGAATAGTCACTATGCTGCTACCAGCTACATCCGGGGGGTACAATATCCACAATGGAAAAAAAAATTAATAAAACTACTTGGCACCAAAGCAGAGTAGAGATGAGCGGAATAAAGTAGGGCCGGTACCATGCAGTGGGAAAGTGGCAGAAGTGTCCCTCTGAGGTTGGGTAAAAAAGGATTCCAATGGGAAATGTGTAATGCCTTGTTTCTCCTGTGGAGGTGCTGTGATTGAACTGAGCACCAGCAGTCAGATTCCCCCAGTGTCTAAAGCTGACGGCATCCTACTAACTAAATGGGATTGTCCAAAATCGACTTTAGCCTCGAGATTAACGTAATCGTTCTTATACCGCATCCCGAAAGAAGGACCACAGTAGTAACCCTAGAAGTAAGTGGAGTGTAACTATAAACTCTTTAAAAGGGGTTGTCCGACCCTCAAAGCAGTTTTACTTAGGGCCCTGAATGTGCTTAGTATAATGCCAGTCCACAGGAGACCAGAAGCAGCAGAGACAGGACCCTCATGGGATGGAATGAGGGTGAACAGAAGGGGTGGCTTCCCCCCCCTCCCCCCCCGTTATGACAAGCACTTCAGGGCCATCAGTAAAATGGCTTTGGGGCTTGGACAACTGCTTTAAATAACAAAATCAGCCCTGCTACATCTTCATATTAAAAATCCTGTGTGTTACTGGAATTACTGGTTACTGCACACAGACATGAGGCATATGACAAGTTACTATTTGTTTAAGAGCACTTTCATCAGCGCCCTCTGAAAACAAGGCATTACCCAAGGACAGAGTAAATCTGGTCATGTGACCAGGGTCAAATACACCGACAGATTCCCACACTGACATAGCAACACAAACACGTAAGAAGTGCTGCCCTTATACCAGAGATAAATCCTATATAATACAGGGGATCTATAATGTGCACACAGGCATTATGAGCTCCATTGCTGAGGGCCGCTCAGAGGTCACTGGGTGCTACAGAAGATGACCACTAGAGGGCGATTACAGGCATTATGAGCTCCATTGCTGAGGGCCGCTCAGAGGTCACTGGGTGCTACAGAAGATGACCACTAGAGGGCGATTACAGGCATTATGAGCTCCGTTGCTGAGGGCCACTGAGAGGTCGCTGAGTGCTACAGAAAATGGCCACTAGAGGGCGATTCTCACACATTTGCAGCGAGTCATTACAGTGACCAGATGCTACACTTATGTGAACATATGACGTCCCTTTTTTACACAAAGTGAAAAATCAGATACTTTTAGTGTACACTTCCAAATTTGCAATGCTTTTTACGTTTTTTTCTTTTCCCCATTGACCAATGACTTGGCACCGTGGTAGAATATCTATGTTCCCCCGATGCATGTGTCCTAACAGTTTCCTTTGGAGCCGACTGCATGAATTCTGAAACAGACAATGGGGGTCTGGTTGTCACCAGGTTTTCTAAGTAAAAACCGTGGAGCATAATGTTTGGGTGTGGCAGGGAAGATCAGGTGACAACCAACATGGCTACCATTCCTGCTCATACAGGGGTTGTCATTCAGCTTTCCCAGATTCCAGAACAGCAAACTTCTAACACAAGAACAGGGGTATCGTGACGGGAGGCTCTCATTTCCATAAGTCCCATAGACTTCAGTGGAGAGAGTCAAACATGGGCGGCTCTTCTATACAGCAGGCTGAGAAGATGCCCTTATAATTAATATACCCAGGGAATATGCCAAGTGTTTCATGAGGTGGAAGGGCCAATTAATTATAGGCTTCAAACCCCACTGTCTGGGCCGTGTGTGGAAGGGGTGCTTCCCACCAGATCGCCGGCCCCCAGCACTGATCATGAGGCTTGTGGGATATCAGAGTTGCTGACGTCACATAGTATTTGGGGGAGTTGTGCGTTTTTTGTTTTTTTTTTAAACTTTCTTTCCTCAGCAAAGAACAGGATGTAGAACTGAAGATCATGGCGGTCACTTCTGACGATGCTGCCCCAACATAGCAATGATATACTCCGAATCTCCTTCTTGCTTCCCGACATCACAAAGTTAGAGCATGCGCAGTTTGTTCCCTGAGGCTGATCACCAGCACAGAGAAGGAACACTATGCCAGCACTGACATGCCACGTACTCTCGCATCACGAGATTACGGCGCTCTAACTTGGTGACCACGGAGAGCAAGGAGGAGATTTGGAGGATACGGGGCGTGGCTGGGCTCCGGAAACGTTAGTAACAGCCCCTTGGGCTCCTTACTTGCCTCATTTACATGTATACATGATTGTTTTTTTGCCTAAATAAAAGCACTGCTATGGGGAATGTATATTGCGGACGTGCTAGCGGCGATCTAGCAGCCTACAGCTCTATAGGCAAAAAATCCAGGTGACGGGTTCCCTTTAATAGCAGAACTAAACACAAGTCATTTCCATTAGACAAAAAAAGAACCATGAAAAAAAAAAATATATATATATATATATATATATATATATATATATATATATATATATATATATATATATATATATATATATTCCATCTTGTATACTCCCTCACTACAAAAAAAGAAATGCACAATCATCAAGGTATCAAAACAAGAAAGCCCCCGCATCCAATTAAAGAGACACTATCATTTCATCTCATCTCTTGCCTGAACTTTAAAGTGATGGCAGGAGCAGTGTCTGGCACAGCTAGGGTGCCACCATGAACCGGTCGGGTCGCGGCCAATTAAATTCTTAATGGCAGCGTGGAACCTTCAATACTGCGCTGCCATTAAGAATTCAGACCACCTATACAGTCTGGTCTTCATTAGTTAACCTTTCGCTACCGACAAAGGGCGACGGAGCGATGTGGGTCAAAATAGCCGATTTGCCATTTTTTCATTGCTTCTCTTAACCCAAATTTAATTTTTTTTATAAAATGTCATCAAAAAGTCACACACTCCAAAATGGTATTAATGGTCCCACCCAAAAATTAGCCCCTATATAGCTCAGTAGACATAAGTATAAAAAGAGTTATGGGGGTCAGAATACGGTGATGTAAGAAAAAAAAAGTTTACATTTATTTTTATACTATTTAGACATTAAAAAAACTATACATATGGGGTATCGTTGTAATCATACTGACACAGAACGAAGGGCATTGGTCAGTTTTGCTGCAAACAAAACGCAGTGGGAACAAAACCCATAAAACGGAGGAGGAATTGCGTTTTGTTTTTTGGTTTTTTTATTACCACTTCACACTACATTTTAAGCCATAATTAACGGTGGCATTAGAAAGTACAACTTGTCCCACAAAAAATAAGCCCTCATACAGCTATGTGACTGGAAATATGAAAAAAGTTATGGCTCAAGGAAGAAAAATGACAACGCAAAAATGGAAAAAATTTAAAACTCCAGCAGTGAAAGGGTTAAATATCAGGCAGCTGTGGCCTAATTGGCTGCGAAGTTCTTGACTACAGCTGGCCAGGACATGACCAGATCATGACCGCGTCATGTGGTCGTACCCTTACGGAGAAGGGGTTGCACCAGGTATCAAATTATCATACTTTTGTGCCGGTATTTGCCATTTTCCTATACTAGGCTGTGCTACTGCGCTTAAAAGATCCCAGGTTCTAGCCCCTAAGGGGGAAATAGTTATTAAATAAAAAGCTTTAAAAATATATATATAAAAACACACACCAAAATATTAAGTATAAATCACCCTTTTTCCCAATTTATAAATATAAAATATATAAAACAATAAACATATTACATATAGCCATGTCCGAAAAGTCCAAACGCCGTAGCAGAATTATTATTATTATTTTTTTATAAATTCGCCATTTTTTTTAATCACCTTGTCCCCCCCCAAAAAAGGAGATTTTTGTGAAACTCACCTGTAAAATCTTTTTCTCGTCTTTTCCATTGGGGGACACAGACCATGGGTATAGCTTAGAGGTATTAGTAGGAGGGACACTATGCAAATGAAAGAGCTCCTCCTCCTCGGGCTATACCCCCAGACTCCACCAGGAGGAACTCAGGCGTTGCACAAGCAGTAGGAGAAGGAGCAAGAAAAAATCATGGAAACCATCGGACCAAGCCATAAGGTCCAACCAGAAACAGAAAAACTGAACTAAAGACCCCTCCTGCAACAGGAATAATGGGTGGGAGCTGTGTCCCCCAATGGAAAAGACGAGAAAAAGATTTTACAGGTGAGTTTCACAAAAATCTCCTTTTCTCGTGCTTTTTTCCATTGGGGGACACAGACCATGGGACGTCCAAAAGCAGTCCATGGGGTGGGAAAAAATATCAGCACCGCCAGGAGGAACGCCCCAACGGTCAAACAGGAACCACAGCCTGCAAAACCCTGCGGCCAAAGCCGCATCAGCCGAAGCCAGTGAATGCAACTGACAAAAATTTGCAAAGGTTTGCAAGGACGACCAGGTGGCCGCCGTACACAGCTGAGACGCAGAGGCACGACTGCGTCTTGCCCAGAAAGCCCCCTCCGCCCCAATGGAGTGAGCGGCAATTCTAGCCGGGGGAACTCCACCACAAGCGTAACAAGCCGCGGAAATAGCCAAGCAGATCCAGAGCGCCAAGAACGGCGGACGGAAGCAGTAGCCGCGAGACACCTTCAGGACCCGTACAACATCCAGGGAATGCAGAGTGCGTTCCTTGGGGTTAGCCGGAGAAGGACAAAAGGAAGGCAGGACAAGATCCTCATCAAGGCGGAAGGGAGAGACCACCCTGGGCAAAAGGAAGGGGACTGGACGGAGCACAACTTAATCCTGGAGGAAAACCATTAAGGCTCCTGACAGGAAAGAGCGGCCAGCTTCGACACCAGTCTGACCTAAAAGCTCGTGATGGGACGTGAACTCACAGCCACTGCATAATAGCCCAGAACTTTAATCACTACGCTATGTAGCTGTATCAGAAGCTATGGTCACAAGGAAGTCCAGATGAGAACAGTCAGAGAGACCCTCCTCAAAGGCTCGAAGGGAGCCGACTGCAGAGCGCGCAGAACCAAATTGAGATCCCAAGGAGACAAAGGGGGAACATACGGGGAACCGAATGCGCCACCCCCGAAGAAAGGTCACCACCGGACCCTTAAGAGCAAGGGACCTCTGACGGCCCGCGCCGAAACCTGACCTTACAGGGAACTAAGCGACAGTCCCTGCACAAGCCCAGACTGAAGAAAAGACAGTACCATCAAGATGGAAAACCGAAGGGGAGGGAACCCCGAACCCTCAAAAAAGGATAGGAAGGCCATCCAGGTACGATAGTAAATCCGGGAGGAAGAAGACTTCCCCGGACTGATCATGGTCCTAACCACTGAATCCGAGAACCCCATCTTTATCAGGATGGCGGTTTCAACAGTCACGCCGGTAAACGAAGAGACCGCAAATTCCGGTGGAAGAACGGGCCCTGAGACAGTAAGTCCTGTCCGTCGGGAAGAGGCCATGGGGCGTCCGCCAGCAACCGAGCCACTTCCGAAAAACCACGCGCGGCGAGGCCACTCTGGGGTGATGAGAACGGTCGGAGTCCCTTCCGCCTCGAACTGGCGTAGACCCTTTGGTAGGAGAGGAAAACAGAGGAGGCTGAAGTCCTGCCACGGAGACACCTGCGCATCCATCCGTACGCCTCCGGATCTCGGGCGCGAGCCAGGACCACTGGGATCTTGTTGTTGAACCCGGACGCCATTAAGTCCACATCCGGACGGTCCCATCTGTGGCAGATTTCTTCGAACCCTTCTGGATGCAGAGACCACTCGCTTGGATCCACCGTGTTGTGGCTTAGAAAGTCCGCTGTCCAGTTGTCCATTCCTGGAATGCAAACTGCTGACAACACCGGAACGTGAGTCTCCGCCCACGTCAGAATTCACTTCACCTCCTGCATCACCATCCGGCTGCGGGTCCCGTCCTGATGGTCGATATAGGCCACGGCCGCGGCATTGCCCGTTTGAACCCGCACTGGGAGGCCCGCAAGGAGAGAGGTCCAATAGGAGAGAGAGAGCGGAAAAAATCGCCCTCAATTCCAGAAAGTTGATTGGAAGGCGAGACTCTGCCGCCGGCCAAATTCCTTGAACCGTGCGAGACTGGAAAACGCCCCCCCAACCCAGGATGCTGGCATCGGTGGCGGCGATCGCCCAGGAGAATGCGAGAAAGGAACTCCCCGACCTCAGGTTCTTTGGGAACAGCCACCAAGGGAGAACTGCCCGAACCCGCTGAAAGGTAAAGGATCTCCTGTTGCGCCAGGCGAGTGTGAAACTGGGCATATGGAAAGGCCTCGAAAGAGGCTACCATAAGACCCAGGACCTGCAAGTATTCCCGAATGGAGAGGCACGGGGAGCGCAGCAGATGCGACACTGCCCCCTGGACCTGGGAGGACTTGAAGGCTGGTAGAATACTTTGGCAGCCGAGGTGTCCAAAATCACCCTCCGGAAGGAGAGCCTCTGGGACGGGAAGAGGCAGGAGTTTGGGAAAGTTACCAGGCAGCCGAACCGTTCCAGGGTCTGAACAGTGATCCGGACGCTGTCCGTGGTCTGCGGTAGAGAGGGGGGCCTCTATCCGGATATCGTCCCGACAGGGCAGCAAAGGAATGCCCCTGGTACGAAGAAGCGCCATGAGCGGTCCAGGACCGTGGCAAGGACCCGCGGGGTGGTCGCCAACCCGAAGGAAGGGCGACAAACTGACAGTGTCGACCCATAATGGCGAAGCGCAGGAATCGATGGTGGGATTCCGCAATCGGGACATGTGATAGGCCTAGGAGCAGCAGGGCGGGCTGACTGGGCCCTCTAGTGCCGGGAAGGCTGGTGCAAAGGAAGGCCTCTTTGCGGGCGACCTGAGACCCCCGGCGGAGGAAGCAGGCGACGGCCTACCAGATGAGAAACGGCAAAAGGCATGCAGAGACGAACTCGTCCAGCTGATCCCCACAAGGCCTGGAAACCCCAAAGGGGAGATTAGCAAGGGAACGCTTGGTGGAGGCGTCAGCGTCCCACACCTTCAATCAGATCTCTTCGCGCTGAGTGACAGAGATGGCCAACCTGCGGGCAAAGAGGGAAACAATGTCCCTAGAAGCTTCGCAAAGAATGTTAGAAGCCTGAGACATCTGGAGAACCAACTCCAGTGTGTTAGTAGCCGCATCTCGTACCGCCAGTTCCTGGTGGTGGTGTTGTAACCACACCGAGAGAGCACTGGCTACCCCTGCTGAGTGAAAGGTAGGTCACAGGGACGCGCTGCCAGCGAAAAAAGGACCTGGAAGAGAGTCTATGCGTCTGTCTACAGCATCCTGGAAAGAGGAACTGACTAAGACAGGAAGGGCCACATAATTGGCTAATCCGGCCACCGGAGGATCCACCTTAGGGGGAGGAGACACCTCTCCTCGCCGTCAGCAGGGAAAGGAAAGTATATTCATGCGCTGGGTGGTCGAGAACCTTATTAAGACCACCCCAGGCCCTGGACATGACCGCGGAAAAATCCCTCATGGACCGGGAACATGGTAGTCTCCGACTGCCTGGACGGAAAAAGGGGGAACTCCTGACCAGTGGAAGGAGGAGAATCCCCTTGGAGAATAAAGGTGTCTCGGACAGTCACCACTAAGTCAGCCACCCTGGTGGAGAGCTTAGGCGAGGGGTCCCGCTCCATGACCTAATCAGAGCCGGAAATTCTCCTTCAGACTTGCGCTCCCTAAGGGAGGGGAGAGTCGCCCGAACGCGCCTCTAGACGAGGGGGGGGGGGGGGGGGGGGAGCCAGAGCCATCCGAGGAGGGATGCTGCTGCTCACGCTCCCTGTTAGTATTCGGGCGTCTTCTGTGGAAAACCACTTAGAGAGGTGGTTGGCGTCACAGGATTTGAAAATGCCCTATAGTCCAAAAAGGACGTGGCTCGTCCGAGCCGGATAATTCTCCTTCGGAGTACTCTCCCTAGGGAGGGGGAAGAGCAGTCCGCAAGCGCCACCGGCGAGGTGAGGGGGGTGGAGAGACAGAGACATCCGAGGTGGGATGCTGCCGCTCACGCTGCCTCTTCGTAGTCAGTCACCCACTGTGGGGACCACTGAGAGAGATGGAGTCGTTAGCGCCACAGGATTAAAGGACATGGTTGCCTTGGTGACTAAGACCAATTTAGCGGCCGCGCTGGACATGGCAGATGCCCAAGCGGGGACCGCAGGCCCCCAGGGACGTGGAGGAGGGGTGGAGGAGGGGGGTAAGGCAGGGATGCAGGTAATACTTATCTGCTCCTGCAGAACTTCTCCCTCGACTCCAGGACCAGCAGGGATGCACCTCTTCAGGCGTCTGACTCCTTGTCCAGGAGTGCAGTGTTCTGGTGGAGGGTGGCAGCAGGAGACCCAGTAGCTGGTGGGATACCGGAGCTGCAGGTCGAGCCCGGATCCACTTGTCTTCTTTGGGGGGCAATGGAGGCAGCCAGGCAGCGTCCAAGGACGGCAGCGGGCATTCCACGGGGGACCAGGAAGGCGCCATGCCGACCTGTGTCCCCATCTAGAATAATATAAACAATTTTTGAAGGCTGAAAGGGGCTTTGAACTCAGAAAGCCTGGACATGGGGCAACAGCAGCAGTACCACTGAGCTACCGGCTTGCCTGGCACAAAACGGAGTAGAGTGATGAGGAGCTGCACGGCCATGAGCAAACAGAGTCTCCGGTGTAAGGAGAGTCAGAGCGGCATGCCGAGGCTCCGCCTCCCCTAACGCGTCATTATGGCGCGAAAAAAGCGCGCGAAAATAAGCGCGCGCACGAAAAATAAGCGCGCGCGCGAAAATATGCGCGAGCGCGAAAATATGCGCGAGCGCGAAAATATGCGCGAAAATAAGCGCACCACGTGGAGGAGCGGCCTGCCGGCGGGCGCTGAGGGAGCGCAGCAGCCAAGGCCCGACGAGAGAAGCGCTGAAGCCCACAGTTTAAGGGGAAGAGATGCCAGTACTCCAGTGCCAAAATGAAGAAAGTGCCCCATCAGGATCCTTCTTCAAGCTCACCCAGGTAGCCACAGACAAATAGACACAGAGGGAGGGGGAGGGATTGGGCAATACTTATCTGCTCAGCATGCTCCCTCGATGTCCAGACCAGCAGGGATGCGCCTCTTCAGACTTCTGACTCCAATCCAGGAGAACAGTGCTCTGGAGGAGGGTAGGCAGCAGGCGTCCCAGCAGCTGGTGGGATGCCGGAGCTAACAGGTCGAGCCCGGATCCACTTATCTTCTTGGGGGGAAATGGAGGCAGCCAGGCAACGTCCCAAAGACGGCGGCGGGCACTCCACGGGGGACCAGGAAGGCGCCATGCCGACCTGTGTCCCCATCTAGAATAAAAATAACAAAAAGGAGTAGAATCAGAGAGTGTCAACCTCCTTCACCAGACACTAAGCAAAGACTGAGTTCCTCCTGGTGGAGTCTGGGGGTATAGCCCGAGGAGGAGGAGCTCTTTCATTTGCATAGTGTCCCTCCTACTAATACCTCTAAGCTATACCCATGGTCTGTGTCCCCCAATGGAAAAAAGCACGAGAAAAATAGGATCAGACTGTTCTATTATGGTCCAGACGTTCCATAAAATGCGGAATGCACACGGCTTTTTGGGGGTTTTATTTTTTTGTGTGGTATCGAATATCGCAATAGTTTTTTTATGGTATCGAAATTGAATCAAAATTTTGTTATCGTGACAACCCTACTTTGGACACAATATGGCTGCCTTAGCAACTGTACCACTAAAAGCTCAGCCACGTCTCCTGGTAACATGTTAAACTTCAGGTCGGAAATAAATAAGACTGATCCTTAGAATATACCTACAGGTGATCCATACACAGGCCACTTTATTAGAGACACCTGCCTTTAATTTACAGGGAAGCTTCAGTCATGAGACGTGACCCCCGGGTTCAGCATAAAAATCAACTTTTCTGTGGAACAGTTTCAGTGGAAATCCACAATAAAATGGGAAAATTTGTAATAATGAACAGTATTTCAAAACCTTCCAACGTTGTGGGGATTTCTCGTGCAATGGTGTTGACAGTATACTGGGAATGGTGTGATGGCAGAAAACATCCAATGAAAGCAATCAGAGGAGGATGTCAAGAATCATTCTGATAGACAGTTAACCAATCTGCAGCCAAATACAAAGCTGGTGCCCCACCTAACATGTACAACTTGTTGTTCCTCAGCACAGATGACCTATAGACAACCAGTTCCAGTGCGGTCTACAAGAAGCAATATGGAAGGACTCCAGTGGGAAAAAAAACAAAACAAAAATTGGATAACCAAGAAGGGGACAAAAATTGCCTGGTCAACAATCCAGGTTTCTGTCTCACCATGCTGATGGGAGGGTAAGAATTTATTTGGCTCAAGCAGTAGATATTGAAGAACTTTCCCCTTAGGTTCCAACAACTCAGGCAGGTGGAGTAATGGTATGGGGAATGTTTTCTTAGTTCACCCTGGGTCCACAGATACCTGTAAATGAACGCTTGGACAGTAGGGCTTATGTAAGCATTGAAGCCAACCAAGTGCATCCTTGGACACTTTCAGAAGGACAATGCACCATGCCACAAAGGTTATATGGTCATGGAGTGGTTCCAGGAATTAGGACAGCACATTTTCCTTGATCTTCCCAGTCCCCACATTTCAGGGAAACTGTAGAATAAGCTGCTCAGAGCATGTCAGTACCTCCTCTAATGTGCAGCAACTGCAAGAAGCTGTCCTTCCTGTGTATGGACTCATATTCCTTCAGAACGATTCCAACACCTAGTGAAATCTATACGGTTCTGAAGGCCATAGGAAGTCCAATGTGCTACTAGATAGGTGTCTCTAATAAAGTGGTCATTCAGTGCATAGTCTTATTCTGTTAGGTCGATAAAAGTTTATACAGCCATCTCATAGTCCTAGCCATTTCTGGGAAAGTTGGGTCACCTCCTATATGGATGCCAATCATTCTTGCACACACAAGAGTAGTCACTCGGTTTTCTCAGACTCCTGAACAGCTTCACAACAAGTCTACCAAGTCATGAGTGATTAAGAAATGGCTCAATAGGGTCATCAAATCTCTGCCTTTCATGGTCGACATGGGAGTAACTTAAAGTAAGAGCTGTCCCAGGGTGGGCAGAGTTATGGAAACAGCCAAGCTGTTGCTACTCCGCTATTTCCATAACTCCCATACAAGTGAAAGGGAGCGATGCGCACAGCGGATGCCACAACACTCCCTCCCTGGACCTGCACTTACCGTTAGTTATTTCCATCTCAGCCATAAAAGGCCAAAACAGGACAACCCCTTTAAGAGTCCATTCACACGTCCGTAGTGTATGGGCTGGCACTCCTATAAAAATGCCTATTCTTGTCCACTATTGCAGACCGGAGCTGCGGACCGGACATGCGGATAGCACAATGTGTGCTGTCCGCATCCTTTCTGTCCCCTTTGAGAAAGAATGGGTCTGCACCCATACCGTAGAATTGCAGAACGGATGCGGACCCATTCTACAGACGTGTGAATAGACCCCAAAGGTGGTTTCTCAATCCATCTTTTTGGCACTTTTTTTATTTATTTTTTACCAAAAAGCAGGGCATACCAATCGGAAATTATAAAACACCATATAAACAATACCTTAAAGGGGTTGTCCAGGTTCAGAGCTGAACCTGGACAGCCCTCCATTTTCACCCCGGCAGCCCCCCCTGACATGAGCATCGGAGCAGTTCATGCTCCGATGCTCTCCTTTGCCCTGCGCTAAATCACGCTGGGCAAAGGCATTTTTCAGAGTTCCGGTGACGTACCGGGGCTCTCTATGGGGCTGACAGGAACCCCGGTGACGTCACCGGCACTGATGGGCGGGATTTGGCTCTGCCCTAGCCAGTAAAACGGCTAGGGCAGAGCTAAAGCCCGCCCCTCAGAGCCGGTGACGTCACCGAACACACTGCTGGGCGGAAGTTACCGCCCGGCAGTGTGTTATTGTAAACACAAGAGCCTGTGCCCTGCGCGATCTAGCGCAGGGCACGGGAGCGCATCGGAGCATGAGATGCTCCGATGCTAGGCTCAGGGGGGCTGCCGGGGTGAAAATAAGGGTATGTCCGGGTTCAGCTCTGAACCCGGACAACCCCTTTAAGACAGTTTCCTAGCGTTTTTTGGTTTTTTTTATTGCAGCATGCTCTGGGTGTGTCTTTTTCCCATAGACAGCTATTGGGAAAAACAAGTCTGAAAAAAATTAAGATCACCCAAAAAACGCTTTTAAAAAGCGCCATGAAAAAGATAGTGTGGCAGCAGCCTAATAGAATATCAAAGACTTGACACAAGGGAACAGTTATGATATCTGCAAGGAAAAGCTGTTTTAAAGCATAAAAGAAGTTTAAAAAAAAAAAAAAAAAAAAAAAGCTGAATAAATAAGAAACCTAAAATGAGGAAGACGACAAAATAAGCAAATAAAATGGATACACTGCTGCACTATCCAGACGAGGCTACATATAGCAATGAGGGGGTAGGTGATGGCGCATAGTACTGATACAGCCAGTGGTCCACAGGGGAGCCCCATGCAGGTATAGAAGTAGAGTATGGAAACCAGAGACCTTTGGATAACTGTCTTGGATTTTTCCAGGTGTCCAGGTCTGGAATCAGAGAAACGTGGAAAGAAAAGACAAGAGAGGCAGAGACAATTGTTAGGTGTCAGCTCAGCCCATGGTGCTCTGTTCACATCTAGCAGGTTATCAATCCATTTATTATGACGCTGAGACATATGGAAACAACCCCTATAGTTCATGGAATGGATCTTTGTTCAGCCCTCGCCCCATTCAATTCAAAATATGGTAAAATGCTTTTAATCCGGCATCAACTGGGCCTGAAAGGTGTAGATCCTAGGTAGGCAACCTCCAGGACTCCAGCTGTGGTGTGAAACTACAACTCCCAGCATGCATACTTGCTCTGCTCTTCTAAGATCTATCCTAGAAATGCTGGGAATTGTAGTTTCGCAACAGCTGGAGTGCTGAACGTTGCTGACCGCCGGTGTAGATTATTCCGCTTTATTACGTGTCGGATTACAGAACTTTCACTGTAATTTGAAGGGACACCTCTAGTCCATGTACAATTCATCACATCTATAATGCATGGATGCCACTCAGCATCTACGGGGGTCAATAGGACACACAAATCCCATGATGCTCGGTGACATGCTCTGAAGTCGTAGAAACAAGAACCGGTCTCCGTTTTTTCTTGTCTGATTCCATTGCCGCTTATCTTCCCTCTGTTTCTCAGCACTGTGGGTGTCCCAGTGTTCAGACATTTATACGAAATCTATGTACCCTCATAATCATCCTCCTCGCCCGAGATGAATCCAATGAAACAGGAGTCAGCCGTTACAGGAAAATTATTTTTTTTCTGGCTGACCACAAAGCAGCTCTTACGGGAAACCGAACCTGTCCTTCCTGCAGCTCTGTCCCCGCAGAGAGCACTTATGATTATATGTTCCATTGCTAGTGGAGCCAATAAGCAAGTCAATCCTGAGCTTCCTGGTTCATGATTATGACAACAGATTTACAGGGCTGGTGCCACAAAGCCATACCACTACCAAGCGATAAACGGGGTTGTCTCAACTGGACAAGCCATGTCAATATGCCTCTATTATCAGGTCAAGTGAATGGGCGAAACTGCAATACCAAGTGCAGCCACTATACGGCGCTGTGCTTGGTAAGCTACGAGAAGGCCACATCGCTCAAGGGAGGCACTGCGGCTTCCTCAAACAGCTGATCAGCACAGGTGCCGAAAGATTGGTCCCCCCGCTAATCGTATCCTGAGGATAGGTCACGAAAATACCCCCTTTAAGAGAAGGGTGTCGGTACCCCCACTCAGGATATCCCTCTACTAGCCAGGGAGGAGACCCAGCATGATCATGGCGGCCCCTTCATTTAACGTTATACAGAGAATATGGAATTACACAGGCTGTAATCTGGGTAGGTCTGTTCATATCGGCTGTATTACAGAGCTACCTACAAGGGGCGTATTCCTGTGAAGACCCGATCGTTCACACTGTGCATACTACAACCCTAATCATCCTCTTCTGTACACAGCACAACGTTAGAGGCTTTAGTCCACATAAAATATGTAACAGAAGAGACATTCATTACCATTCTCCTCTCCAGAGGTTTTGCGCCGATCATCAGTGGATACATGAACCAGCTGTAGGATCAGGGGTCTTCTCGTCACTATGCCTGTGCCTCGGGGGAGCAGATCACGGCCAACTAAGCTTTCTAGGACGGAGCTTTTACCGCTGCTCTGTAAACAGAAAAAAAAAAAAAAAAAAAAATTATAAATAAAAAAATTCTGTACAATGTCTGCACCGGAATTGGGGAAAAGCAGATAATTGGGGAACATTACCACAGGATATCTCTTTATTGTGACCGGAGCTCTATTTTTCGAACACAGAGCTGCAAATCCTCCAAAATAGACTTGAAGGATACAATTCTGACTGCCTGCAGCCACCACTAGGGGGAGCTTTCTGTATATAGATTACATCCTGAAATAAAAGGGTATACCGAAGCTTAGATATTGATGGCCTATCCTCAGGTAGGTAATCAATATCAGTTCAGTGGTGGTCTGACACTCAGCACCCCCAGTGATCAGCAGCAACTGGCACTTGAAACTATACAGTGGGTGGAAGGTTTTTGACATTGTGTAGTTTCTGGTGCAGGCCCACTCCTATTCACTTGGCTAGAAGCTCGGCTGAAGTACCTCGGCATGGCCACTACTCAATGGACAGGACCCTGTGCTTCAATTTCTGGTGGCTGAATGAAATCAGTGGGGGTGCGGGGGGCAATGTGACCCAGTGACATCACCCCTGTGCACAGTCATTGGCTGCAGCAGTCACGCGACCCGTGTCAAACTGGGTGTTGATGCAGGGAGATCTGGGACCTGCAGATCCATCGGGGCAGCGACGCAGTGTTGACGATCAGGTAAGTATGACTACCACAGCGGGCCCGCCCATGCTGGGGGAAGGGGTCTGTAGATATTTCTGAAATATTTGTCACGCCGCTGCCTGGTGCTCTTTATATTCCCACTCAGATCTCGCGAGTCCAGTGTCAGTGAGAAGACGTCTCTTCTACCACGCGGATTGTTACTGGCTAGCCTGTACCATAGCAGGAATAACCCCGCCACCACGTAGACAAGGATCCTTGCGATGAAGCTTAGCTCCCAAGCATGTGTGACCACCAGAACTAGCACATGAGGTGGACTGGACATTCTGAGAGGGAATCAAGAGAACAGTAGGGGGCGCAATAACACATATGTAACAGCAATATCTAGACAGACACAGGAGCATTTTTTACATGACTAATTGAAGACATATGTTCTGCCAGATCTCATACAGTAAGTATGTACTAGTCCGACTACCCGTTTAATAGCTCACCAGACAGCAGTCATGCTGCACTTCAGGGAGGAGGTTGGGAGCAGGGACACAATCTGAAATCCCAGCCCTTTCCTGGTTACTTCTTCCTCAGAACCATGAAATGTAAGATTTCTTTGATATACTTACTACATGAGATCCATGTAATATTCAGAGGTAAGTGTTCCCTAATGTGATAATACAATGAGCAGATGGGGCCCATTCTGGGTGGGTGGAGGAGCCAGCAATATCTGTTAATGCTTTCGGAAAGTCTTCAGACATTTTCACATTTTATGTTGGGGCCTTGAGCTAAAATAAAACTTAAAGGGGTTCTGCACTTTCATTTAACTGACGATCTATCCTCTGGATAGATCATTAGCTTCTGATCGGCAGGGGTCCCGGGCGTCAGACCCCCGACGATCAGCTGTTTGAGTAGGCAGCGGCGCTCCAGCAGCGCAGCGGCCTTCTCATTGTTTACCGCCGGCCAACTGACGTCACGACTAGTATCGACTAGCGTGGGCGGGGCTAAGCTCTGGTAACTTGAATGGAGCTTAGCCCCGCCCATGCTAGTCGATACTAGTCGTGACGTCAGTGAGCCGGCAGTAAACAGTGAGAAAGCCGCGGCGCTGCTGGAGCGCCGCTGCCTTCTCAAATAGCTTATTGTCAGGGGTCCCGGGTGTTGGACCCCCGCCGATCAGAAGCTGATGATCTATCCAGAGGATAGATCGTCAGTTAAATGAAAGTGCAGAACCCCTTTAAAATAAAATAAAAATCTAGAAAGGATTCTGATATCTAGGCGCTCAAGGCAAAAAGTAATGACAGGATGAGCCATTGAAAGAATAAGTTAATAAACATTTAATAGATCACTGTAAAATGGCCAAAATCAATAACATAATGAGATATAGTAAAATTAATATAGTACTCAGATTAATTGCCTTGAGAGCCGAGATATCAGAAGCATTTCTAGTTGTTTTCTCCATTTACCCCGATGTGTACAGGGGTTTATCCAGTGCACTCGGCATTTATTAGTCCATATACAGTTAGCCGTCTGATTTTTTACAAAACTTAAAGTTTTTCCCCCCATCGATCTGCCCCCAATACCCCATAATGACAAAGTGAAAACAGAATTTTGGACATTTTTACTAACTTATTAAAAAGGAAAAACTAACATTTTGCGTGGACAAGTATTCATATACTTTGCTGACACTTGAAATTTAGCTCTTTTTCTTAGGACATGCACACGAGCGCGTGTGCCCTGTGTCCGTGCTGTGGACCACAAATAATGGTTCGCAACGCACGGGTCTCAGCGCTGTTCTGTTTTTTTGCAGTGCGGGGGCCCGGACCATGGGCTTCCGATACGTGCCTCCGCTCCACATCTTGCGGACTCATTCAAGTCAATACATTATATGGAGTGCACACTGCCGGTGCCCGTATATTGCAGCCATGTACATGAGCCCTTAGGGACCCATTCACACGATCGGATATTTTTGTCGGCATCCGTTCTGCAATTTTGAGGGATGGATGTGGACTCATTCATTTGAATGGGGCTGCAAAAGATGCAGACAGCACACAGTGTGCTGTCCACATTCATAATTCCGTTCCACTCCCCCGAAAAAAAAACATGTCCTATTCTTCATTTTGCTGACAAGAATAGGCACTTCTATCACTGGGCTGGCCATTCCGCAATACGCGGAACGCACACCAACGATATCCGTTTTCTGCGGACCGCAAAAAGGATACGGTTGTCTCAATGACCCCTTATTCATCTTTGAACTGTTTCTACCTCTTGACTGGACACTGCACCAAATAAAAAATCAAGATACGTTGCCCCAGACGAAGCGTCAAGTGAAACCCGGGTCGGGTATGAACACGAGGCTTTGCTGTTTTGTTTTAAGGCTTTTTAAGCTTATATGTTTGTGAGTATAATAAATCGTATTTCACCTATTGTGACGGTACGTCACTATTTTGCACGTCTCCTTTGAAGGTCCTTAGAAGCCTACCAGGAGCATAATAGCTTATGTGACGATTCATAGGTTGCCGCATTTGGGAAGTGCACAGAAATCCTGACTGCGAGAGATCGCCCCTTGAGGAAAAGTGAAGCAGCACGGTCCCTCATGCATGATAAGCTGCAATGCACTGCGCCCACCCGACGCTACTATATACATATTACATACACAGCTCTACCACGCGCCCATTACACAGATAGTTTACTATATAAACATTGCACACACACAGCTCTGCTACATGTCCATTACACAGATAGAACTACTGTGTGCACATTACACACAGAAAACTGTACGGTAGACTGGTTACACTGAGATAGCCCCACTTTATACACACCTTCCATTCTGCATTCTCCACCAGCACAGTCCTACACGGAGCCTGTGTTCCCCTAACTCCTCCCACACACATGGCTGATCACATGACTGTGACATCACCACAGGTCCTGTAACCACAATGTAGTCTGGAGCTGCTCCTGGTGAGAGAGATGTCCGTGAGGGGTGGGGCTTCATGTGTGCTGGACTGGACCTGGTAGCTTCTGACACAGCGCTCCAGACTAGAAAAAGACCATGTGTAAAAATACACAAGTCTTTTTCCAGGGAGTAAAATGGCCTGAACAGGTGTCTATGACGCTTGTATAGGTTTTATTGCGACCTCTGCGCCCCCCCTCTCTCTCCCCTCTCCTTTGTTTATCACAGCTGGCAATGCATATCAGAGCAAGAGCTAAGCAATGAGGAGGAAAGAACTGCCTGTGGAGCTCAGAGACAGAATTGTGAGGAGGCACAGATCCATCACTCTGAGCTTTATGGCAGCGTGGCCAGAAAAAAAAGCCTCTGATCAGTAAAAGACACATGAAAGTATCCCTGGAGGTTGCAAAAAGCACCTAAAGGGGTCTCAAGCCATGAGAAACAAGATTCTCTGGTCTGATGTAACCAAGATTGAGCTTTTTAGGCTTCAATTCTAAGAGTCGTGTCTGTAGAAAACCAGGCACTGCTTGTCACCTGTCCAATACCAGCCCTAAAGTGAAACATGGTGGTGGCAGCATCATGCTGGGGAAGGGGTTCAGCAGCTGGGACAGGGTGACCATCAAGGTTGAGGGAAAGCTGAATGGAACGAAGTACGGGATAGTCTTAATGAAAACCTGATCCAGAGTGCCTGGACCTCTGGTTCACCTTCCAAGAGGACAACGACCCAATGCACACAGCTAAAACAACATAGGAGTCCTGACTTGAACCCAATCGAACATCTCTAGGGAGACCTAAAAATGGCAGTCCTCTGACAGTCTGAAGACTTTCCGAATGGACTGTATACCTGTATCTGGGAAAGCTGAGTGAGTAGATTTCAGTTATAACACCAGTTTTCTGGAAATTATTGTAAATGTCTCAGGTGGTGGAAGACACACCCTTATGCTAAGCACTTCTTAAAACGTAGTAAGAGCGGAGGAAAGAAAAAATAAAATAAAACATTTATGAAATGTTTGCGCAAAATCAACTTTGCGCCAGACTTTTAAACTAGACCTGGGTTATTGTTATTGTTTGTGCCCGGGGCACATGTATGAAGCTGCAGAGCAGGCGGCTCTATGGACGTGCCTGGTGCACTCTAACCCAGTGACAGAGCAAGGAAGAACCTGGAGGGAAACACTATGACAGGCAGGTGATGTGACAACACAATGCGGGGGGGGGCAGCTTGGAAAACACAGACATGTCAGCAGTACACGCAACCTCAGTCATCACCAGGCACAGATATAAGTAAAGAGCTGTCTCAAAATGGCCGACATTATTGATAAGGAATATGGCTGACATTACATTTCCCATAGTTATAAAGTGACATGGGGTGGGGTGGCAAGGTATCACTGCATAGTAGGACAGACTCCTTCAGGTGTCTGGGAAAGCTGGATGTCAACCGATGTGGAAGCTGTAATAGAAGGCTGGACAAATCCTAGGAGCTCAGAGCCAATGCCATAAAAAATTTGCCTCAGGCGCCTAATTTAAGTTTTGGTCTATGAGAGTTCTTACTGGTCTGCTATAGTCTACCAAGCTTTCCCACAAACAGATACAGACAAGAGCTGACTGACAAAAGTTATACAAGTTAAACACTCCAAATAAAATAGGCCGACCATAAGACCTCCACCAAAATCTGATCCCCTATTGTGTGTACTGAGGGAACTTACCCGATTTTGGCTTCCAGGTGGTTTGTCCAAAATACTCCAAATACTAAAAACTGCCTACACGCCAGGAGAGTTCACACCGCCATGTCACTGCTACAGGACTACATCACTATGGGTTTTGAGGGCCAGCATATTAGAAACACTTGATGTATTTGTCAGGGGGCGGAATATCCGAATCTTAGAACATACTGGGACATCTAACTCGTGGCCCTCCAGCTGTAGCAAAACTACAACTCTCAGAATGTCCTGACAGCTGTAGACTGTCTGGGCATGATGGAAGTTGTATTTTTGCAACAGCTGGAGCTCCAGGACGTGGAATCCTTTCACAGAGAGGGAGGGTCAGCCATATGATCCAAATGGGTTAATGAGTGGAGTAGACAGGCCAAGCAGACACCATTAGTAATCACGCTGTGGAGCCTGTAACCTTGTGAGGGTCAGGAGCCTTGTATCTATGGAGGAATCCTCCTCCCGTGTCATTCAATCTCACAGCACGGCCTGCCCTCAGCTACCGGCACACTCACAAGACGGCAAGCCGAGGAAATCAGCCGTCTTATGTAACTGGCTTGTCATCTCCAGTTCATACATAAAAGGGGCATCCAGGAGAAGACGTCAGATGACACGGCCTCCGGCTTCCTTTAAATTGTTGTGTTTGTGGTCCCTGCCGCTAACAGCTGATTGGTGGGGGTGGGTCAGACCCCGCCAAACTCATATTGATTACCTATCTTCAGAATAGGTCATCAATATCTAAACGGCAGAACCCCTCCAAAGGGTTGTCTCACTTCAGCAAATGGCATTTATCATGTAGACAAAGTTACTACAAGGCACTTACTAATGTATTGTGATTGTCCTTATTGACTCCTTTACTGCCTCAATTCATTTTTCCATCACATTATACACTGCTCGTTTCCATGGTTACAACCACCCTGCAATGCAGCAGTGGCGGCCGTGCTGGTACAATATATATATAATATATAAAAAAAGCTGGAAAATGGGCATGGGTCTACATTCAGTTGGTCACCAGGGGCCCTGCGATGTGACAATGGTCTGATTGGTTCCTGTAGGCAATTGCCCAATTTTTTTGTTTGTTCTTCCAACATTTTAGACCACAGCTGTCCAACATGTGCCTCTGCAGCCATTGTATTGTAGATTGTGATTGGTTACTAAAAGGGGTTCTCTGGGCTACAGATACTGATGACCTATCCTCAGGACACAGCATAGACCCCGGCACTGTGGCAGCATGAAACAGCTGATCGTGTCAGATCTCCACTGATCTGATATTGATGAGTTATCCTGAGGATAGGTCATCAATATCTGTGGTCAGGAGTACCCCTTTAAGAAATGTCATGCTGTCATAACTCCATGCATGCCCTTGCAGCCAAGGCTTTTAGGGGTTGTAGTTCCGCAGCAGCTGCAGAGCCTGGGCACCACTGTATGAGGTCTCATGCACAAACTCACATGTATTTCGTGGTACGCAAAAAAAAATAAACAAAACGGATGATGTCTGTTTGACACACGGATAAGAATAGGACATGGAGTCATTTCAGTTTTTTTACGGACCCATTGAAGTGAATGGTTCTGCATATGGACTGAAATGGAATAAGCCCTAAGGACTGACCCTTACCCTGACAACCGTCATCACGCCTGTATTTTTACCTGCTCCTGTGACGTCCTGATGCATATTTCCTGACCAAGCACCAAGAACCCTGGAAGAGGGGGGAGCACCAGCGGTCCTGGCACAGCATATCACACACATTGGAAAAGCATTAAAAAAAAACAAAAAAACAAACAAAAAAAAAAACACTGGTGTGAGCGGAGCAGTTGTCCATAGCAACCAATGACACCTCTGCTTTCATTCTGTAGAAGACTTCTAAAACATGAGGATGCCTGCCCTATAGTTTAGTGTATATAATACAAACTGCTGCTGCCCTTCTCCATCTGCTGGTAATGTCACAAGAAAGGGATTTTCTTATTTTTTTCCCCTCGTTCTGGCTAAAAATCAGGACGTTAAAGGTGTTTATATCAGTACGTTTATCTGCCCGTCTACTACAGAACTGAGAAGAAGCATCCAACCCAGAACCGAACCTGTGTGACACTGACAAATCGGATATTCCCCCGCCAATGGTATATCGCTAGGATTGGCTCCCATAGGTCGTATAGTGGTTGCCTTACAGATGCCCACTTTACTACTCTTCCCTTATCACACCAAGGGGAAGAGACCCTTATGTCCGCTCGCCACCTGTTCCCAGGGCCCAAGGGGTGCCCATGAATCAGATACATAACAGCACAGAAAGAAAATCACTAGAATCACTTTGGTGCAACACGGGCACAAAACACGTTGCACCCAAAAATCTGTGTAGCCGTACGCTAAATCCTATAAAAATTAAAAGCAAAAGTCAACAGCAGCCCAAAAATCACAGCGATGAAGCATCAGTCCCTGGCATGGCAGAAACCCGAATTCAGAAGCAACCGTACAGGGCAAAAAATACCCTATAGATATATAGCGCATAAATAAATAGGGGGTCATTTACAAACAGATATACGCTACTTTTGTGGCGTACATCTGGAGCAGATCCTGTCGCGCGCCATTTTGCGGCAGAATCTGCAACTTCTTCCCCGCCGCGTGGCATGGGCGGGGCCCGTCTCATTCATCAATTTCTATGCCCGGTTTAGGAGTAGAAAATGGTCTAAATGTAAGACAGCAAGGAAACTTCCTTAGATCTAGAAGCGGCGGAGGATCTTATGTAGAGGCCAGTGTCTTCACATAAATTTGGCAGATCCACCGTCAGCGCAGCGGCTTATTAAGACCGGCGCATAAAACGCCTGTCTAAATAAATCACCCCCCCCCAATAATGTTTGGGGAAGTATGGACACGTTAGTGACTCCTGACACTTGATAGCTGCGGTCCTGCTCTCAGTAGCTCCACTGAATGGCACTAAACAGTGAGCAGCTCCTGCCACGGCTTTTCGAGGTGTCCGCCCAATAACCACCATCAAGAATGGACACGTAAATTCTTGGCGTGGCTGGGAAAACTGCACATGAAAAATCCTCGACCACATGAAGCGTGGGCGGCGGTTTCAGCGTGCAGTTTTGGGCAACCCGTGCCAAAAATCCATTATGTGACGTGAACATACCCCGAGACACTTGTGGAGAATGGCACCGAATATGAATCGGTGAGGCAGCTGTATAGTGAATCCGGCGCTCTTCCAGTCTCCTACAATGCAATCCTATGATCTGTCAGGCGCCCCTGATGCGTTGTACCTCCGCAGCTTCAGTGGGTGACAGCACTTTCCAAAAGTTTATCAGTATAGAAGAGCTATTTATTTTTTTCCCCCTTAGGCTGTGTTCACACATCAGATTATGACACAGTCACGTTTTTTTTTTTTAAGGCTACTTTCACACTAGCGTTCGGGTTTCCGCTCGTGAGCTCCGTTTGAAGGAGCTCACGAGCGGACCCGAACGCAGCCGTCCAGCCCTGATGAAGTCTGAATGGAGGCGGATCCGCTCAGACTGCATCAGTCTGGCGGCGTTCAGCCTCCGCTCCGCTCGCCTCCGCACGGACAGGCGGACAGCTGAACGCTGCTTGCAGCGTTCGGGTGTCCGCCTGGCCGTGCGGAGGCGTGCGGATGCGTCCAGACTTTCAATGTAAGTCAATGGGGACGGATCCGTTTGAAGATGCCACAATGTGGCTCAATCTTCAGGCGGATCCGTCCCCCATTGACTTTACATTGAAAGTCTGGACGGATCCGTACTAGGCTATTTTCACACTTAGCTGTTCTATGCTAAAAATAATGCAGACGGATCCGTTCTGAACGGAGCCTCCGTCTGCATTATTATGAGCGGATCCATTCAGAACGGATCCGCCCGAACGCTAGTGTGAAAGTAGCCTAAATCGCATTGTGGTGGACTCGCTGTGGTTTCGCCCCGCTGCGTCTTCCAGCAGCGTCCACACAGACATTGAGAAATGATGAAAGGACATGTCCATTCTTGGTGCAGTTGAGGTCTTGGACCACCACCCACGCAACCAACAGTATGGCCTCCCTCCAAAATCAACTGGAGGTGGAGACCACGTGGCCGCCGGTGATGGAGGAGCCACAACCAAATCCAGAGGCTAAATGATGGCATGTAAATGGGTGCTTAATTTGAGTTTTATCATTAACGGCGAGTAGATGTGCCAGGCCTGCCACCTGCTTTGGGAGGAATTGGTGAATGGTCTCCCTTATATTGGATGAAATCAGCAAAATTCCAATATTATAGCACTTTCAAGAGGAGATATATATATATATATATTAGATAGCTGAGATATATGACAGACAGAGAGATAGATAGCACTTGATGGTAATGGGGGAACACTGTTTGCAGCCTCAGGGCTGACCTCCATGTCATAATAAATAACATCCAATGGGCCATACCAATGTTACCACTGCCCCTGTCAATAAAGGAGATCCCCCGCTGACATATCACCTTTAGTCTCCTCCGCTACCTTTATGAGCCCCACCATAACCCACCTGGGTCCCCACCACCACGATCTGCGGCAGCTGGATGACGTCGGCCCCCACAGTGTTGAAGACATCCTGCAGCTTGTTGATCACCGGGATGAGCGCCTCCATGTCTCAGGCCTGTGACGGGCGATGAATGGAGGGGACAGGAGGTGGGCGGCCACTGCTCTCCACAACCGGCACCACCGCTAAGCAACCATTGACCTGGCCCACAAGCCACTGCGCCAGGGAGGGGCGCGGAAAGAATTAGTGCGCATGCCCACGGCTCAAAGCACCCCAGGAATTGTAGTCCTTGCCACTGAAACGAAGACTACGCAGCCTATGTATTTGACTCTGATTTCTCAGAGTACTGCTCACTGTCTCTTATTTCATGACTTGTAAATTCGTAACAGGTGAAATGTCGTTAAACAATGTTATTTTGGTCGTGAATGGCTCGCAATGGTGAATTGTTAGAGGTATTTTAACTAGAAATTGAAATGCGTCTGACCACAGTAAATATGGCGACTGTAGCGTCGTTAATGAGAACAGGAAGTGCGTCATGTGAGATACCGGAAGTTGTCTTCTGAGAGGTCCCTCAGTGACATTGGGAAATAAGACCATGCAGCAGAGGCGTTCAGTGCTGACAGATAAGAGGGGCTGTGTGTGAGCTGCACAGGGGGCTCTCCTCTTCATGTTAGGAGTTATGTGAAGAATATTTCCCTCTAAAAGAAAAATCACCAATAAAAAATGGCACTGGTCAAGGCTACTTTCACATTAGCGGTTTCAATTCAGAAATCGAGATCCGTCATAGGATCTCAATAGCGGAAGAAAACGCTTCAGTTTTGTCCTCATTGGGGACTAAACTGGACTGAGGATACTTTCACACTTGCGGCAGAGGATTCCGGAACTTCCTGCCGCTTCCGTCAAAACGTGTGCAAACTGATGGCATTTGTCAGGCGGATCAGGATGACAAATACATTGAAATTCCGGATCCGTCTCTCCGGTGTCATCCGAAAAAACGGATACGGCATTTATTTTTTTTCTAATTTTTTTTGTGGTCTGAGCATGGGCAGATCGCAAAAATGGACCAGTTTTGCCGGAACACTCGAGGCCGGATCCGGCATTAATGCAATTCAATGGGAAAAAATGCCGCATTCCGTCAAGTGTTCCGGAATTTTGGCTGGAGCACGCTGCGGTATTATCTCTGTCCTGAAAAGGCAAGACTGAACTGAAGACATCCTGAATGGATTGCTCTCCATTCAGAATGCATGGGGATAAAACTGATCAGTTCTTTTCCGGTATTGAGCCCCTAGGACGGAACTCTATGGCGGAAAAGTATAACGCTAGTGTGAAAGCACCCTAAACGGAATGCACCAGAATGCGTTCCGATTGGTTGTGTCCCCGTCGCGGACAGAAAAACGCTGCAATGTGGTGCAGAGCAAGACGGATCCATTCTGGCACACAATGTAAGTCAATGGGGACGGATCCGTTTTCTCTGGCACAACAGAAAACGGATCCGTCCCCATTGGCTTTCAGTGGTGTTCATGACAGATCCGTCATGGCTATAGAAGACATAATACAACCGGATCCGTTCATGACGGATGCATGCAGTTGTATTATGGTAACGGAAGCGTTTTTGTAGATCCATGACGGATCCGCAAAAACCACTAGTGTAAAAGTAGCCTTAGGCCTCATGCACACGACAGTATTTTTTCACTGTCCGCAAAACGGGGTTCCGTTGGTCCGTGACCGTTTTTTCGTCCGTGGGTCTTCCTTGATTTTTGGAGGATCCGTGCGGAGCCAAACGGATCCGTCCTGAATTACAATGCAAGTCAATGGGGACGGATCAGTTTGACGTTGACACAATATGGTGCAATTGCAAACGGATCCGTCCCCATTGACTTTCAATGTAAAGTCTGGAGTCTCTTTTATACCATCGGATCGGAGTTTTCTCCAATCCGATGGTATATTTTAACTTGAAGCGTCCCCATCACCATGGGAACGCCTCTATGTTAGAATATACTGTCGGATATGAGTTACATCGTGAAAACTCTTATCCGACAGTATATTCTAACACAGAGGCGTTCCCATGGTGATGGGGACGCTTCTAGTTAGAATATACTACAAACTGTGTACATGACTGCCCCCTGCTGCCTGGCGGCACCCGATCTCTTACAGGAGGCCGTGATCAGCACAATTAACCCCTCAGGTGCCGCACCTGAAGGGGTTAATTGTGCGTATCATAGCCCCCTGTAAGAAATCAGGGCTGCCAGGCAGCAGGGGGCAGACCCCACCCTCTCCCTAGTTTGAATATCATTGGTTGCCAGTGCGGCCCCCCTCCCTCCCTCTATTGTATTAATAACATTGGTGGCACAGTGTGCGGCCTGCCCCGGCCCCCCCCCCCTCCCTCCCTCTATTATAATAGGAACATTGGTGGCAGTGTGCGGCCTCCCCCGGCCCCCCTCCCTCCCTCTATTGTAATAAGAACATTGGTGGCAGTGTGTGGCCTCCCCCGGCCCCCCCTCCCCCCTCTATTGTAATTAGAACATTGGTGGCAGTGTGCGGCCTCCTCCGGCCCCCCTCCCTCCATTGTAATAAGAACAATGGTGGCAGTGTGCGGCTTCCCCCGCCCCAAACTGCAGTAGCGTCCTGGTTGCCATGGTTACCGATCGGAGCCCCAGCGGATAAACTGGGACTCCGATCGGAACTCCACTGCCACCAATGATCGGGGGGGGGGGGGGGGGGGGGGGGGCGGGGGAGGCCGCAAACTGCCACCAATGTTCTTATTACAATAGAGGGAAGGAGGGGGGCCGGGGGAGGCCGCACACTGCCACCAATGTTCTAATTACAATAGAGGGAGGGGGGGGCCGGGGGAGGCCGCACACTGCCACCAATGTTCTTATTGCAATAGAGGGAGGGGGGCCAGGGGAGGCCGCACACTGCCACCAATGTTGTATATTCTAACTAGAAGCGTCCCCATCACTATGGGAACGCCTATGTGTTGGAATATACTGTCGGATCTGAGTTTTCACGAAGTGAAAACTCAGCTCTGAAAAAGCTTTTATGCAGACGGATCTTCGGATCTGTCTGTATGAAAGTAACCTACGGATCACGGATGCCAATCTTGTGTGCATCCGTGTTCTTTCACGGACCCATTGACTTGAATGGGTCTGTGAACCGTTGTCCGTAAAAATAGGACAGGTCTTATTTTTTTGACGGACAGGATACACGGATCACGGTCTCGGCTGCAAAACGGTGCATTTTCTGATTTTTCCATGGACCCATTGAAAGTCAATGGGTCCGCGAAAAAAAACGGAAAACGGCACAACGGCCACGGATGCACACAACGGTCGTGTGCATGAGGCCTTAGGCTGAGTTAACATCAGCGTTTGTTATTTCCGTTCTGTTTTCAATCCGTTCGGATCAAGAATCGGATTGATTCATAACGGAACACAACGGACCCCTTTTTGTGTGTTTTAAAGACGGATTACAGTAATGGATCCGGATTATGTGATTTTGAATCTCTTTGCTGGAAGTGGAACTATGCTGCCTGCTCGTGTCCTGGAGACTCAGACACATGAGAATGGCTTGCATACGTCAAAGAAGACGGCGACATTAGGTGCATCCCAATACATCAGCCCGAATGACACGCGGTGTGTTTTCTACACTTTATGGCCTCATGCACACGACAGTATTTTTTTGCAATCCGCAAAAAGGGGTTTCGGTGATCGTGTCCGTTTTTGTTTCCGTGTGTCTTCCATTATTTTTGGAGGATCTCCAGACATGAAGGAAAGTAAAAAAAATCAAAGTCTAGTTTGCCATGCAAATGATAGGAAAAAAACGGACGCGGACACGGATGACAATCTTGTGTGCCTCCGTGTTTTTTCACTGACCCATTGACTTGAATGGGTCCGCGAACCGTTATCTGTGAAAAAAATAGGACAGGTCTTATTTTTTTCACGGACAGGAAACACAGATCACGGACGCGGATGACAAACGGTGCATTAGCTGAGTTTTCCACGGACCCATTGAAAGTCAATGGGTCCGCAGAAAATCACGGAAAACGGAACAACAGACACGGGGCACAACAACGGTCGTGTGCATGAGGCCTATAAAGAACTTTGAAAACACCCTGAAAATTTTTTGGACTATCTCCGTGTTAGTGTCTCAAGCTTCAATGACCATGTCCATTGTTTTCATAGACGATTAAGGCCTCTTTCACACTGGCGTGTTCGACCTGTTTCCATATTGCGTGCCGCAATACACGGGCGCCGTTCCGTGGGCATTCCGCATCACGGATGCGGACCTATTCCTGATTGGAGTCAGGGAGGAATTTTTTATTCCCCTAAAGTGGGGAAAATTGGCTTCTACCTCACAGTTTTTTTTTTGCCTTCCTCTGGATCAACTTGCAGGATGACAGGCCGAACTGGATGGACAAATGTCAGAGGCGTTCAGTGCTGACAGATAAGAGGGGCTGTGTGTGAGCCGCACAGGGGGCTCTCCTCTTCATGTTAGGAGTTATGTGAAGAATATTTCCCCCTAAAAGAAAAATCACCAATAAAAAATGGCACTGGTCAAGGCTACTTTCACATTAGCGGTTTCAATTCAGAAATCGAGATCCGTCATAGGATCTCAATAGCGGAAGAAAACGCTTCAGTTTTGTCCTCATTGGGGACTAAACTGGACTGAGGATACTTTCACACTTGCGGCAGAGGATTCCGGAACTTCCTGCCGCTTCCGTCAAAACGTGTGCAAACTGATGGCATTTGTCAGGCGGATCAGGATGACAAATACATTGAAATTCCGGATCCGTCTCTCCGGTGTCATCCGAAAAAACGGATACGGCATTTATTTTTTTTCTAATTTTTTTTGTGGTCTGAGCATGGGCAGATCGCAAAAATGGATCAGTTTTGCCGGAACACTCGAGGCCGGATCCGGCATTAATGCAATTCAATGGGAAAAAATGCCGCATTCCGTCAAGTGTTCCGGAATTTTGGCTGGAGCACGCTGCGGTATTATCTCTGTCCTGAAAAGGCAAGACTGAACTGAAGACATCCTGAATGGATTGCTCTCCATTCAGAATGCATGGGGATAAAACTGATCAGTTCTTTTCCGGTATTGAGCCCCTAGGACGGAACTCTATGGCGGAAAAGTATAACGCTAGTGTGAAAGCACCCTAAACGGAATGCACCAGAATGCGTTCCGATTGGTTGTGTCCCCGTCGCGGACAGAAAAACGCTGCAATGTGGTGCAGAGCAAGACGGATCCATTCTGGCACACAATGTAAGTCAATGGGGACGGATCCGTTTTCTCTGGCACAACAGAAAACGGATCCGTCCCCATTGGCTTTCAGTGGTGTTCATGACAGATCCGTCATGGCTATAGAAGACATAATACAACCGGATCCGTTCATGACGGATGCATGCAGTTGTATTATGGTAACGGAAGCGTTTTTGTAGATCCATGACGGATCCGCAAAAACCACTAGTGTAAAAGTAGCCTTAGGCCTCATGCACACGACAGTATTTTTTCACTGTCCGCAAAACGGGGTTCCGTTGATCCGTGACCGTTTTTTCGTCCGTGGGTCTTCCTTGATTTTTGGAGGATCCGTGCGGAGCCAAACGGATCCGTCCTGAATTACAATGCAAGTCAATGGGGACGGATCAGTTTGACGTTGACACAATATGGTGCAATTGCAAACGGATCCGTCCCCATTGACTTTCAATGTAAAGTCTGGAGTCCCTTTTATACCATCGGATCGGAGTTTTCTCCAATCCGATGGTATATTTTAACTTGAAGCGTCCCCATCACCATGGGAACGCCTCTATGTTAGAATATACTGTCGGATATGAGTTACATCGTGAAAACTCTTATCCGACAGTATATTCTAACACAGAGGCGTTCCCATGGTGATGGGGACGCTTCTAGTTAGAATATACTACAAACTGTGTACATGACTGCCCCCTGCTGCCTGGCAGCACCCGATCTCTTACAGGAGGCCGTGATCAGCACAATTAACCCCTCAGGTGCCGCACCTGAAGGGGTTAATTGTGCGTATCATAGCCCCCTGTAAGAAATCAGGGCTGCCAGGCAGCAGGGGGCAGACCCCACCCTCTCCCTAGTTTGAATATCATTGGTTGCCAGTGCGGCCCCCCTCCCTCCCTCTATTGTATTAATAACATTGGTGGCACAGTGTGCGGCCTGCCCCGGCCCCCCCCCTCCCTCCCTCTATTATAATAGGAACATTGGTGGCAGTGTGCGGCCTCCCCCGGCCCCCCTCCCTCCCTCTATTGTAATAAGAACATTGGTGGCAGTGTGTGGCCTCCCCCGGCCCCCCCTCCCCCCTCTATTGTAATTAGAACATTGGTGGCAGTGTGCGGCCTCCTCCGGCCCCCCTCCCTCCATTGTAATAAGAACAATGGTGGCAGTGTGCGGCTTCCCCCGCCCCCCCCCCCGCCGGATCATTGGTGCAGTCCTGGTTGCCATGGTTACTTAGCAATAGTAGAAGCATCATACTTACCTGCTGGCTGCTGCGATGTCTGTGTCCGGCCGGGAGCTCCTCCTACTGGTAAGTGACAGGTCTGTGCGGCGCATTGCTAAATGAACTGTCACTTACCAGTAGGAGGAGCTCCCGGCCGGACACAGACATCGCAGCAGCCAGCAGGTAAGTATGATGCTTCTACTATTGCTAAGTAACCATGGCAACCAGGACTGCAGTAGCGTCCTGGTTGCCATGGTTACCGATCGGAGCCCCAGCGGATAAACTGGGACTCCGATCGGAACTCCACTGCCACCAATGATCGGGGGGGGGGGGCGGGGGAGGCCGCAAACTGCCACCAATGTTCTTATTACAATAGAGGGAAGGAGGGGGGCCGGGGGAGGCCGCACACTGCCACCAATGTTCTAATTACAATAGAGGGAGGGGGGGGCCGGGGGAGGCCGCACACTGCCACCAATGTTCTTATTGCAATAGAGGGAGGGGGGCCAGGGGAGGCCGCACACTGCCACCAATGTTCTTATTACAATAGAGGGAGGAGGTGGGGGGGGCGCACACTGTGCCACCAATGTTATTAATACAATAGAGGGAGGGGGGCCGCACTGGCCACCAATGAAATTTAAACTGGGGAGGGAGGGGGTCTGCCCCCTGCTGCCTGGCAGCCCCAGATCTCTTACAGGGGGCTATGATACGCACAATTAACCCCTTCAGGTGCAGCACCTGAGGGGTTAATTGTACGGATCACAGCCCCCTGTAAAAGATCGGGTGCTGCCAGGCAGCAGGGGGCAGTCATGTACACAGTTCGTTGTATATTCTAACTAGAAGCGTCCCCATCACTATGGGAACGCCTATGTGTTGGAATATACTGTCGGATCTGAGTTTTCACGAAGTGAAAACTCAGCTCTGAAAAAGCTTTTATGCAGACGGATCTTCGGATCTGTCTGTATGAAAGTAACCTACGGATCACGGATGCCAATCTTGTGTGCATCCGTGTTCTTTCACGGACCCATTGACTTGAATGGGTCTGTGAACCGTTGTCCGTAAAAATAGGACAGGTCTTATTTTTTTGACGGACAGGATACACGGATCACGGTCTCGGCTGCAAAACGGTGCATTTTCTGATTTTTCCATGGACCCATTGAAAGTCAATGGGTCCGCGAAAAAAAAACGGAAAACGGCACAACGGCCACGGATGCACACAACGGTCGTGTGCATGAGGCCTTAGGCTGAGTTAACATCAGCGTTTGTTATTTCCGTTCTGTTTTCAATCCGTTCGGATCAAGAATCGGATTGATTCATAACGGAACACAACGGACCCCTTTTTGTGTGTTTTAAAGACGGATTACAGTAATGGATCCGGATTATGTGATTTTGAATCTCTTTGCTGGAAGTGGAACTATGCTGCCTGCTCGTGTCCTGGAGACTCAGACACATGAGAATGGCTTGCATACGTCAAAGAAGACGGCGACATTAGGTGCATCCCAATACATCAGCCCGAATGACACGCGGTGTGTTTTCTACACTTTATGGCCTCATGCACACGACAGTATTTTTTTGCAGTCCGCAAAAAGGGGTTTCGGTGATCGTGTCCGTTTTTGTTTCCGTGTGTCTTCCATTATTTTTGGAGGATCTCCAGACATGAAGGAAAGTAAAAAAAATCAAAGTCTAGTTTGCCATGCAAATGATAGGAAAAAAACGGACGCGGACACGGATGACAATCTTGTGTGCCTCCGTGTTTTTTCACTGACCCATTGACTTGAATGGGTCCGCGAACCGTTATCTGTGAAAAAAATAGGACAGGTCTTATTTTTTTCACGGACAGGAAACACAGATCACGGACGCGGATGACAAACGGTGCATTAGCTGAGTTTTCCACGGACCCATTGAAAGTCAATGGGTCCGCAGAAAATCACGGAAAACGGAACAACAGACACGGGGCACAACAACGGTCGTGTGCATGAGGCCTATAAAGAACTTTGAAAACACCCTGAAAATTTTTTGGACTATCTCCGTGTTAGTGTCTCAAGCTTCAATGACCATGTCCATTGTTTTCATAGACGATTAAGGCCTCTTTCACACTGGCGTGTTCGACCTGTTTCCATATTGCGTGCCGCAATACACGGGCGCCGTTCCGTGGGCATTCCGCATCACGGATGCGGACCTATTCCTGATTGGAGTCAGGGAGGAATTTTTTATTCCCCTAAAGTGGGGAAAATTGGCTTCTACCTCACAGTTTTTTTTTTGCCTTCCTCTGGATCAACTTGCAGGATGACAGGCCGAACTGGATGGACAAATGTCAGAGGCGTTCAGTGCTGACAGATAAGAGGGGCTGTGTGTGAGCCGCACAGGGGGCTCTCCTCTTCATGTTAGGAGTTATGTGAAGAATATTTCCCCCTAAAAGAAAAATCACCAATAAAAAATGGCACTGGTCAAGGCTACTTTCACATTAGCGGTTTCAATTCAGAAATCGAGATCCGTCATAGGATCTCAATAGCGGAAGAAAACGCTTCAGTTTTGTCCTCATTGGGGACTAAACTGGACTGAGGATACTTTCACACTTGCGGCAGAGGATTCCGGAACTTCCTGCCGCTTCCGTCAAAACGTGTGCAAACTGATGGCATTTGTCAGGCGGATCAGGATGACAAATACATTGAAATTCCGGATCCGTCTCTCCGGTGTCATCCGAAAAAACGGATACGGCATTTATTTTTTTTCTAATTTTTTTTGTGGTCTGAGCATGGGCAGATCGCAAAAATGGATCAGTTTTGCCGGAACACTCGAGGCCGGATCCGGCATTAATGCAATTCAATGGGAAAAAATGCCGCATTCCGTCAAGTGTTCCGGAATTTTGGCTGGAGCACGCTGCGGTATTATCTCTGTCCTGAAAAGGCAAGACTGAACTGAAGACATCCTGAATGGATTGCTCTCCATTCAGAATGCATGGGGATAAAACTGATCAGTTCTTTTCCGGTATTGAGCCCCTAGGACGGAACTCTATGGCGGAAAAGTATAACGCTAGTGTGAAAGCACCCTAAACGGAATGCACCAGAATGCGTTCCGATTGGTTGTGTCCCCGTCGCGGACAGAAAAACGCTGCAATGTGGTGCAGAGCAAGACGGATCCATTCTGGCACACAATGTAAGTCAATGGGGACGGATCCGTTTTCTCTGGCACAACAGAAAACGGATCCGTCCCCATTGGCTTTCAGTGGTGTTCATGACAGATCCGTCATGGCTATAGAAGACATAATACAACCGGATCCGTTCATGACGGATGCATGCAGTTGTATTATGGTAACGGAAGCGTTTTTGTAGATCCATGACGGATCCGCAAAAACCACTAGTGTAAAAGTAGCCTTAGGCCTCATGCACACGACAGTATTTTTTCACTGTCCGCAAAACGGGGTTCCGTTGATCCGTGACCGTTTTTTCGTCCGTGGGTCTTCCTTGATTTTTGGAGGATCCGTGCGGAGCCAAACGGATCCGTCCTGAATTACAATGCAAGTCAATGGGGACGGATCAGTTTGACGTTGACACAATATGGTGCAATTGCAAACGGATCCGTCCCCATTGACTTTCAATGTAAAGTCTGGAGTCCCTTTTATACCATCGGATCGGAGTTTTCTCCAATCCGATGGTATATTTTAACTTGAAGCGTCCCCATCACCATGGGAACGCCTCTATGTTAGAATATACTGTCGGATATGAGTTACATCGTGAAAACTCTTATCCGACAGTATATTCTAACACAGAGGCGTTCCCATGGTGATGGGGACGCTTCTAGTTAGAATATACTACAAACTGTGTACATGACTGCCCCCTGCTGCCTGGCAGCACCCGATCTCTTACAGGAGGCCGTGATCAGCACAATTAACCCCTCAGGTGCCGCACCTGAAGGGGTTAATTGTGCGTATCATAGCCCCCTGTAAGAAATCAGGGCTGCCAGGCAGCAGGGGGCAGACCCCACCCTCTCCCTAGTTTGAATATCATTGGTTGCCAGTGCGGCCCCCCTCCCTCCCTCTATTGTATTAATAACATTGGTGGCACAGTGTGCGGCCTGCCCCGGCCCCCCCCCTCCCTCCCTCTATTATAATAGGAACATTGGTGGCAGTGTGCGGCCTCCCCCGGCCCCCCTCCCTCCCTCTATTGTAATAAGAACATTGGTGGCAGTGTGTGGCCTCCCCCGGCCCCCCCTCCCCCCTCTATTGTAATTAGAACATTGGTGGCAGTGTGCGGCCTCCTCCGGCCCCCCTCCCTCCATTGTAATAAGAACAATGGTGGCAGTGTGCGGCTTCCCCCGCCCCCCCCCCCGCCGGATCATTGGTGCAGTCCTGGTTGCCATGGTTACTTAGCAATAGTAGAAGCATCATACTTACCTGCTGGCTGCTGCGATGTCTGTGTCCGGCCGGGAGCTCCTCCTACTGGTAAGTGACAGGTCTGTGCGGCGCATTGCTAAATGAACTGTCACTTACCAGTAGGAGGAGCTCCCGGCCGGACACAGACATCGCAGCAGCCAGCAGGTAAGTATGATGCTTCTACTATTGCTAAGTAACCATGGCAACCAGGACTGCAGTAGCGTCCTGGTTGCCATGGTTACCGATCGGAGCCCCAGCGGATAAACTGGGACTCCGATCGGAACTCCACTGCCACCAATGATCGGGGGGGGGGGGGCGGGGGAGGCCGCAAACTGCCACCAATGTTCTTATTACAATAGAGGGAAGGAGGGGGGCCGGGGGAGGCCGCACACTGCCACCAATGTTCTAATTACAATAGAGGGAGGGGGGGGCCGGGGGAGGCCGCACACTGCCACCAATGTTCTTATTGCAATAGAGGGAGGGGGGCCAGGGGAGGCCGCACACTGCCACCAATGTTCTTATTACAATAGAGGGAGGAGGTGGGGGGGGCGCACACTGTGCCACCAATGTTATTAATACAATAGAGGGAGGGGGGCCGCACTGGCCACCAATGAAATTTAAACTGGGGAGGGAGGGGGTCTGCCCCCTGCTGCCTGGCAGCCCCAGATCTCTTACAGGGGGCTATGATACGCACAATTAACCCCTTCAGGTGCAGCACCTGAGGGGTTAATTGTACGGATCACAGCCCCCTGTAAAAGATCGGGTGCTGCCAGGCAGCAGGGGGCAGTCATGTACACAGTTCGTTGTATATTCTAACTAGAAGCGTCCCCATCACTATGGGAACGCCTATGTGTTGGAATATACTGTCGGATCTGAGTTTTCACGAAGTGAAAACTCAGCTCTGAAAAAGCTTTTATGCAGACGGATCTTCGGATCTGTCTGTATGAAAGTAACCTACGGATCACGGATGCCAATCTTGTGTGCATCCGTGTTCTTTCACGGACCCATTGACTTGAATGGGTCTGTGAACCGTTGTCCGTAAAAATAGGACAGGTCTTATTTTTTTGACGGACAGGATACACGGATCACGGTCTCGGCTGCAAAACGGTGCATTTTCTGATTTTTCCATGGACCCATTGAAAGTCAATGGGTCCGCGAAAAAAAACGGAAAACGGCACAACGGCCACGGATGCACACAACGGTCGTGTGCATGAGGCCTTAGGCTGAGTTAACATCAGCGTTTGTTATTTCCGTTCTGTTTTCAATCCGTTCGGATCAAGAATCGGATTGATTCATAACGGAACACAACGGACCCCTTTTTGTGCGTTTTAAAGACGGATTACAGTAATGGATCCGGATTATGTGATTTTGAATCTCTTTGCTGGAAGTGGAACTATGCTGCCTGCTCGTGTCCTGGAGACTCAGACACATGAGAATGGCTTGCATACGTCAAAGAAGACGGCGACATTAGGTGCATCCCAATACATCAGCCCGAATGACACGCGGTGTGTTTTCTACACTTTATGGCCTCATGCACACGACAGTATTTTTTTGCAGTCCGCAAAAAGGGGTTTCGGTGATCGTGTCCGTTTTTGTTTCCGTGTGTCTTCCATTATTTTTGGAGGATCTCCAGACATGAAGGAAAGTAAAAAAAATCAAAGTCTAGTTTGCCATGCAAATGATAGGAAAAAAACGGACGCGGACACGGATGACAATCTTGTGTGCCTCCGTGTTTTTTCACTGACCCATTGACTTGAATGGGTCCGCGAACCGTTATCTGTGAAAAAAATAGGACAGGTCTTATTTTTTTCACGGACAGGAAACACAGATCACGGACGCGGATGACAAACGGTGCATTAGCTGAGTTTTCCACGGACCCATTGAAAGTCAATGGGTCCGCAGAAAATCACGGAAAACGGAACAACAGACACGGGGCACAACAACGGTCGTGTGCATGAGGCCTATAAAGAACTTTGAAAACACCCTGAAAATTTTTTGGACTATCTCCGTGTTAGTGTCTCAAGCTTCAATGACCATGTCCATTGTTTTCATAGACGATTAAGGCCTCTTTCACACTGGCGTGTTCGACCTGTTTCCATATTGCGTGCCGCAATACACGGGCGCCGTTCCGTGGGCATTCCGCATCACGGATGCGGACCTATTCCTGATTGGAGTCAGGGAGGAATTTTTTATTCCCCTAAAGTGGGGAAAATTGGCTTCTACCTCACAGTTTTTTTTTTGCCTTCCTCTGGATCAACTTGCAGGATGACAGGCCGAACTGGATGGACAAATGTCTTTTTTCGGCCTTATGTACTATGTTACTATTCACTTGAATAGGTCCACAAATCCGGAGATGCGGAATGGTGCGGAACGGAACCCTACGGAAGCACTACGGAGTGCTTCTGCGGGGTTTCGTCCCGTACTTCCGTTCCGCAAAAAGATAGAACATGTCCTATCTTTTTGCGCAACGGCCAGATCGCGGAACCATTCAAGTGCATGCCCCACGGACTGTGCTCGTGCATTTTGCGGGCCGCAGCACGACCATGGGCCGCACACGCCAGTGTGAAAGACGCAAGGATACTAAATTTCGTCGGAGTGTAAGGCTACTTTCACACTAGGCAGGGTGAACATCCTGTCGGATCTGTCCTGCCGCTAGTGAACTCGTGCCCCCGGACTGCCGTTCCTTCCCCATTGACTATAATGGGGGGGGCGGGGGCGTAGTTCCGGCGGAGGCACGGCGAGAGGCTGCCGGAATAAAACTACGACATGTCCGACATTTATTCCGGCAGCCCTTCGACGTGTCTCCGCCGGAACTCCGCACTGCCCCCATTATAGTCAATAGGGACGGAGCGGCAGTCCGGGGGCACACGTTCACTAGCAGCAGGATGGATCCGACAGGCTGTTCACCCGCCGGAACAGCCTGCCAGAGGTCCGTGCCGCTAGTGTGAAAGTAGCCTTACTCCTGAAGAACGACTGATGGTCACTCTGAGGTATGCATAAGGCCTCCTGCACACAACTATAGGTGTCCCGTGGCCGTATTGTGGACCGCATTTGTGGATCCGCAATACACGGGCACTGTTCGCGTGCATTCTGCATTACGGATGCGGACCCATTCACTTCAATGGGTCCACAAATCTGGAGATGTGGAATGGTGCAGAATGGAAGCACGGAAAGGAACTCTACGGAAGTACTACGGAGTGCTTCTGCGGGGTTTTGTCCCATACTTCCATTCCGCAAAATGATAGAACATGTCCTATCTTTTTGCGGAACGGCGATATCGCGGACACATTAAGTAAATGGGTCCTCAAAAAATACAGAACGCACATGGAACACATCCATATGTCATCCAGATTTTGCGGATCCATACTGTAGAAATGCTATGCCCAGCCCATATTGCTTATGTGTTTGGTGATTAATAAGTTACTGTTTCCGTTTCCGATCCGCCAAAAACGGATCAAATACGGAAACCATACGGATATGTTTTGTGCAATAACGCAATGACAGAGTACTTAACTCAGATTTAAAAAAAACTCTGAGGTGGATCAGCAAATCTGTGAAAAATGGACCGCAAAACAACAACGGTTGTGTGCATGAGCCCTTAATGGGAGTCAGAAAGGTTGTATACCATATTTTCTTCTAAACATGGGTAAAATACATAAGGGCAGATTTATCATTAGCTCAAGTCAAAATAACAGAGTGGAAAAAGTCACAAATTTTTGCGCAATCGCTAAAACTGCGCAAAAATTTGCGATTTTTATTGGCTCTGCGCTATACTCGCCAGTTTTCTGAAAGTGGGCGTGTTTTCTTATGTAAATTAACCTCTAGACAAATTTACTATTGCGACAATTTAAAAAGTCGCAGATAATTGTGCAATTTTACTCCAGTGAGGACCATGTTTATCTTATGCAACATTTTAATAGAACATGCGTCTTTCTCGTAAAGACGTGCAACTTTTGTATCAGGCCTTGTGTGTTTCACCAATGTTACTGTGAGCTACTATATGGTCATTTACATTTTTATCTACCTGGTATTAGAGGGGTTTTGCAGTTTTTTTAAACTGATGACCTATCCTCTGGAGCGGAACCGAGGCAAACTGATGCATTCTGAGCGTATCCTTTTCCATTCAGAATGCATTAGGGCAAAACTGATCTGTTTTAGACCGCTTGTGAGCCCTGAACGGATCTCACAAACGGAAAGCCAGAACGCTAGTGTGAAAGTAGCCATAATTGTATTGCTACATTAGGTGTAATATGTGGTACTTATGTTTTTGTTTCCTAGGTTTCTGGCCATAAGTGAAAGTTTTTAAAGTCTTCAATTTCAATTTCGTCTTGGAAAATCAGCCATTTCTTATATAGTTAGAGATAGAGCCAGACAATATGGAATCTTCTGCGTGAAGAATTAGTTCCTCCTCCTACTCACCAGCAATGGGTCAGCATAGCCGACAAGTTTTGGGAGGTCACCCAGTTTCCAAATTGTATTAGGGCTGTGGACGGAAAGCATGTGAGAATCATGAAGCCCCCACGTAGTGGATTCTCCTTTTTTAACTATAAAAAGTATTTCTCTGTCATATTAATGGCTATAGCGGATGCCCGGTACCAATTTGTTTCTTGTGTTTTTAAAAATTCTTCTATGGGAAGAAGTCTATACTCTGGAAACTTTGACATTCCTGAGCCTAGGCCTTCACCTAGTACTTCAAACCCCGCTCTACCATTTGTTCTTGTAGGAGATGAAACTTTCCGACTGTGTGGAAATTTACTGAAGCCATATCCTAGCCGTGGTTCAACCTATCCTAAAAGAGTTTTTAATTACTGCCAGACCTGCGCTTTTGGCATTTTGGTTGCATAATGGGGAATATTCACTAGGCCAATACAATTACAAATAGAGGCAGTGGATGACGTAATAAAAGCATGTGTTGTGTTGCACATTTATGTACTGACCAAAGAGCCTTTGCTTTTAGACCCCCTGTCAGTTTCTACACCTGGAGATACAGTTCAAACTGGCCCAAGATCAACAGCCGCTGTGAATCACATGTGGGATCAATTTTCCGAATATTTTATCTCTTCGGCTGGATCTGTGCCTTGGCAAGATGAGCATATCTGAATTTTTCAAAAACATTCATGCTGTGCACTTTTATGTTTTGGATTTGATTTTTGATTCAATTTAATTCTCAGTTTTGTTAAAGGGGTTCTGCACTTTCAATTAACTGATGATCTATCCTCTGGATAGATCATCAGCTTCTGATCGGCGGGGGTCCGACACCCGGGACCCCCGCCGATCAGCTGTTTGAGAAGGCAGCGGCGCTCCAGCAGCGCCGCGGCCTTCTCACTGTTTACCGCCGAGCCGCCCGCCCACTGACGTCACGACTTGTATCAACTAGAGTGGGCGCGGCTAAGCTCCATTCAAGTGAACAGAGTTTAGCCGCGCCCACTCTAGTTGATACAAGTCGTGACATCAGTGGGCGGGCGGCCCGGCGGTAAACAGTGAGAAGGCCGCGGCGCTGCTGGAGCGCCGCTGCCTTCTCAAACAGCTGATCGGCGGGGGTCCCGGGTGTCGGACCCCCGCCGATCAGAAGCTGATGATCTATCCAGAGGATAGATCATCAGTTAATTGAAAGTGCAGAACCCCTTTAAGTATTGTTTAAAAAAAATTAAATAAACAGTTGTTATACAAATTGTATATTTTCTTGTGGTTAATGATTCCATAGACAGCATATCATCTTAATTTACATAGTCTCATTTATTCAAATTATGTTGTTGTATATGGGAGCCTGGTTCATAATTGTTGGGAGAGTCGATCAGCATGCATTGGTCAACCACCATTGATTGACTGTGGTGTTACGAACAAATCTTCATTAGGGTTGCGACGTGTCTCCAACTAGCATATCTTCTGTAGTGATGAACATTAAATGAATTATAAAAGGTTCTTTAACCCCTTCAAGACCAAACTAGTTTTCACCATAAGGACCAAGCCACATTTTGCAAATCTGACATGTTTCACTTTATGTGGTAATAACTCTGGAACGCTTTTACTTATATAAGCGATTCTGAGTTTGTTTTCTCGTGACATATTGTACTTCCTGTTAGTGGAAAATTTGAGTTAATATGTTTCACCTTTATTTATAAAAAATTTACTGAAAATTTTGAAAAATTCGCAATTTTCAAAATTTGAATTTCTCTGGTTCTCTGACAGACAGTGGTAACTTACAAAATAGTTATAACTTTACATTTACCATATGTCTACTTTATGTTTGCATCACTTTGTAAATGTTATTACATTTTTTTGGGATGTTAGAAGGCTTAGAAGTTTAGAAGCAATTTTTTTAATTTTACAGAACATTTCCAAAACCCACTTTTTAAGGCCAAAACCCACTTTTTAAGGACCAGTTAGAAACATAGAAACATAGAATGTGTCGGCAGATAAGAACCATTTGGCCCATCTAGTCTGCCCAATATATCTGAATCCTATGAATAGTCCCTGGCCCTATCTTATATGAAGGATAGCCTTATGCCTATCCCATGCATGCTTAAACTCCTTCACTGTATTTGCCTCTACCACTTCTGCAGGAAGGCTATTCCATGCATCCACTACTCTCTCAGTAAAGTAATACTTCCTTATATTACTTTTAAACCTTTGCCCCTCTAATTTAGAACTGTGTCCTCTTGTGGTAGTTTTTCTTCTTTTAAATATGCTCTCCTCCTTTACCGAGTTGATTCCCTTTATGTATTTAAAAGTTTCTATCATATCCCCTCGGTCTCTTCTTTCTTCCAAGCTATACATATTAAGGTCTTTTAACCTTTCCTGGTAAGTTTTATCCTGCAATCCATGGACCAGTTTAGTAGCTCTTCTCTGAACTCTCTCTACAGTATCTATATCCTTCTGGAGATATGACCTCCAGTACTGCGCACAATACTCCAAGTGAGGTCTTACCAGTGTTCTGTACAGCGGCATAAGCACTTCACTCTTTCTACTGCTTATACCTCTCCCTATACATCCAAGCATTCTGCTGGCATTTTGTGCTGCTTTATTACATTGTCTTCCCACCTTTAAGTCTTCTGAAATAATTACTCCTAAATCCCTTTCCTCAGATACTGAGGTCAGGACTGTGTCAAATATTCTATATTCTGCCCTTGGGTTTTTACGCCCCAGGTGCATTATCTTGCACTTATCCACATTAAATTTCAGTTGCCAGAGTTCTGACCATTCTTCTAGTTTTCCTAAATCCTTTTCCATTTGGCGTTTCCCTCCAGGAACATCAACCCTGTTACATATCTTTGTGTCATCAGCAAAAAGACAAACCTTACCATCGAGGCCTTTTGCAATATCACTTATGAAGATATTAAACAAAATTGGTCCCAGTACAGATCCCTGTCGAATCCCACTGGTAACATGACCTTGTTTTGAATGTTCTCCATTGACTACAACCCTCTGTTGTCTGTCACTCAGCCACTGCCTAATCCACTCAACAATATGGGAGTCCATGCTCAATGACTGTAGTTTATTGATAAGTCTTCTATGTGGGACAGTGTCAAAAGCCTTACTAAAATCTAGATATGCGATGTCTACTGCACCTCCACCGTCTATTATTTTAGTCACCCAGTCAAAAAAATCTATAAGATTTGTTTGACATGATCTCCCTGAAGTAAACCCATGCTGTTTTTCATCTTGCAATCCATGGGATTTTAGATGTTCCACAATCCTATCCTTTAATAGGGTTTCCATTAATTTGCCTACTATTGATGTCAGACTCACTGGTCTATAGTTGCTCGATTCCTCCTTACTACCTTTCTTGTGAATGGGCACGACATTTGCCAATTTCCAATCTTCCGGGACGACTCCTGTTACTAATGATTGGTTAAATAAATCTGTTAACGGTTTTGCCAGCTCACCACTAAGCTCTTTTAATAATTTTGGGTGTATCTCATCAGGCCCCTGTGACTTATTTGTCTTCACTTTAGACAGCAAACTTAGAACATCTTCCTCTGTAAAGACACATGCATCAAACGATTTAATAGTCATCCTTTCTAGTGGAGGTCCTTCTCCTTCTTTTTCTTTTGTAAAAACTGAACAGAAGTATTCATTAAGGCAGTCGGCTAGCCCTTTATTCTCTTCTACATACCTTCCGTCCTTTATTTTTAATTTAGTTATTCCTTGTTTTAATTTCCTTTTTTCATTTATATATCTGAAGAATGTCTTATCCCCTTTTTTCATAGACTGAGCTAGTTTTTCTTCTGCCTGAGCTTTAGAAGTTCTTATAACTTGCTTGGCCTCTTTCTGCCTAATCTTGTAGATTTCCTTATCTTCATTGCTCTGGTTTTTTTTATAATTACAAAATGCTAGCTTTTTATTTTTAATGATTTGGGCCACTTCTGCTGAGTACCACAGTGGTCTCTTCCTTTTTTTGCTTTTACTGACAAGTCTAATGCAATTTTCTGTTGCCTTCAATAATGCACCTTTTACAGGGGCGTAGCTATAGGCTCATGGGCCCTGGTGCAAGAGTTCAATTTGGGGCCCCCCTACCCTCAATACCGTTTCCTAACACCACCAGACCCCTGCACACCCACCATGTTCAAGCTAAACTAACAGGATTGTGCTCCACACCCAGTTTATCACGCCGCCAGTTAATACATCCCTGATGTATTAACTGACCAATAACATGGAGATCCCAGTGCCAGCTGCCTTGCTGGTGGACGATTGGCATATACTTCTGCTGTGACCCACAGCAGAAGTATATGCCAATCGTCCACCAGCAAGGCAGCTGGCACTGGGATCTCCATGTTATTGGTCAGTTAATACATCAGGGACCCCCTGGCATGGGGCCTGGGCATAACTAAGTGCACACTGTGTGATCCATAGGCAGGACTGAGTGGCTGCCCTCATCCACCAGCCCGTCCCTAATACCAGTCAATACCCCCTTAGGAAATCTCTCATCAGATGTGAGAGCAGCAGCGATCGATCATCCAGGATTAATGTGCACAGTGGGAGGCCTCCCTTAGGCAAGTGACAAACTGCCCCCCTCATTCTTATGCAAGTGACAAACTCAGCTCTGCTACATCTACAATGAGCAACTACAACAAATGTAATGCCAAACTGCAGTTCCTCTATGTGATGCCTTGGATAGCTTCCACTGGACCCACAGGCTGTGGGTCCAGTGGAAGCTATCCAAGGCATCACAATCACATAGAGGAACTGCAGTTTGGCATTACATTTGTTGTAGTTGCTCATTGTAGATGTAGCAGAGCTGAGTTTGTCACTTGCCTCTGATTGAGGGGGGGGGGGGGGCAGTTTGTCACTTGCCTAAGGCCAGGGTAAGGGGGGCCTCCCACCCAGGCTGTGCACATTAATCCTGGCTGATCGATCGCTTCTGGCCTGCTGCTGTGCTGCCTGCAGTCACATTTGATGAGAGTACTGATTTGTTTTTTCCTAAAGGAGCGGGTATTGACTGGTCTGGGGCTGCTGGGCTTAGTTATCACTGACTATGTCACCGCCACAGGCGCTCCCACCAGGCGGGTTAGGGCCCCCGGACCAGACTCACTCACTCAGGGACAATCACAGTTCACAGACATACACTTTAACTGGTCTGGACCGGACCACCAGGACCCTGGTCCGGTCGGATGGTCCAGCCAGCCACGCTCACCTCAGCACAGCAGACAGTCTGGCAGGCAGTCGCAGGCTCAGGATAGGAGGAGCTGAGGAGGGGAGCTCTCAGCCAGGAGAGGAGGCGGAGTCAGCCAGGAGAGGAGGCGGAGTCAGTCAGTACCGGCGGCTGCACACAGCTTCCTCTTTCGTCTTCTGACCTCAACTGAAGCCGCTCCCCCTCCCTCCTCCTACTTAGCCTGCCCTGCACAGAGCACGTCACGCAGGGCCTCGCCTCTGCCCCGCCTCCGCCCGCCTCCGCCCCATGTGAATCTGGTTTCACGCAGTTAAAACTGATATCAGCTGCGGGCCGCGTTCTCCTGGCTGAGGGGGCCCCGTGGGCCCCCCTGACTTAGGGGCCCGGTCGCAATTGCGACCGCTGCGACCCCTATAGCTACGCCACTGAGTCCTTTTAAGTAGTCCCATTTCTCCTGGACTCCATGTAATCCGTTTCAGTCTGATAAGGACTCATTTATGACTAATTTCATTTTTGAAAAGTCAGTTTTTCTAAAATCTAAAACTTTTGTTTTTGTGTGGTGGGACTCTTTCACAGTTCTTATATTAAACCACACTGACTGGTGATCACTAGATCCCAAGGTTTCGCCTACAATGACATCATATACCGAATCCCCATTTGTGAATATCAAATCCAAAATGGCCTCCCTCCGGGTTGGCTCCTCAACCGTTTGTTGTAGGGATAACCCCAGTGGGGAATTTAGAATATCTGTACTCCTGGTAGAACTTGCTATTTTGGTTTTCCAGTTTATATCTGGAAGATTGAAATCTCCCATAATGATAACTTCTCCTTTCATTGTCATTTTAGCTATTTCTTCAACTAGTAGATCATCTAGTTCTTTAACTTGATCAGGTGGTCTATATATCACACCTACACGAGTTACTGCATGATTAGCAAACTGCAACGTAACCCAAACTGACTCTATGTTGGCCTCACCAACTTGTATTAGGTTAGATTTAATGCTATCTTTCACATACAGGGCCACTCCTCCTCTTTTCTTGCCTTCTCTGTCTCTTCTGTATAAAGAGTACCCTGGTATGGTTATGTCCCAGTCATTTCTTTCATTAAACCATGTCTCCGTAACAGCCACTAAATCTACATTCTCAGATGCCATTATTGACCCAAGTTCATTGATTTTTTTACCTAAACTGCGAGCATTTGTAGAGAGGACTCGGAGCTTATCATTTCTTACCCTCTATGCTTCAGACCTGTTCTGACATTGTTTCGGGGGGCAATTGGACTCTTTTATTTTCACTCTTTTGCCCCCCCCTTCCTAGTTTAAATACTCTTTTGCAAATTCTTGGAGTTGTTCACTAAGTACATTTGTTCCTTTGAGAGAAAGATGCAAACCATCTTTTTTGTACAGTTCCTTTCTATTCCAAGTAGAGCTATTTTGAGAAACAAAGCCAAATCCTTGCTCTTGACACCATTTACCAAGCCATATGTTGAACTCCTTTATGCGCCTCTGCCTATCATTCTGAACATTATGCACAGGCAGAACTTCAGAAAATGAAATGGTGGATGCAAAATCCTGTACGTCATTACCAAGTGTGATAAAAGATTTTTTCACCTCTGACACTTCATTGCAAGCCAGGTCATTTGTCCCTAGATGGACAAGAACATCCACGTCCCCTTCCTGCTTTGCTTGCTTAACAATATTAATAATACGTCTTCTATCTCTTCTAGCAGTAGCCCCAGGGAGACATCTCACAAAACCATTTTCTTTAAGCTCCACACTTCTTATGATTGAATCACCCAGCAACAGCTGCTTCCTTTGAGACTTCACTTTATCTTTTTTGTTCTTTATCTTCATGTCTGAAGTCACTTTGTGAGGCTTATATAATAGAAACCACCCAAAAATGACCCAATTTTAGAAACTACACCCCTCAAGGTATTCAAACTAATTTTAGAAACGTTGTTAACCCTTTAAGTGTTCCACCAGCATTAATGGAAAATGGAGGTGAATTTTTAAAATTCCATTTTTTTGCAGATTTGTACATTTAAATCCATTTCTCCTGCAACCCAGCATCGGTTAACAGCAAAATAAACCTTAATATTTGTTACCCTGATTCTTAAGTTTACAGAAACACCCCATATGTGGTGATAAAGTGCTATATGGGGGCACAGCGGGGCTCAGAATAAGAGGAACACTGTGTGGCTTTTGGAAGGCAGATTTCGCTGGATTAATTTTCAAGCACCATTTGCATTTGAAGAGGCACCCTTACAGTGAAAAAAAACCAAAGTGACCCTATTATGGAAAACACACCCACCAAGGAATTTTTCAAGGGGTGCAACTGAGCACTTTGGCCCAATAGCCGTTTCATAGAATTTAGAAAGACTTGGCAGTAAAAATGAAAAATGTCATATTTTACAAGAATATCTCGCTTTAGGCCCAAATTTTTCATTTTAACAAGGGGTATCAGGAGAAAATGCACCCCATAATCTGTTACCCATTTTCTTCTGAGTACGTCAACACCCCATATGTGGTTGTAAAGTGCTGTATGAGCACACAGCGGGGCTCAGAATGGGAGGAACACTGTGTGGCTTTTGGAAGGCAGATTTCGCTGGAATAATTTTCAGGCACCATGTCGGATTTGAAGACACTCTGAGGCACCCAAACAGTGAAAAACGCAAAAACGAGGCTCTAGGGGTGCCAGAACATAAAAGGAAATTGAAGAATCGCCTCATTTAATAAAATGACACCTTTCAATGTATTCATCTAGGGGTATAATGGGAATTTTTTTTATTTTTTATTTTTTTTTGGGGGGGGGGGGGGGGGAGCTATTATTGGATTGCCAAATGAAAAAATGCTCAACTGAAAATGTCTTGCCATGGATTAATTAAGAAATTAGTGAACGGATTTAATGGATATCAGTGGAGGTGTGATAAACTTGAAAGCACTCTCCAATGCAGAGGCCCGGTTTAGAGGGGCAGGTCTGACAGCAGTGAGTGGTGTCTTTCCGAATCCCTTTAACTGAGCAAACTCAACACCTTTTTTGGGGTCGCCTTTTTTTTCTGTGGGGGGGGGGGGGGTAAGTACTCCAGGGAAATGCTGCCCACGTATTATTCTTGATACCCCAGAAGCACTGCTGGATGAAAAACTGCCCTCTCCTTCCTGAACGCCAAAAATCTATTTTTTTTATTATTTTTTTCCTGAAATTCCAAGAAGGTCCCCCCATGACCAGCTGTTCTGTGGATGACAAAGGCATTATATAGTGACACTTGGGTTAGGTACACAGCAAATTTTTTGTACCACACCAAAGATTTTCTTAAGGCACTGTAGGGCTGTAGTACCTGGTCTGAAAGATCCACTCCACCCATGAACTTGTTGTAATCCTGGATACACACAGGCTTGATGTTCTGCTCTGTGGTTCCTCGGACTGGGACTGGGGTGGAATGATCTGCATGGATGGTAGTCAACACAAGAACATCCCGTTTGTCCTTTGTATTTTAGCAGCATCAAATTTTCTGAGCAAACAGCCCTGCTTTCCCCACGACACACTGTCTGATCTATAAAGGATTTAGGGAGCCCTTTTTGATTTCTTCTAATTGTGCCACATGCGCCTATGCCTCCGGCAGCAACGCACTTCAGGAGAGGGACACTATTGTAAAAGTTGTCCAAATACAGAAGGTATCCGTGGTCCAGCAGGGGGTGGACTAAATCCCATACTATCTTCCCACTTATACCCAGATCCAGGGGACAATCGGGTGGCTCAATTTTGGAATCTTTTCCCTCGTAAATACGAAAGCGCAGTGTATACCCGGATACACTTTCACAGGCCTTATACAACTTCACACCATACCAAGCCCTTTTATTGGGCAGGTACTGGCGGAAATGTAATCGGCCTTTGAAGTGGACCAATGATTCATCCACTGAAAGACATTTTTGCGGGGTATATACTTGACCAAATTTGGAATTGTAGTGGTCAACCACTGGCCTAATTTTAAAGAGTCTCTCGTAACTGGGGTTGCTTGGGGGTGGGCATTCATTATTATTGCTGAAGTGTAGGAATCTTAGAAGCGCTTCGAAATGGGCCCAGGGCATGGCAAGACAGTGAAGAGGGGTGTGATATAAAATATCTTTGTTCCAATACGAACGTATTGTTGTTTTTTTTATAATGCCCATGCTTAGGAGAAGTCCCCAAAACCTTTGCATTTAAGTCGTGTTAGTAGGGGTCTATTTGCGGGGCCTTGAGATATAACTGTCTGGATGGGAGGCAATAACTTGCTCTGCATATATATTTGTTTGTTCCACCATCAAGTTAATTAGGTCATTAGTGAAGAATAATTGGAAAAAATTAATTTCACTGAAACTTGTTGTATCTACATTGATGCCTGGAGTCGCTGTAAATTCAGGCATCTGGGGCACATAGTTATCTGCGGGGATCCATGATGAGTCACTTGTACGGGGCCGCGACTGCGCACTACCCCTAGGACGCCTACGAGGGGGTTCATCATTAGATGAATCATCTGAGGAAGATGAAACTAAAAATGTCACTTCATCTCCACTGTTGGAGTCAGTGTCCAAAAGTACGGCATATGACTCTTCGGCAGTGAAAAGGCGTTTAGTCATTTTAAACTGTAAACTAACGTAGATTTTTTTGGTCATATATATATATATATATATATATATATATATATATATATATATATAAAACGGGACAGCACTCCAAGACTTGAAAAGGATAGAAATCTTTATTCACCCATGTGACACCATGCAGACTGATGCGGAAACAGTGAACATAGAAGTTCGGACACATGTGACAGCTCGCGATGTTCTATGTGTATAAAATTAACTGGATAGATTTTCCTCTGTTACTGTATCCACGCTGTGTCAAAATTAATCTCTGCTACTAAGTGGTCTATATGGGAGATCCCCATTACACTGTCTATGGACCGAAACAGTGAGACGGTTCGGGGTACACTACACTCACGTGTGATGTCCCCCTTACCTGACCATAATTTTGGAGGGGTTGATCCACCCGGGAGGTTGGATCCCTTTCCGATGGGCCCAGACAGTGAGGTTGATACAGTGATAAGTGCCTGATTCCAAACTGAGACGATTCCTTGAAATAATGCCACATTATGCGCGTGCAATAGCCCCTACACAGCAACATTATGAAATCTGGTTGCTGATGATGTAATGGAGCTGAGTTGCGAGCGCATGGTGGAGACAGAGGTCTGTCTTTGACATTTTGTGGTATTGGCAGTATTAGTTAACAGTGCTGTTCTTGGCCAGTATTCACATGGACATGCGATTTTGTCGGACATGGTCAAACTTTCACTGTTTTCCCCCAGTCTCCGTGGTGTATGATTTTAAACATTAATATATGATTTATCTCTTTTGTATTTTTATGCACTTTATTCATGCACATATGCACTTTGTTAAATGCACTATTCAAATGTTAAAAGTTTGGATGCAATACTAATGGACACAGCTCCATGTATTCAGTAGTAGGATACTTTGCATAAGCAATTGTTCACATGACCTAATGAGGTCAACTAGTTTCACATGTTGAACAGTCACATGTTTTTGATCTGTAAAATTCATTGGTTACCTGATTTTTGAGAATGCTGTATAAGACATGCACAGGCTTGTGTTTCTTTGCTTGAGAAAGGCTCAGTTGTGAGCTGAAACGTTGCTATTATTTTTCACATGGGTGAATAAAGATTTCTGTTCTTTTCAAGTCTTGGAGTGCTGTCCCGTTTTCTACATATATAAGAAGGTTGAAGCTCATTCCTTTGGACATAGCACCTGAGCCAGCAGACTGGTGCCGCCGAATTCTTTTTCTGGTATATATATATATATATATTTATTTATTTTTTATATATTTTTTTAAATAGAACAGCATACTAAAATACTGTATATCCTTTAGGATAGGATAAAAACTCCTGAGTCACTTGGAAATTATTGACAGGTGTCACAGGTAGCACAGATGGCTGGCGATGAGCCAGGGGTCTAGTATGGGGCACAGAGTAGTGCCAATATCCTTACTGGGGCAGAAAAGGGGTTAATTAATGTATTATTTTACAGTATTAGGTGGCACAAATCCACATGGGGCATAATAGACTTATATTTTATAGAATGGTGCCACTCAAGCACAGGACACGAGTATATACACACAGGAGGATGGCACACCTATTAACGGTTATTATTACTTATTTTTTTATGTAACTTGGGAGTGTGTGACAGGTGACTTGACGGACAAACAGACTGGAGTGACAGGTGTCTTTATTGAACAGACAAACTTTAGCGACAGGTGTCTTGAGGGACGGACAGACTGGAGTCACAGGTGTCTTGATGGACGGACAGGCTGGAGGGACAGGTGTCTTTATTGAACGGACAAACTTTAGCGACAGGTGTCTTGATGGACGGACAGACTGGAGTGACAGGTGTCTTGATGGATGGACAGACTGGAGTGACGGGTGTCTTGATGGACGGACAGGCTGGAGTGACAGGTGTCTTGATGGACGGACAGGCTGGAGTGACAGGTGTCTTGATGGATGGACAGACTGGAGTGACGGGTGTCTTGATGGATGGACAGACTGGAATTACAGGTGTCTTAACGGACGAATAGGCTGGACTGACAGGTGTCTTGATGGACGGACAGGCTGGAGTGACAGGTGTCTTTATTGAACGGACAACCTGGAATGACAGGTGTCTTGATGGATGGACAGACTATAGTGACAGGTGTCTTGACGGACGGACAGGCTGGAGTGACAGGTGTCTAAATGGACGGACAGGCTGGAGTGACAGGTGTCTTGACGGGCAGACAGTTGTCTTAACGGATGGACAGTAGTGACAGGTGTCTGGATGAGGTGATGATGACAGGACTGGACAGGACTAATCTCACTGACTGGGGCAAATCAGGCACAGAAGAATGGCAAATCGGTACTGAAGGGGTTAATTAGGGGTTAATTATGTACGAAGCAGGGGATGAGGCACAGAACTGACTACAGATGACAGACGACAGGTGAGGCACAGAACTGACTACAGATGACAGACAGGTGAGGCACAGAACTGATCTGTGTCACTGACTGGGGCATAGAAGCAGCTTTTCGGCACAAAAGTGGTTAATTCGATCTGGTAGGTATTATTGTAAAGCAGCTTTTCACACTCTTTCCTTCGCTGATCGCTTCCCTGCCAGGAATTGGGACGATCAAAGAAGGAGAAGCACATAGTCCCTCCCTAACCCCCCCTTACCTGCCCCGATGCGCTGCGATTGGTCCCTCTGCAGTATTTGACCAATCACTACACTACACATGAAGTACCGGTACGTCACGTGTCCTTAAGTACCAGGACATCATGACGTACCGATATGTCATGTGTCCCCAACAGGTTAAAACGCTGCACACATATGTTGCCTATTGAATGCCCTTTTATGTTATTTGTAATATGTCTGCTCTAGGGCTCATTCACAGGACCATATGGTCGCGTGCCTCGCTGTGGAGGCACAGATCCGAAAGCCCATGGAAGGGCTTCCAAGTGTTTCTGTGGGGTTACGATCCATGCCTCCCCTCTGCAAAAGATAGGACATGTCCTATCTTTTGCAGGTCACAGACCCGTTTAAGTCAATGTGCTGCAATACGGGGTTTACATGGCCAGTGCCCTGTTTGCAGTCTGCAACATGGGCATGACGGCCATATGGTCAAGACCCCAAAATCTGAGCTGTCAGAGGCTTCATAAACGTGGTTCCCACAGCTACACAATTGAGGACATCTCTTACTTACCAGTGCTTCAGGACTGCTATTCATCGTTGGCACGCCCAGGAGGATTAGCTAAAAATAGAAGAAATGGCATCTGTGAAGTAACTCAGGTCTTATTAGAAGGAACACTGTGTAATATATATGAATGTACTGATCAGCCATATGTAATGTCCCACATATGTGTGTAAGGGCCACTCCAAAATGTTTATATGTCATTCTATGTCATTTTTCACTGTTGAATGTATTTTTCCTTTGTCACAGCTGCTAAGTTCCTTTTACAGGCTGGTGGATGCACTACACACATCCAACACCCTCACACCATATATACAGTTGCAAGAAAAAGTATGTGAACCCTTTGGAATGATATGGATTTCTGCACAATTTGTTAGACCAACCTATAAAGAAGAACTCACTCAAATGGTATGTAAGATAACACTGGGGTCTGGTATACTATACTCAACCAAACAAAAGAACCAGACCAATAACCCCAAATAAGATAATGTTTAATGGATGATGTTTATTGCAAGACTACAATTTAAAAGTAAAGTTCCTGTTTGGTTCAACCATTGCCTCCCTCATCATTCCACTCCATCTCCTTATTGCACCTAGCGGTGTTGGCTACACGAACCGAACACAGGGGCCCAGCCGCCAAAGCGTTACCCAATTACCATCAAAGGTCACCTCAACTTTCATCTGGCTGGTGTTTCCTGCAATAGAGAGTGCCCTGGAGGATTTAGTGCGGTCTTCCCATCCACTGCACGCCGGCCCCAGGGGACAACTGAACTGTGAGTACTACTATCCTCGGTGTCTCATCACTAGTACACTCACTCACCACACATCACCCCTAGGGTGTCCGGTACGCTGCACATAGTCTTGTAACAATGGGGCCTCTAAAGGGGTGGGGTCTACTAGGCAGCAAGTGAACAGTCAGTCTTTGAAGTTGTCGTGTTAGAGGCAGGAATAGTAAGGAAATTTTAAGTAGCAACTTTGACAAGAGCCAAATTTTGATGGTTAGAGGACTAAATCAGATCATCTCCAAAATGGCCGGTTTGTAGGGTGTTCCTGGTATGCAGTAGTTAGTACCTATGAAACATGGGCCAAGGAAGGACAAGAGGTCAACCAATAAGGTTACTGGTGGCCAAAGCTTTTTGATGATGGAAAGGAGGAGCAAAGGCTAGCTCTTCTGATCCAATCCACCATAAGAGCTACAGTAGCACACACTGCAGACAAAGAACTTGCTGTTTATGATAGTAAGGTGTCAGAAGTTTGCAGTCTATCAGGCTGTTAGCCACAGACTGGTTATAGTACCCATTTTTCCCCTGTCCACCGCTGAAAGTTCCAACAAAGTGTTTCAGAACTGGACCATGAAGCAATAGAAGAAGGTGACCTGATACGATGTTCTTTTTACATCATGTGTAGAATCAGGTGCATGTGCATCACTTATCTGGGGAAAAGATGGCACCAGGAAGCACTATGGGAAGAAAGAAAGCCAGTCAAGGTAGTGTGATGGTCTTGGCAATGTTCTGCTTGACATTCATGTGGATGTTACGTTGACATTTGTACTGTACCTACCTAAACGTTGTTCCACACCAAGTACACCTCTTCATGACAATGGTATTTCTTAATGGCAATGGCCTCTTTTAGAAGGATAAAATGTCCTGCCACCCGCAAAAAATGTCCAGGAACTTGACAGGGCTTTGAGATGTTGACTTGACCTCCAAATTTCCCAGATCTCAGTCTGATTGAGCATCTGTGGGATATGCTGGAAAGAAAGTCAGATCCATGTAGGCCTCTCCTCCCAACTTAAAGGACTTAAAGTATCTGCTGCTAAATACTTGTTGCCAGATACCACATGGCACACTTGTGGAGTCCATACCTTGATGGGTCAGAGGTGTGTTGGTGGGGAGACGAAAAGGTCAAAAGTCAGGAACTACTCATAGATGCTTATTTTGAAATGCTTTAGGCTAGGCTGGATATGGTGCATTTTACTGTGACTTGTAGACATGCCATGTCACCATGAAGCCATAATTGTGGTTGTATTCAAGATAATGGCATTGAATGAAAAAATTAAAGCTGACCACCATACCTTTCTCCATCACCTTGTTCAGTCCCATATATGAGCCAAGGGTGATTAAAAGAAACTTTCAGCTTCTGGGTGTATCCCAGGCAGATAGCTTGTTTTGGTTGCTCCAACGGTGAAAATGCAGTAAGAAAATTACCTATTGACTTCTTTTGGAGAGTATAGTGAGAATGCGTTGTTTCAAGCTACGAGGGGGAGGAGGAGCTGAGCTGTCAAGTAGTATTATGTTCCGTTCACACGGCGGGTTCTACTACGGTCAAAATCTCTCAGAAAACCCTTTAATAATAATAAGATATTGCTGACACTATAATTTTTGGTTGTTCCATGCCATGCCATCTTTCCTGCTGGGCCTCATATCAGTGGGAACCCTACATTTATCGATGCCACTCCACTGGTAGAAACAGTTGCCATCTAAAATGTAAAAACTGTAATAACTGAACCAAAAAATGAATTTAATTAAAATTAGGTGAACAGACTAAGCAATAGGTTGAGGTGATCAGCTGTAGGCATTTTATTATCATCATAGCCAAAGAGTCTTTTCCAATACAACAGTCATCTGATTTGAAGATTTGACTTTTTACAGAATACAAATTTGCAGCTATTTAACAGTAATTAAAGTGCTTTTTGTCTTCTTATACAACACACCAGCTCTCCTGATCCTCGATGCCAAATATACATATATTACAATAAATATGTACAATTTCCAAAATCTTAATCATCCTCAGGGGTTAATAAGAGGTCATTCAAAAACATTCCTTTCATTCATTAATATTGGCGACATTGTAAGAAGCTCTCTTATTGTGTTGAATTATTCCTTCTTAGATTGGAGTTCCATTGTTCTTATACAGATCTCCAAGTTCCATGTATAGACATACATTTCAAAGGTGTTCTCTGGGATTTACATATTGGTGGTCCGACTCCTGGGACCCCTACCAATCAGCTGTACAAAGAGGCCGCAGCGCTCTGAATGCTTAGGCCTCTTCGTAGGACATGTGATGTCACGATCAATGTGGCCTAGGTAGGCCAAACGGCATGGGACTAAGCTGCAATGCCAAGTATAGCCGCTATACAATGTATGTTGCTGTGCGTGGTAAGCTGTAAGGAGGCTGTGGTGCTCCCGGAAGTGCTGTGGCCTCAAACAGCTGATTGGCAGGGGTGTCGGGAGACGGAGCCTCGCCAATCTCATATTGATGTCTTACCCGGAGTATAAGGGCTCATGCACACGACTGTATATATTTTACAGTCGGCAAAAAGAAATGGATGACATCCGTGTGTCATCAGTATTGCATACATTATTTTTATATATATTGTACCAATACCTGTCCTAGTAAACAAAACGGACACGAATAGGATATGTTCTATAATTATTTTTTTTTGCGGAACGGACTTGCGGAAATACAGAAACGGAGTCATTCCAGTTTTTTTTGCGGACACACTGAAATGAATGGTTCCACATCCAGACCTGCAAAGAAACGGAATGGAATTGAAAAAAATATATACATTTGTGTGCATGAGCCTTAAGTCGTCAATATTTAAATCTCGGAAAATCCCTTTAAAGAAAACCTGCTGGCTACCTGCAGTCACCACTAGATGGAGCTTATTGCATACTGTTCATACATTGAACTCAAAACGAACACAGTATGCATTAACCCCCCTAGTGGCCACTGTAGGCTACTAGAGTGCAGTCTTTTAATTGTATGTCAATGCAGGGAATTTGTTACTCTGTATAAGACAAATGCAGCTTCAAGAGATAAATAAGAATCAGCACAGAAATTTGGACCTAAAAGTTGTCCATGGCAATAAAAAGTGGAAAATCACTTTAGTGGTAAAGATCAGACTTGTTGTACTTTAGGGGGGTTACATACTGTCAAATCCGGCTCCGCCCGGGTGCCTTCAACACATTTATCTATGTACTGATTATTCGTATGTAAATTTCAGAAGAGAACAGCATAGCTTGTGTACTGCCCGGCTCTTTGCCATTTCAGAGCCCCACGTGTCCTGAGTGACAACCAAAGCTTTTCAGCTGCAGATTGGCACTGTGCTGAAGCAGCTTGCTTTAGTCAAGCCAGTGTGCATTACTAATATTTTCATACAAAATATATGTTAATAATACCTAAGGCACCATAATCAGCAAACCCTGTAAAACCAAATTGAAAACTAAAATCTGGTGTGGACTAATACCACTTCAATGTGTGACTGTTTTACATAGGCAGTTTATGGTATAACCGTACAGTATGGATTGTGCTGCCAAGTAATGCCAAATTAAGTAGATGCTTTTTATGGCATCTGTAGTAGTCTACATGTCTGCGTAGGAGCTATATACAAAAAACGAAAAGAGATAATCAAAACGATAGTTAAACCGTACAAAGTGTTGTGATTGAGCCATCAGCTGTGGCCCCAAAGCCCTAGTGCACGGACGGTCAGTGTGCGCCTGCATGCTATGGATCTGTATAATTCACACCCAAACGCAGGCAGGGTTTATATACATTTTTTCAGATTTACTCGTCCACATCCAACAGCATTTTATGAGATGAGTGAGAACAGATTTGCAGCCGTCTAACTCCATGGTGTAATGTGCACCATGATGTGTATAAAAAGTCACTTGGGGGAAAAGTACAGGGATAAAAGAGGGTGAGGCGACACCTAAAGATCTTAGGCCCTAGTGCAAAATCTGTTACAGGCCCCACCAACCATGTGCCATTTATAATACTGTTGTCCATGTCAGAAAACGGAAGCTGACCCTCCGATTTCTGACTGGGATTTTCATTAGCAACCCATTAGCCATGGGTTCAAATGCCAATAAGTTCCATTCAATTAAGCCAGTCCTTGTATATAGCCACCCACTGCGGTTCCCATGCAGAAACTGTTTGCATAGATTGCTGTGGTTCACCTGATTAAAACCCAATTTTTCTTTTGTTGATCAGAGGCTCTGTTCCCGAGTTATGATGCTGTTTCTTAATATGCAAATTAGGCCTTTTCGTGCACTGAGGGCGTCACCATTGCTCTTATTGCACCGACGCTCCAATCCTTTCTGCCAGCCCCTCCTTGGCTGCTTGCATTGACAGGGCCAAGGAGTGGTAAAGCAGCTAGGGAGAGGCTGGCCACAGTCAGCAGTGAGACTTGGATGCAACAAGAGCAATGGTGACGCCCTCAATGCACCAAAGGGATAATTTGCATATTAAGCCTCAGATCATCAAAAGAAAGCATCATTTTAAACAGGTAAACCACAGCAATGTGTCTATGCAAACAACTTGATAGGGATATCGACAGATTCCCTCAAAGGGGTTGTCCAAGTTATATTTATTGATGATCTATCCTCAGGATAGGTCATCAATATCAGATCGACGGCGGTCCGACACCCGGCACCCCCTCCGATCAGCTGTTTGAAGAGAAGGCGTGCGCGGTGTCAGCGCTGCCTCCTCTTCACTGTTTACCTTCTAGCCGTTGCATCTGCAGTGGTGAGCAGGTGTAATTACACCCAAGCCTTCCTATTCATTGCAATAGGAAGGCTTGGGTGTAATTACACCTGCTCACCACTGCAGATGCAACGGCTAGAAGGTAAACAGTGAAGAGGAGGCAGCGCTGACACCGCGCACGCCTTCTCTTCAAACAGCTGATCTGATATTGATGACCTATCCTGAGGATAGGTCATCAATAAATATAACTTGCACAACCCCTTTAATTTGAATCTGGCTCAGAATACATGCTGAAATACATACTGTGTGCACATAGCCTTTATGTAGCAGAGGAGCTCAGGCATGACTCTTATAGCTGTGTCCCTGTCTGTAGATGAAAGCTCAGTGCTGCAGTCAGGACTGTTGCTTTAGGTCTCATGCACACAAACCTATTTTCATTCCATATCCGTTCTGGGTTTTTTTGCGGACCGTATACCGAACCATTAATTTCAATAGGTCTGAAAAAAAAATAACAAAGTAATCCGTGTGCATTCCAATTCCGTATTTCCGTTCCGCAATAAACAGAACATATGCTATTATTGTCCGCATTATGGACAAGGATAGTACTGTTCTATTAGGGGACAGCTGTTCCATTGCGCAAAATACGGAATGTACACGGATGTCATCTGTATTTTTTGCGGATCATTTTTTTGCGGACCGCAAAATACATATGGTCATGTGCATGAGGCCTTACTGTAACCTGTCAAGCTGTATGATGACTTCACCGCAATCCCCTGCTGGTTCAGTGTCTTTACAGAGAGTGGTCTGCTGTGGTGCATTGTAAGAGATGTAGTGTTTACACCATTCTGCAATGGGGAAAAAACTTCTACAATGAAGTACCTGCTGTTTGTTATTTTTCTTGTTTCTTTGTCCTGCTCACTGAGATGGCTGCACATGCTCAGTTTCATCCTTCAACTGCCTCCTGAGCTGTGATAGGGAAAGCATGGACACGCCCCCTGAGCTGTGATAGGGAGATCATGGACACGCCCCCTAAGCTCCAGCAGAAAAAGACACTCCCCTGAGCTGTCAGCTTGATATAAATCTAGCAGAGCAACGAATGGGGAGATCTCTGGATCCATGTGAGGTACAATAGTGGTTCTAGCCTTGTTGAGATTGTCATGTACTATATGATGTCTGATTTTCATTTTTTACATTAGTCATGGGATAACCCCTTTAAAGATGAAGACGCTTGCTTTATTTGCAGTGATAGTATGGACTGTACATTGTAGACACATTTTCTCCCACATCAGTCCATATGTCAATGTATGTTAGCTATGTATATATGTACTTCATGTATAATGTATGTATGTATGTTAGTTCCCTCAGTTAGCACGTGCACACAGTCATGTAACAGCTAGGTGTTTGCTGGTCTTTTCCATGAACCTTGGGACAATTTCCATCCCCTTGAAGACAAGAGTCCTACCCAGGTTTTCATCACCCAGTAGCAAAGGAGATGGACCATCCAGGGCTAGGCCTCGTCTCTCCAAGGGCCCCCTAGAAATCACATAGCCTGTCTCTAAAGCATTACGCCTTTAATAATAATAATACTGTTTTATAGGCCTCTAACTTCAGAAACAGTTGTGGAATGCTATAAAAGAGAATTTAAATGGCCTAAAAAAAGAGCAGTGGCCGTACTGCCCATGTGAATGCTCATCTGCTATTACTTTACTTCAGACTGATGATATCACTGAACCCGTTTGGCAGCCATTTATATACCGACCCTGCACTCACTGGTAAATCACCCACTACAGGTACAACTCATATTATGTTACGTTTAATAAGGGAGCGGTGCATGACACAGGGTTTGTTAAATCGGTGTCATGCTCCACCCCCTCAGCCTCTGCCCTAGACATAGCACAATATCAGTCTTGCCTTGGTGTTTTCCTTTAACTCATAAGAACTATCATAATTCCAATGGTGAGCCATTACCAATATTCACTTTAAACAACAAAATGGCTGCCCCCTTCCCCCACGTAACAAGAAATGTAGGTAACTGAGGAAAAATTCGAACAGAAACATGATTTTTGAAACCAACTCAATGTATTTATGTGAAGATAAAATAAATAAAGGGGCATTCCACCTAAATTCTTATAAATTTGGTGGGTTCTTTCAGCTGGGACTCACACTACCCAAACAAAGGGGTGCTCAAACTAGAGCTCAGAGACCCTCACTAGTGTTGGACAGTAGAGAGTTCTCGAAAACTTGAATGTCCACCCTTGAACACTAGTTAAACAAGTCAAATTAGCAATTGACCTGTCTGACACCCCGCCCCCTTCAGATTAGCTGGTTGTGAGTAGCTCCAGTGCCAGAAGTAGGCAGTGTAACTACACAGCTCCCTCCATTGTGTAGTAGATGAGGCGGGTTACTGCTGTGCTGCTCCAACTGAAGTGAATGGGGGAGTCAGATCCCCTGCAATCTGATATTAAAAAACAACCTAGGGATGGGTCATCAGTTTTTAAATTCTGGAGAAAGCCTTTAAGGTGGCATCTTAACACCAGCATAATGACAGTCGCGATGGTGTATTACAAAGGACAATATTTAATTAATAAATAAAATCTAAGTGCAAATAAAAAGTTGATAAATCAAGGACTTTTCAATTTACAATAATTTTGTTTAGGATTGGGGCATACGTTAGACCTCACTCTAAGTCCCCATGTGCTTTCTCTGTCATACCATTGTGCCTTGAAATTTTTCTCATCCACGCTCTATGAATAAATCTGCAAAACATTACAATTTCATCTTTTAGCTGATTGTGCTATTATTTATAAAATAATTGATTTCCTATAACGTTATCTGGAATTTCATATCAAATTTCCGGGTGTTGTCCTTTTAACTGTTGTAGCGTTCACCTTGTTTTTGAAATCTGTATCAAAGATGTTCTTGAAGTCCTAAAGATCCATAAAATGTCGCCATGTAGTGATACCTCCTTTTGGTGAATGTTAGACCCCCAATTATTGATCAAGACTGGTCCACCAAGTATTCTTCTCACCACCAAAATAGCCATATGGATTTTCATGGTTGGCACTGAAGAAAGATGTGACCTGGAAGCTAAGTGTCATTCTATCTCAGGTCAGTAGTTAGATCTGTAAACCAAATTCGGCTTATTCTTTTAAAGAACTTTCTTAGTCTTGTGTTCATATTTCATTGGGGTTTCCAAGAAGACCTTTCATTATCACAGAGAAGGTTCTAAGTGTCCATCTACGGCACCATTTCTGTTACTTGTGGTCTCCCCCACTACTGCCAGATTGATAACTTTAAGCCACCTCTGCTTCAGTTCTTCACTGTCAGCCGAAAAGCTGTGTATGGATTTAGACTGAGATAGTCTGAAGCTGTAGGGCAAGTCTACTCCACGGGGCGATTCTTCAATAATGTAACCCAGAAGAGGAATTGTGGCTTGGGCTTTGACATCCTGAAAGCAAAATCAAGAAAAACATTGACTATTGTTCCTACGTTAATTTTTTAAAGGTAATTGTGAATATTATAGACGTTAGCAGGTGAACCAGTTGTATTAAGACTCCACTACATATAACAGAGGGGGCAATTGTTCATCTGGGACCACCATCAATTAGCTGGTGCAGAGTACAGGTACAAGGAGTCTCTCCCTGAATGTCCCGGCACACCAGTGAATTACATAGACACTCCAGCCCACTGAATTCAAATGAGCACCATTAAATACATCATTTCACCTGTAGGTGGCACTGCAGGAGATTTGAAAACTTACTCTCCTGCTCTCCTACAGATTACATTGGGATTCCACCTATGATAAGCTTATTTTGGGAGATGCCTCTTCACAAAAAAGAATCGTGAACAATTGTATGCCTCTTAGAGATCTAGGTTTACTGCTTTCTTTGCAGATCTTTTCTCTAAGCGGTTTTAGTTAAGGCTTTCTGGCACATAGTTATTTTTCTTCAATTTGTATGACCACCGTTTCAGTATGAAGACTGCAGACAAAATAATCAAGCCTTGGGATGAAACACAGATAAGACAAGGGCAGAGAGGTGTAGGAATAAGAACAGTTCTAAAGAAGGTGGCATGAGGGATACCTCGTTTGGCAAACTTTCTTAAATACCATCTGTCAGCAGAGTTGCTCTTAAAGGCTCTTTTAGATATATTAAAACATCATTTTTCTCAGCAGTACAGACACATATGAACATGGGACCAACACAGATGTCCTCAGCTGTCAAGCACACATGCAACAGGTCAGACAGCTTCATAGGTACAAATCTGCTGACAGATACCTTTAGTGGTGCTATTAAATTCTCAACTTCTGACTCCCCCTAGTGGTGACTGTAGACACCCAGAAATTTTAGCAGTTTCCAATATGCCTGTAAAGGAAATTTGCAGTTCTGTATAAAAAGATAATGAAGCTCCAACCACTATAGAGAGATGTTAAGAAATTAATCAGCACAGAATGTTGGTCATAAAATATGAATTTAAAGGCTATGAACACCAGTGGGGTCATTTTAGTTATTATTGCACTGTGCTTATTTTGGGCTCAAAAGCATTTTTCCAATGTTTATTTTTTTTAAATGTTCTATTCTTTATCTTGTACAGCCTTCAGGTTACACAGACTGTTCCTTCACAGTGAAACCTGTAAGAGCAGTGCCGTGATGGATTTCAGTGAGAAGGAGAGGGAACAATCTGCAGAGTCAGTGTACAAGACAAGTGATTGAAATTTTTTTAATAAAAACAATTGAAAAAAAATGTGTTTAAGCACAGTGCAAAAATAAATAAAAAAAATGCTCCAAAGATGTCCATAGCCGTTAAAGTATAACTGTGGTATTTTTTATTTATTTATTTTTGTATTGGATTGTGGTGATTATCACCTTGGCGGCCTTATTTCAACTTTTCACTGTGTATTCAATTACCCCTTAATTCCACATTTTTGTTCCCTGTACTGCCTACTTTTATCTGTGCTTAAAATAGGGTTGCTAGGCATGGTCGTCTATCTGTTGAAGGACGGAGGACGCTGCGTGCAAGGTCACATTCCTGACATCCAGAGACTGTAAGTAAATGATGAAAGCCAGGTCCTCCCCAGCAGCTGATAACAGTGCCTGGGCTGTGTGCACTTCTCCCTGTCCCTGCGCTTGGCAGACGCTCCCTCACTCGGCAGAGTTGGAGAAGTAGAGTTGAAGCAGCGCACAACAGGGAAGGGAGATCTGCCGTCTGCTCAGTGTATAAATGAAAGCAACATGTGGTAAGAGGACCCCTTTGTGCTGCAGGAGATTAACCCTTTAGGGGGGAGGGCTCTAGTTACTGACACTTTTGGGGGGCTATTGTTACTGGCTAGTGAGGGCAGGCGGGATTAGCCTCAGGGTGAGGGCAGTGGCGGCCATCTTAACTGAATAGTGAGATTGCAGTTTTATGCAGACTGGTTGCTAAGGGCTGAATCTTATTAAATATGGGATAAGTCTGTCTAATAGTAACTGATTCTGGAATATCATGTTATTAGTAACTACATATATGAAAATTGAAATTAGGGTCTAAGTGTGACAGTTATCCTTTAAGTTTTACCACTTTGGCTTCAAAAGAGATTTCAAAACAGAGATGGTATTTTCCCTAATATAAACCCACATGAGACCATCAGCCCTTGTATAGCAGTGCATACAAGCAGCAAGTGCCATACATTTGTCGTACCTGTGGCGCTCCATACATGTATAACACAAGAGCCTCGTGTTGCGGTATCACACACCAGACCTTCTGCCAAGGTTTTGACTTTTCATTATACTGGAGGAAACTGCAGATTACGCTATTTCCTGAGACTTCTGCAGACTCAATCTGACAATAGGAAGAACAAAGGTTAGAAAGAATTATGAAACAAAAAGGCAATTAATATATTAATATTGTCAAAACTAAATCCTTTCATAGAGCCCCGAAGAAGTTTTTGGGGCCAACTGAGACAGATTTTATTATTAAGTGCTCTTGTCTTTTATAAGTCAATATTCTTGAATAGATCTCCATTGACAGAGGTGTCCCATAAAGTAGAGGGGGTCTACTACTGAGAGCTTCCCTGATAAACAAGAGTGGATAGTCACTGTATTGAATGGCCTGCATGCAGTACTATATTTCATCTGCTGAAGCTGAAATGCGATTATGATGGGACATCCCATCACCCAGTTTTAAAAAAAAATTGAGTTTAGGCACTGTAGTGGATTTGTGCAACCTCAAAGCCCAAATTTCAGATCTCACCTCCAGTATTCCCCTTTTCTTCTCTTTCTCCTCGCTGTTGTTACAACCTTGCAATATATGGTAGCAGTCTTTACACACTTTATTCATTTTATTACCGTCATATTCAAGAGGGGCTTTGTGGTCAGAACATTTCCAACAAACTACCTGTAAGGAAGAAGGTAAATGTATGTTAGATATTGGATCCATAGTGATATTATCTCCTGAAACACCATAGACTGTCAGAAATAACCTTAAGACCTAAGACCACCTAGCCAACGTAAGTTACAGCACAAGGCACCATTTTCCAACCTTAGGTCAACCCTGAGTAAATGTATCCCTTTGAACCAAATTACTTACATAGCCACACGCCCTGCAATGATGTCTCCTCCTGGTCAGCGCATTAAATTGCTCTTTGCATTTCATGCACATGGTCACCTCATTGTCTCGGATCCACCTTGGAGCTCGGAGACCCAGTTCAGCACTCTAAAACAGACAGATAAAAATATCTTAAGCTAAATTCTATGTTTCCAAAGAAAGTCTGACTTTACATAATGTTGTTGATGAGCTTTTCTACTCTGTCCAGCAGAATTATAAATGCAGCTCTGTAGTATAATACAGATAGTACGGCATCAGACGTGTAATACAATGTATTTACAGAGTTGCAACATAGAGAAGCAGAGCTGTAAACCACCTCCAATTTAGGGCTGCACTACACCAAAGGATTATCTGACCAATTTGTGTCCAATTAGACCAATAGTTGGTGTGTATAACAAAAGATCTGTGTGTGTAAGCGGCCATCTGACCAATGATTGGTCAGAAAATCTGTCAGATAATCTCTGGGTTTAATAGCACTGTTCAGCTCAACTGGATAGCATGAGTATGAGGATCACAGGAAGAAGTACTGTAGTACACTGGTAGTGTGTACCGTGGAGCTTTAAAGGGCTTTTAATATTGACCTATCCTCAGAATAGGTCATCAATATCCGACACCCCCACCGATCAACTGTATGAGGAGACGGCGCACGCAGTGCGCATGTGCCGTCTCCCTTCTCTCTTCCTGTTCACTACTGTTTTGACATGAACAGGATGGGAGACGGCACGCGCACACTACCCGTGCCGTCTCCTACAGCTGATCAGCGTCCTGACGATGGATCATCAATATTAAAAGTGCGGGCAACCCCTTTAACTGTCCACTTGTTTAACTTTTTAGCGTCATCACCTAAGCGCCTTTTTCTCAAAGAGCAATTCCTGCCAGAAAATGTTACTACATATTCATATAGTCTGAGAAAGCAGTAGGTTTATTTATCATCACTGTAAGATCACTAACGGAGTGGCTGAGAAATGTGACAACCAATTTTCTCACACACAAAAATGGGCTCAGGGCAGTTGTCATCCCCCCCTTCCTCCATACTTCTGAGAATCCTATACCATTACTCAGCAAATATCTGTAAAGAATAAATCAAGGCAACTAGACTTACCTACTTACTTGTAGATTTCCAGGTGTTGACCCCATGCTGGGTATAATTACCAGATGTTGACTCAGTTACATATTTATTCCCAGAGAATTCTTGTACAGTCACTCAGAATTGAGAAAGCTCGTTGGAAGAACGAGTGAAACGTTTTCAAGAAATCTACAGTAAGTCCAGTTACCTTGATTTATTCTTTACAGATATACCATGACCTGGATAAATATGAACCTTCACAGATATTACTCAGCAAAGATACAACTATAAGCAAAGGTTAAAGCTTCTCCCAGTGTGAAGAGAATAGGAAATCTGTGATACAATTTGATGTATGATCAGAGATTGAAATTTAATTTGACCTTTAATTTTTTTTTAAAGCCGCTGAGAGTGTTTTACAAAAACCTCACCGATCCTATACGTCTTTCTTTGTGACACATCCAGGTTCCCACCAGTCTCTACTAAATGGGTTCTATGGACATATTACATTGCAACTAGACACTGGCCACAGGGGTGACCCTATGGTGTAAGTACCAGGGTAGCAGGCATAGCAGCTGGGTGACCCGTTACGGCAAGTAATTGACAGGGGAAGCTGTGAAAAAAGGGGAACTGTCAGAACCCATAGTGTTACTTCATGTGACGTGATATGGCAGAATACTTCTCTTTTTCACAAGCTGCTGTTCATTGCCGGTTAACAGACTCATAAGTAAATTAGTCAAAACTTACAGGAACTTCCTGTGGCGCCTCCTCCATTTTTTTAGCATTTGCAATTATAAAGGTTTCATTCCGCTGCTGAAATTCTGCAATCGCTGTGTTCAAAGCCTGAAAGGAAGTAATAAATTACATTTGTTATATTGGGGGGGGTTAATTTCTCACTGTGTGCCAGATCAGTGAGACATCCAGTATTTGATAGCATTAAGAAATGCCACTGCAAAGGAAATGTGCATCTAACCATGGCTTCCCCCGACAGTAAGGGCATGTTCAGCCAATGGATTTTTAACACAAGTAAAATCCTATGCTGATTTACAAGAAGAAATCTGACACTGACCCAGTGGTGGACTGGCCATAGACCCTACAGTTGCCCATACAGTATAGAATCCATTTTAAACTTCTCGTTCTCACCCACAAAGCTCTCCACAGTGCTGCACCCCCCTACATCTCTTCCCTCATCTCTGTCTACCACCCTGCCCGTGCTTTGCCCCCTAAATCTCTTCCCTCATCTCTGTCCACCACCCTACCTGTGCTCTACAAATGATTTATGACCGACATCCACCATAATCCTAACCTCTCATTCCCGGCTCCAAGACATCTCCTAAGCTGCACCAGTTCTCTGGAATGCCCTACTCCAAGAAATTTGGTTAAATCCCAATATACACAGTTTTAAGCGTTCCCTAAAAACACATCTTTTTAGGGTGGCCTTTCACATCCCCCGATCTAACTCCTCTCCATATATAGCCCATTTATCATCAGTTCCTGAATTTGATCCTTCACTGAACCCAGAAGCACTTCATATCGGCTGGTGACTGGCTCATGCAGCTTTATATCTACTCCCTTATTTTCTCAAGATGGCCGGACCATTGTACAAAACAAGCATTTTTACCTTTTGTGTCATTCCCAATCTGCTCATAGATTGTAAGCTTTTGCGAGCAGGGCCCTCATTCCTCTTGTTCTAATTATTGCCTTGTCTGTTGCTATGTTATTTATGACTGTTTGTACATGAACTCCTGAACTGTAAAGTGTTGCGGAATATGTTGGCACTATATAATTAAAGAATATTATAGGGAAATATCCCAGTGCGATGATGCCTAGGGGGCTTCCCGAACCCTCTAGGGGGTCGCCCGAGCCCTTCACAGGTCCCCCTCCTAAATTCAACTGTATTATCTTTTGGACGGTGATATAGTTGGATACTGCAGCAGGGGCTGTCATATTTTTTTTATTTGCTAGTTTATTAGAGCTAGGCATGCATACCTGAGTTAGTCTGTCAATGATTGCCAAAAGATCTGTAATTACATTATATAACAGCTTTCATTAATGTCCTTTCCACTGGTCCCTTAAAAGACTGTTGCTATAGCTTTTCTGACTTCCCTTTAGTATAAACAGAAGACAGAGGGGCAGTCCTCAACATTGCATGCCTACATTAGGCTTCAGAGTGAGGAGGCGTGTCTCTCAGTAATCCAATCTGATTGGCTGGCAGGAATCTGCTGGCTACAGCAAGTGTGTATGTGAAGTGAGGGAAAGCAGTTTTGGCCTCAAAGAACTGGCAGAGGAGCCATCTTGAGAAGATCCTTATATTGCAGAAGTTAAAACAACCGTAACTAAGGGAAAAACTTAAGGAAAACAGTGGTATGTGAACAGACTAAAGATTGCTTTATGCATAATGCTGCAGCAGTAACATATGCTAAAACATGATAGTTACACTTTAAATTTGGACCCGCCTACAACATGTGGACATTTTTAGTTTTCTTTTCCAGGACCACTTTAAAGGGACACTGACAGGCCCAATAAGCATAATTATCTCTCTCTCTCTATATATATATATATATATATATATATATATATATATATATATATATGCACAGGTCTTCTAATGTGTATTAAAAACATATAAGTATAACCCCTGTCCACCTTATAAATACAGCAAACTCATGTTTTACAACCTGATGTAATCGCTCTTCTTTCTGCCCAAGGGGCGGCGTTTCAGCTTCACTTGTGCCCAGCCAGCCGCGCCCCAACCACCGTTTTGAAGCGCCGCCCAGCTCATCAATATTCACTTCGCTGGGCGGCTTCTGCTGTCCCCGACGTTCCGAGATCCCATAGCTTTCTACTGGGCATGCGTGGGATCTCGGAACGTCGGGGACAGCAGAAGCCGCCCAGCGAAGTGAATATTGATGAGCTGGGCGGCGCTTCAAAGCGGCGGTTGGGGCGCGGCTGGCTGGGCGCAAGTGAAGCTGGAACTCCGCCCCCGTGGGCAGAAAGAGCGATTACATCAGGTTATAAAACATCAGTTTGCAGTATTCATAAGGTGGACAGGGGTTATACTTATATGTTTTTAATGCACATTAGAAGACCTGTGCAGTCATATATATAGATAATTATGCTTATTGGGCCTGTCAGTGTCCCTTTAAGTGCCCAGTCCAACCCTGGACTCTTCAGTGAGTATGTAACTGCCATTTAAATAAGTGGGAGGTGTTATATGGGCGATTTCGCTGCAGAATATGGGGTCAGAAGAGATCATTCTGGATGGCTTCTTTTTAAAAAGTGATTTCATTACTCTATTAGCCAGAGCCGTGAGCATATCAGTAGTAATAAGTCAGAGCAACTGGACTTGTATTTTCTCTTGAAGACATTCAGCTAGTCATCTGACTGGCTTTCTTAATTAGAGCTAGAATCCAACAAGTCCAGTTGCTCTGATTTTAAATGATAAACCATGACCTGGATGAATGAGAACATTCACAGACAGCTGCTATCATAGAGCATCTCTGTCATACCCAGCCTATCCATGTGTTATACATGGGCAGCCATATCCTATAACTGCCCAAAGATCCCTGTTAAAAACTGAAAACTAATTTAGATCAGTCATTGTACATACCTTGAGCCATTCTTGTTTTATTTGTTCAGAGCTGAAATGAAAGATAAATCATGTTTAAAAAATAAAATTAATGAAGAAAACATCTGCGATGTCTCAAAGATCCCATACAGAGGACTTGTTACCTGGCCTGTAACTCCAGTGTGCGCTCTTTGCCCGAGATCTGGAAGGTGTACGGATAGTCGTCATTCTGCGTCTCTACTACTTTCATACCTTCCAGTCCGATCTTTGTACGCACAGAGTACTTTGCCCCCACCAGACTGAACTTAGGCACACAGTACAGTAACATGTTGTTGAACTAAAAGAGAAGAGATTGATACAATAGTCGCACATGAGTCTCACTTATCTGTAGTAAATGTAAAAATTGTCACTTAACCCCTTTCCCGACTGCCATACGGCTATATACGCGCTATTTGCACATGCCCCGTGCAGCTAGCACGTATATACACGTGCTGGCAGCGCTTTAATCCTGTTCGGGTCCTGGCTGACAGACGTAGCAGGGACCCTGAGGAGAAGATAGGAGTGGTTTATTATCGCTTCTATCTTCCCCTGTGCCGGCAGGAGGACAGCGCTGCACGAGGGAGGCAGGAGAGTCGTCTCCTCTGTTAGTTCTGGCGGTCACGTGACCGCCGGGGTGTCTAGAGCAGGGGCAGGAGCAGAGCTACAGGGTTTAACCCCTTAAGGACACAGCCTTTTTACACCTTAGGACCAGGCCATTTTTTGCAAATCTGACCAGTGTCACTATAAGTGCTGATAACTTTAAAACGCTTTGACTTATCCAGGCCGTTCTGAGATTGTTTTTTCGTCACATATTGTACTTCATGACACTGGTAAAATGAAGTTAAAAAAAATATTTCAAAGTTTCAGTTTCTCTACTTCTGTAATACATAGTAATACCCCTAAAAATTGTGATGCCTTTACATTCCCCATATGTCTACTTCATGTTTGAATTATTTTGGGAATGATATTTTATTTTTTGGGGATGTTACAAGGCTTAGAAATTTAGAAGCAAATCTTAAAAATTTTCCGGAAATTTACAAAAACCCAATTTTTAGGGACCACTACAGCTCTGAAGTCAGTTTGCGAGGCTTACATAATAGGAACCACCCAAAAATGACCCCATTCTATAAACTACACCCCTCAAGGTATTCAAAACTGATTTTACAAACTTCGTTAACCCTTTAGGTGTTGCACAAGAGTTATTGGCAAATGGGGATGAAATTTGAGAATTTCATTTTTTTGGCTAATTTTCCATTTTAACCCATTTTTTCCACTAACAAAGCAAGGGTTAACAGCCAAACAAGACTGTATCTTTATTGCCCTGACTCTGCCGTTTACAGAAACACCCCATATGTGGCCGTAAACTACTGTACGGCCACACAGCGGGGCGTAGAGTGAAAGGTGCGCCGTATGGTTTTTGGAAGGCAGGTTTTGCTGGACTGTTTTTTTTACACCATGTCCCATTTGAAGCCCCCTGATGCACCCCTAGAGTAGTAACTCCATAAAAGTGACCCCATCTAAGAAACTACACCCCTCAAGGTATTCAAAACTGATTTTACAAAGTTTGTTAACCCTTTAGGTGTTGCACAAGATTAAATGGAAAATAGAGATACAATTTCAAAATTTCACTTTTTTGGCAGATTTTCCATTTTAATATTTTTTTTCCAGTTACAAAGCAAGGGTTAACAGCCAAACAAAACTCATTATTTATGGCCCTGATTCTGTAGTTTACAGAAACACCCCATATGTGGTCGTAAACTGCTGTACGGGCACACGACAGGGCGCAGAAGGAAAGGAATGCCATACGGTTTTTGAAAGGCAGATTTTGCTGGACTGGTTTTATTGACACCATGTCCCATTTGAAGCCCCCCTGATGCACCCCTAGAGTAGAAACTCCATAAAAGTGACCCCATCTAAGAAACTACACCCCTCAAGGTATTCAAAACTGATTTTACAAAGTTTGTTAACCCTTTAGGTGTTGCACAAGATTTAATGGAAAATAGAGATACAATTTCAAAATTTCACTTTTTTGGCAGATTTTCCATTTTAATATTTTTTTTTCCAGTTACAAAGCAAGGGTTAACAGCCAAACAAAACTCATTATTTATGGCCCTGATTCTGTAGTTTACAGAAACACCCCATATGTGGTCGTAAACTGCTGTACGGGCACACGACAGGGCGCAGAAGGAAAGGAATGCCATACGGTTTTTGAAAGGCAGATTTTGCTGGACTGGTTTTATTGACACCATGTCCCATTTGAAGCCCCCCTGATGCACCCCTAGAGTAGAAACTCCAAAAAAGTGACCCCATTTTAGAAACTACGGGATAAGGTGGCAGTTTTGTTGGTACTAGTTTAGGGGACATATGATTTTTGGTTGCTCTATATTACACTTTTTGTGCGGCAAGGTAACAAGAAATGGCTTTTTTGGCACCGTTTTTTTTTTGTTATTTACAACATTCATCTGACAGGTTAGATCATGTGGTAATTTTATAGAGCAGGTTGTCACGGACGCGGCGATACCTAATATGTATACAATTTTTTTTATTTATGTAAGTTTTACACAATGAATTAATTTTTAAAACAAAAAAAGGTTTTAGTGTCTCCATAGTCTAAGAGCCATAGTTTTTTTTTGTTTTTGGGCTATTATCACTATTGTCTCATTTTTTGCGGGATGAGATTACGGTTTTATTGGCACTATTTTGGGGTGCATATGACTTTTTGATCGCTTGCTGTTACACTTTTTGTGAAGTAAGAAGACAAAAAATTGCTTTTTTTTTACACCGTTTCTTTTTTTTTTTTTTACGGTGGTCACCTGAGGGGTTAGGTCATGTGATATTTTTATAGAGCCGGTCGATACGGACGCGGCGATACCCAATATGTATACTTTTTTTTATGTATGTAAGTTTTACACAATGATTTCATTTTTGAAACAAAAAAAATCATGTTTTAGTGTTTCCATAGTCTAAGAGCCATAGTTTTTTCAGTTTTGGGGCGATTATCTTGGGTAGGGTATGATTTTTGCGGGATGAGATGACGGTTTGATTGTTACAATTTTGGAGTACATACAACTTTTTTGATCACTTTTATTAACTTTTTGGGGAAGTAAGGTGGGCAAAATTTCAATTTCATCATAGTTTTTAATTTTTTATTTTTATCACGTTCACCGTTTGGGTAAAGTAACATGACCGTTTTATAGATCAGGTCGTTATGGACGCGGCGATACCAAACATGTGTAGGGAATTTCATTTTTTTTATTTTTAATCAGTGATAAATGTGTTTTTTGATTTTTACTTTATTTTCACTTTTTTTCACTTTCTTTTTGACCCAGACCCACTTGGTTCTTTAAGATCCAGTGGGTCTGATGTCTGTATAATACAGTACAGTACAATATATAGTACTGTACTGTATTTTACACTTTGTCTGTACAGATCTATGCCTTTCAGCACAGATCTGTTCAGCACCATGGACAGCAGGACGCCTGAGAAGGCGTCCTGTTGCCATGGGAACCTTCCCCGTCTGCTCAGTTATGGTCAGAACTGCGCAGACGGGGAAGGGTAAGGACGGGGCTTGGGGGGCTGCCTGGGAGCTCTCTCCCTCTCCATTCGGAGGGGCTGCAAAGGCACAGCAGCCCCCCGATGGGAGAGGGAGGGAGCTCCCTGTGCTGTTAATCTTTTCCATACAGCGGTCCGTACGAACCGCTTTATGGAAAGGGTTAAACGGCTGACATCGCATCACCGATGTCAGCCGTTTATACCAGGGTGCCAGCAATGTGCTGGCACCCTGGTATACCCACTAGACGCCGACGATTACGCAATGGGAGGCGGGCGGGGGATCGCGATCCCGCCTGCCGCACCGCCCGCCTCCTGCCCCGCCCGCACCGCCCGCAACCCTCCCCCTGCACCTCCCACCCGGCAAAAATCACTAAGGGGTGCAGGGGGGGGGGGATACAGATGCATTTTAGGAATACTAAAGTTTCTGATTCCCGCGGTCAGGGACCGCGGGGATCAGAAACTGCAGAAATCGCAGCAAACCGCAGGTCTGAATTGACCTGCGGTTTGCCGCGATCGCCGACATGGGGGGGTCACGGGACTCCCCGGCGCATTTAGCCTAGGTGCCTGCTCAATGATTTGAGCAGGCACCGGGTTCCGATCACTGCCAGCCGCACGGCAGTGATCAGAAATACACAGGGCGTACATGTATGCCCTGTGTCCTTAAGTACCAGGGCACAAGGGCGTACCTGTACGCCCTATGTCCTTAAGAGGTTAAGGAGACCCTGATCAGCTCTGCCTGTGTGTCATTCCCCCTCAGGGGGCTGTTTTCTCCTGTAACTGGGGATCCTGTGGATGTACAGTACAAAAAAATAAAAAAAAATCTGTGTCCTTCAGAGGTCTTTTAATGACCTCCTGGGGCGGCAGATTATGTGCCAAATAAATTAAAAAAAAAAAAAAATATATATATATATTATATATATATATATATATATATATATATATATATATATATATATAAATAAAAAAAATAAAAAAAACGCAAAAAATATTTTTGTAGTCAAACAAATAAAAAAGCTATGGTCACTAAACCACCAGGTGCACAAAATCACAAAAAGTTGCCTGGACATTCAGGCCTTTTTGGGACCGGTCATGAAAGGGTTAGTTATGGTTAGTGTGCCATTACTGGCGACTAGAAATATCCTTCAAATACCAAGACATACCAGGAAGAGATGTCGCTCTTGGGCTGACGTGTTACGAGCGGCCAGTTTAAGAATCTGCCCCTCTTTTATGAACTCATTAGAGGGGTGGACAATGTCCTCTTCTTCTCCCAGCATTTCATATACCATCAGTAGCTTCTTCTGACTCTCCTGCAGACCACCAGAAATCCACAGCAAGTGATTATTAGTGATACCAGTGTAGTAAGAATACATTTATATTACATACATATTAAGTTCTCTAGTGTAGACGGTTGGATAAATATTTGGAAAATCTTATGCTGACAATGCACGTCCCTTAACACCCAAGTGAAGAATCTCATAGACTATAGTACATGGAGAGGGGCAATCAGACTCATGTAATCTAGACTCTGTTATGACTCTGACATAGACTGCCTATGGTTCCCCACATCACATGATCATGTGTACAAGTGTCCCCAGTTAGCCAGGGGGGTATGTTAGACCCACCGGAATCTTAGAAGAACCTCCAATGGACCCAGGCACTGAAACAATAATGACAGAAGACAACCCCATTTGGGAGTGAGTTTGGAGCCAGTTCCCAGGGGTGCACCACCAATGAGGCCAGGTGAGGTGATCGCCTCAGGCAGCAGCAGGTAGGGGCAAGAAAGGGACAGCTAAATGGCCAAGGGCTGAAGGGAAGGGGTTAGGTTAAGAAATTGGCATTGGGGAAGGAGTCATGCAGTATCAGTTTTTGCCTCAGGAAGCAGAAAGTGCACCCTTGCCAGTTCCTTGCCATTTGAATCACAAATAACCTATTAGAGCTTAATCACACTAAGTGTTGCCACACATTCCGGTTTCTTGATGCAGTTTTTGAAGCCAAAAATCAATTGGTGTATTAGAAAAACAAGACATAGTATCTAGCCATCATAGTTTCTCTCCTTTTATGATCCACTCCTGAATTGGGCTTCAAAAACTTTATTAAAAAACCTGCATACCTAAATTAAACTGGATGACATTAGCGATGTGCTAATGTCAGATGAACCTAACTAACCTATTCCTATTGTTATCCATGCCCCCGTTACTCCATAAATGTAACTTTTATAATATGCAAATTAGCCTCTAGGAGCAGGGGGGCGTTGCTCCTGCTCCTAGAGGCTCCGTTCTCCCACCCCTGTCACCTGCCTCCAAGTCTTGATTGACAGGGCCAGGCAGCATTCGTATCCTCCTGCCGGCCCTCAGTGCATGGTAAATCTTGCGCCTGCGCCGTGCAGTATTCAGCGCATGCGCAGTAAGGAAGTCGGCAGGCAGTGAGCGTCTGCAGTGTTCCACTATGTGCTATATTTGGGCACTTTAAAATGCTGCTAAATGTCATATATAATGTATCTAATATATTGTATTTTCCTAATATCAGGCTGGCATTGTCAATATATTTATTCGCCCCTAGGTGGTGCTGGCGCCACATAATATATATAGCTTGGGGTGTGCCAGAACAGGAAGTGAAGTAGTTAGTGGAAGTGAGAGAGAGTAGAAGGAAGTTAATGGAGGAGGAGAACAGGCAAGTTCCACAATGTAGCTGCCTTTCTTTCCTCTGGGCCCTGATCAAGCCTGGAGATGACAGACCAAGGAATCACAGCAGCTCAGCACAATACAGTAAGTCTAAGTATGAATATAAAGCAAGTCTAGTAAAGATTAGAGCTGATTCTGGCCAAGGGACTTCACAAGCACAAGTGACCAGGAGGAACTTAAAGGTACTTGGACGCAACTGGATAATTAGTGCGCAGAATTGTCCTTTTGCACTAAACGCCTTCTGGGACATAGTGAACCTTAATATTTCAGCAGAGCATCCTGCATCAAATAATGTAGCAGATAGTTTGCCTGCCACAAGGGAGAACGCCCTTATTGGATTGCTCAAGATAAATAGGAAAACATTATATTCAGTACCTGAGTGCTAGAACGTGGACTTAGTGCAAAACTACTTAAGCAAGAATTGTCATTCTGCCTGTTAAAGCCAAAGTATTAAGAGAACTCCTCAACTGACAATTGCCAGACCTGTATTAAGGAATTACAGCTAAAGTAACATCTGGATTATTACCATTGATATATTGATAAACTGTAACACCTGTCCTGAGATCATTGATTCAGTAAATGTTCAACTGTTTTACAACAACTGACTCCTCATCCTTTCTACTACTATTCTCAATATATGAACCTAATGGTGCTGGCGTCACGAACACAGGGGCCCAGCCACCAAAGCACCTTGAACACCT